>NC_138768.1:307754893-308244893 GCF_965119305.1 Pelophylax lessonae
ATGGAAAAGGTTTACCCAAGGTTTATTAATGCTTTCTCTACTGGTGGGTGTTATTAGTAACGTTTGTGTAAAAAGACAGTTATCTATGAAGATCCTGGTCTACACTGTTCCTCTGGTGGTTTGCTATAAAGCACATCATAAGAAGAGCAGTTTTTAAATTCACCGGAAAAGTTCAGGCCTCATGGTTATGTAAACAAGTATAATCTTAGTCTGTTCATGGCACGCTTCACCTAAATTAAATCAATAATTAAATGTTCAGTTAACAGTGTTAGAATAATATAGAACAACTTTGTGTATTTATATTTGCAAGCTGGTCAGGGGAAGCACTCACCCAGCGTGTATTCTTCAAGTGCAAAGCAGATAAGGAGATCATCCAATCCCCAATAAGTAGAAACAACGATAGTCCAATCTGCAGCACCTTGTATTTTTATTCGCTGTGAGAAAGCAATTGGAGGCTGATAGCTCTCGCAGCTAATTGCGGCCACCCACATGTAATCGCTCGTGCAGCAATCACACGCCAAGTGATTTGGCTCTGAATGCAAACTCTCATTTGATCACTGCATTAAAGATTGCATGCAAGTTGGCGGGAATAGCTGAAAGAACAAGCAACCTCCCATTGCATTCAACGGGGCTGGCTCTTGCAGCTATAATTGCGGGAACCCGCTGGGGTTGTCCCATTTAATCAAGGACCGGGTACATTTGCAGGTGTGACCCCTTTTTTTTTTTTTTTTAGTTTCATTTAATGCAACTAGGCACTGACTTTTTATGCAGCCTTGAATTCCATCTTCTCGGATCAGGTGTGGTTGATCTGCTAGTTACACATCAACCTAGTACCAAGATTCCATTTATCGGAATTTGATAAATGCTATCTAGAAATTGCTAGATATTCCTAGGATTATTCTGAACATATGCATTAGAAAAGAAGTCTAGTAAATGGAAAAAAAAAGCAGCTGCAACATTTTTTTTTTATCTAGCACAATATACATTTTCAGTTATAACTGTTTCAAGGCTGCTGTGTTAAAAAAAAAAAAATTCTCTTTCATAGACGGACACAGCTGATCTTCTTAACCTTTGAGTTATACTGCGCCCTACAGGAGTAGGACACTAGGCAGAAAAAAAACTACACCTATGGGCAGTCCCCAGGGGGTATACTCCCCCTCTCTGCTATAAGTACTCAGTTTGTTTTCTGCCTAGTCAGGAGTAGGGACCTAGTTCCTTGTTGGGATCTTTGGTCCTGGCAATTTTTTTCCTTTGAGATAGATTTTTTTTTTTTCCTGCGAGATCTATAATCAACTGTCGGACTGGGCTGCAGGCTGAAAAATCATGATCCAGTGGTCACCCCATTCTGGCCAGCAAGCAAGCGCATGCAGACCTCAGCTCCGTGCTAGGTCGGCCGCGACATATCCCTACTGGACGCGGGGCTGGCCTGCGAGTTAAATGCCTCGCAAGGTCGCATACGACTGGGTTTTGGCCGTTGTTGCAGCATTCCTCCTGGCCGACAGCTCCCCATTTTGATGGAGAGGAGGTTCTGTCTGGAGCGGTGCCCACCTGGTTCCTGGTATGGTAAGTAGTTGTCACCCCCCCCCTCCCCTGGAGGGTCTTGGGGTGGATATGGGCCCCTCCATGGGATGGTCGGTCCTCCGGTTCCCCCTTCGTTCCATTAGGCACCCTCATCATCTGTGTCTGGCAGTCCCTGTTGGCCATCTAGCGCCCCAATCTGCCCCCCCCCCCCACACTCTATCTGTGCTGGGGTTGTGGGGGGGTTGTCTGGCCTACCTCCTGGGGCAGGGTACTGGTAATAGGGGGGTGCTCTGCTGGTGTTCGGCTGGGGGGGGCTGTACCTGGTGGAGGCTCCTGTCAGGGCCCCCCCCTTCTTTCCTGTGCCTGTTTCTGAGGCCTAGGGATTCCTCTTGGGTCCTTGGGAGCCTAATGGTGCCGCCAATTTCTCGTAGCCTGTGTGCTGTAATGCACGGCGGCCATGACATTGGAAATAGTGGTGGCCATGACAGTTGAGCCTTTCTGGGCGGCAAATTTGGCTGTGGAAGCCCCTCCTCATCCCCTGGTGCTGACTCCTGGGTCTTTTCATTCCCTTGACACCACACGTGGAGTGCAGATTATCCTGGTGCTGCCGGTGCTTGTTCTGTGGGGTGGTGAGTCTGGTGGGGTCCTCTTCCTCTCTGCAACAGGATCGATTGGTGCTCTGTTACTGGTGACCGGGTGGTGCTGCTAGAGCGGTGGTTGTGTCCCTTAGTAGTGTTTTGAACTTTTTTTGTGGGGGCTCCCCTATTGACTCATGGAGTCTTTGGAGCACATTTCCCCACCTGACCCCCTCTCAGAGGCTGTGGGGCCCCCTGGGTCCCAACCATCCATTGATGCACTGACGGCGGTCCTGGAGTCCTTTGTGTCCCGGGTGGAGGTGGCTTTTGGGTAGCAGGCTAGCAAAAAGCACCCTCCGCCTTCCCCTGCCTCATCTGTCTCCTCAGATCCTGAATCTGCTGGGTCTACAAACACGTGCCCTGAATTCTCAGATAGTGAGGATGATTCCTCTACACCCATAGCTACGCACGAAAAGGCGCTGGTGGACGCACTGATTGTGTCTGTGCGCTGAAGCTGCGATGGAGGCACCGGTTCCCTTTGGCACTCACAAGCCGTCCAGAGCGGTGAAGGTGTTTCCTTTCCCCTCCTATTTTGACAGGATTGCTGCTAACGAGTGGGGGCGGCCAAAACGTCCCCTTGGAAGTCCCTAAGCGATTTTCTATGTGGTACCCCTTTGAGGAGTCCCTTCTTAAAAAGTGGACTGTTCTACCAGTGGTGGACCCTCCAGTTTCCAGATTTAACAAGGCAACTATGATTCAGGTTGAAGAGTCTCCAGCCTTTAAAGATCTGGCTGACAGAAAGGCGGAGGCTGTGGCCCGCAATATGTACACTCTGACTGGTTCGACATTTAGGCCGGTGTTCACCATTGCCCTGCAGTCGCAAACTCTGTCTGAGTGGGCTAAACTTTTACGCTGCGATCTGGAGGGGGAGCAGCTTCCCCCCGTCTTTGCTGAGCTAGCGGACCAGTTGGTCCAAGGGCTGCAGTTTATCTGTGATGCCTCTTTGGATGAGGCTCCCCTACTTGCTAGGCTCCCTGTTTCGGCAGCAGTCCTTGGGTGTTTTTTTTTTGGCTCAAATGTTGGTCTGCGGACCAGATTTCCCAAAGAGCCTTAACTGATCTTCCTTTTCAAGGAGATCACCTGTTTGGAGCTCCCCTGGGTGACATCATTTAGGGTCTCACAGGGGGGAAGTGTACTTTTCTTCCACAGGCTAGTAAGGGCAAGGATCCTCTTAGACGTGGCTCCACCTCCTCGGCTCACAAGAAGTTTTTTCGTCCCTCAGGGTCGAATGACAGAGGATCAAATCCTTTTAAGACTTTATCGGGAGAATCCAAGTGACATTGGTCTGGCAAATCGAGAGCAGGTTTCTCCAGACCTGAGGACAAGGCTCCTTCAGCATGAAGATGTGCCCTCACCCGTATCTTGGGTGGGGGGATGTGTTTGCTGGTTCTCGACCCTTGGACTTCCTTGGTACAAGACAAGTGGGTCCACAAAGTCATACGGTCTGGCTACAAGATCGAGATTCAATCTTGCCTTCCGGAAAGGTTCTTTCCTTCCAATTTATGCCTGTCCCAGGATTGCTTACAGGCTCTCTTTGGGGTGGTCCAAGACCTGATACTTCAAGGGGTGATTGTTCCTGTACCAACTTCAGAACGTTTTCAGGGGTTTTATTCAAACCTTTTTACAGTTCCTGGACCTCAATCCTTTGTGCGGATACAGAAGTTCAGGATGGAGTCTATTCGCACAGTGGTGGCATCCCTGCATCAGGGGAAGTTCCTTGCCTCTATCGACATCCAAGGATGCTTACCTACACATTCAGATATGTGTCTGTCACCAGCGCTTCCTCCGCTTTGCCACGGGAGAGGAGCATTATCAGTTTGTGGCGCTACCCTTTGGTCTCGCCTCCACTCCTCGGTTCTTCACAAAAGTACTAGCATTGTTACGTCAGGGGCTAATTTGACGACCACCTCCTGTGAAAGGAACATTCTGGCCAAATGGGACAAGTGTCCACAGTCTCTGGTCAATCAGATCCAGCTGAGCCGGGGATCGAGAGGATCCCTAATCTGGTGGTTTCGTTCCCTGGCGCTTCGACAGGGCAAATCCTTTCTCCCCTTGTATTGGACAGTGGTCACCACGGATGGCAGCCTGTTTGGGTGGGGAGGCATCCTAGGCCGAAACCCTGTTCAGGGGGTCTGGACTCTGGAGGAGTCCAGACTACTGATCAATGTCCTGAAACTCCAGGCGATCGGACTGTGCCTGGATCATTGGAAGGACCCTCTTCAAGGGTGTCTAGTGCAAATTCAATCAGACAACGCCACAGCCATGGCTTATGTCAATCACCAGGGGGGCACAAGGAGTGTCTTGGCATCTCAGCTCAACAGAAAGGTGCAGAGGTTTGTGGCACGGTCACTGGATCCTTTGGCAGACGCCACGGACGTGCTGGTGGCCCCATGGAGCCAGTATCGTCTGATTTATGCCTTCCCTCTCAAGCTTCTGCCGAGACTCTTACACAGGAAAGAGGCAGAAGGGATTCCGGTTATTCTAGTGGCTCCTCGCCGGTCTTGTTACGCCGAGACTCTTGCGCAGGATCGAGGCCGAAGGTATTCCGGACTGGCCTCACCGATCTTGTTACGCTAACCTGGAGCGGCTTGTCAACGATGTCTCTTGGGGAGTACCTCTCAGGGAGGATCTGCTGTCCCAAGGGCCGGTCTTCCATCCTGCTTTACAGTCGCTGGCTTTGACGGCTTGGCTGTTGAAAGCCATGTGCTGAAGGATAGGGGTTTATCTGCGTTGGTGATTCCAACTCTGTTGAAAGCCAGGAAGTCTACCCATAGGAAGATCTCCTATTGTACGTGGAAAACTTACATTTCATGGTGTGAGTCTCTTGGGGTCCACCCTCGCTCTTTCTTGGTGGCTTGAGTCTTGACCTTCCTTCAACGGGGGTTGAGCAGAAATTGGCTTTGAGTACCATCAAGGGCCAGGTGTCAGCCTTGGCAGTCTTTTTTAAATTACCTTTTGGCCACACACTGTCTGGTGCGTAATTTTCTTCAGGGGGTTCACTTGGCTCCTCCAGTGCGGTTTCCATTACCACCATGGGACCTCAACTTGCTGCTCTCAGTTCTCCAGAAGCCTCCCTTTAAATATGTTGAGGAGATTCTCCTGCTTACGCTGTCCCAGAAGGTGGCATTTTTTGTGGCGATCACCTCTGCGTGCAGGGTGTCCAAAATGGCAGCGTTTTCTTGTCCACCTTACTTGGTGGTTCACAGAAAAAAGGTGGTGCTTCGCCCCTGTCCGTCGTTCCTTCCAAAGGTTGTCTCTGTTATCCATTTGAACTAAGACATTGTATGGCCTTCCCTGTGTCTCAGGCCAAAACATCCTACGGAAATTGCTTTGCATAGCCTGGATGTGGTTCGGGCCATTCGGGTGTAGCTGGCATTCGGGACGGAGCCTTTTATAAAGTCATACACACTATTTGTGCTCACGGATGGGCTTCCTCTGCAACGGATGGGTACGGATGGGCTCAGTGCCTCCTGGGCTTTTTGTCGTCAGACTTCAGTGTTGCGGGTTTCCATGGGGCGATCTGGTCGTCGGTGCACACTTTCCCAAATTTTTCAAGTGGATGTGTTTGCATCTGCGGATGCTTCTTTTGGCCGCAAGGTTTTGCAGGCTGCTGTTTAGAGGACCTGGTCCTCTTTGAGGGTGTAAAGTTTTTCAGTTGGGCTCCAGTTGTTTTTGGTTGAACTCCTGGTACCTGGTTGGCTATGGTTTTAGATTTGAGAACTTTTTTTCTTTCTGTTCCACCCCTCATGTTTGACACTGCTTTGGGACGTCCCAATGGTTTAGAAAATCAGGAGCTGTGTCTGTCAATGAACGAAAGAGAAAATGGGATTTTTGACTTACCGTAAAATACATTTCTCTGATGATCATTGATGGACACAGCACCCACCCCTTTGTGGAGTTGTAATTCTTCTGACACTGCTTGTAACAAAACTTGGTACCTACAGTAGAGAGAGGGAGTATACCCCCTACCCATAGGTGTAGTCATTCTTTTTTCTGCCTAGTGTCCTACTCCTGTAGGGGGCAGTATAACCCAATGGTTAAGAAGATCAGAAGCTGTGTCCGTCAGTGAACATCAGAGAAATGGATTTTACAGTAAGTCAAAAATCCAGTTTTTTTGACTGGTGAAGAATAGAATTAATTGCATAATGATTTTGTTAAAATAATGTAATCAGATATGTTAGCCCAGGCCTCATTTATGTAATAACTATATTAATTATGCATATGGTGTTTTGCGGACCTTCATGAACACCTGACTCTAGTGCAAAGGTTGTCTACTATTGCCATACCTCTTTCACCATCTGTGTAATCAGTGTTGCCCCGCTGCATTGGAGAACCTACCATGCCTCCTGGTTTATTTTTACTTTACCTTTTAGCACGTATCTGCTGTGGGAACTGTTCTTCTCAACTGATGGGGAACATTATCTGCATTTTTTTTTTGTTCGTGTTTTTCTTTTCATGATGCCCATCCTCATATTGTCATCACTATTTTCTGCATGTTATTTTTCTCTGATCTCCTGCAGTGCTCGTATTCATTTTTCATTGTCTACTTTTTATTAGTGTGAATATTGCTCAGTTCATTCTTACACACTAAACCGTCTGCTGTGCTGACACTGCTGTCTTTTACTCATTTTAAGATTTTCTTGCACCATTAAACTTGCTCTTATTCCTTTTCTTGCTCTCTTTGCAGTGTCTCCTCTGGTTTACTGTATCTTTTGTCACAGTTCTGTAAATAAAAGCCTCCTTTCTTTCTTGTGCATTGAAGGACACATTCACTCTCGGGTTACGCTGTTGTCTACAGCAGAATTGGACCCTGGAAAGCAAAAAAAAACTAGGGCAGCTCAGGATATCCCCTTCTACCGCAATGTATGTCTTAGTTTATTTTCTAGTATCCTAGGAGAATAGACATCTTTTTTTTTTTTTTTTGTTTTACTCACTCACAATGGTTGTAACAGGCTAACCTATTTTTTGCTACCACCAAATTTCTTCTGCATTTTTCCTTCAGTCAAGACATTTCTCTATATTGCTGCTGGACCCCCTGCACTTTTCACTTTGCATTACCTCAGCACATGCCCTATCCCAGAAAACTCTCACTCTGTGAGTAGACCAATCAGGCTGAGCAACGAAAGCTATTCTTTTTACTTTGTAATGGAAAAGGGTAATACTGAAAGTAAAACCACCTCAGCGCCAAATAGTGGTTAAATGTCAAACTAAAAATCATCAAACATTAGCAATGACAGCATATAAAAACAGCTACCTTTGAACAAACATAAATGAAAATAATTGTTCCAAGTTGGTGATAAACGCAATAGCATAGGCAGCGCTGAATATATTATAGTGCTGCCTGTGCTGTTGCATTTATCGCTAACTTGGCACAATTATTATCCTTTTTACTTACGTTGCTGAGTGCCATTTGAATTTCCTGCTTTCCACCTGTTTCTATGTCAGAAAGATGTACCGCTGGTGGATTGAGCGCTAACATTATCCACTGGGTCGAGTGTTACTTGTACATACTCTACATCCTTTCCTGCCATTGAATGTTGTTAAGCATTTCCACACTGCTGCTCCTATATCGCAAAAGAGCCACATGGAACTATGATCTACAGCTCTCTGCATTTTGTGAGACCTAGCGTCATACCCCTGAGCATTTTGTTTCCTAACTGCCATGGACTGCAACATATATGATTCTAGGCATGTCTTGGGGTGCAGTCCTACTGTAATAGGTGGACAGTCCCATTGTAATAGGTGCCCCCACACTCTGTTCTGGTGTGGCTTGCTTTGATTCAGCCGATGTCTGCAGTCTAGTATCATGCTGCCCTCTGATCCTAGAGTCTGTCCCAACTTTAGTCTTCCCTGCCTTTTTTGGCTGATATTTTTACTACTGTCATGCAAGATTTATGGCCCATATTATCCAGTAATTTACTGAGCCACTCCTGTCCTTGCCAGACGAACTTGCACCTGAGGAGTGTCCTGCCATTATTCGCAAAATAAGACAGTTTGTGCTCTAAATGATGTGGTGTGCACAACGTGGTGTGGTGTGCACAACTCTGAAATTCTTCTATCAGTGTAATGCTTCTATCGGTGCTACTCCCTAAGATCCCAAAGACTTTTCTGGTGTACCCCTTATACCAACTCTATCGCTGTGGAGATTGACACTCTGACAAGGTTTTTGCTCCCCGAAGAATATATTAGCCTTGTATCCATTTAGGTTGGACTTGGAAAAAAAAAAGTGGGCTTTCCCCACTCTGGATATACCAGTATCCCACCTCATCAAAGCAACCACTATTCCAATGAAAGATTTACCCATATTTAAGAACCTAGCCATCAGGCATTTGGAAGCCTTCTCTGGGCTCTATTCTTGCTGGCAGGCCCTAATTTTTATCCCATCTTAAATATAACCCTGCCCTGGATTGGGCACATTTTCTTAAAAGTGAACTTGCCACTACTGTGGTTGATCTCACTGTTATAGAACATTTTTAAGCAAATGGTTTTAGCTTTAAACACAGTTGTGATGGGCTGTTGGAAGTGTCCAGTCTAATCTCCTGCATGGTTCTCTTGTCAGTGCACATGGGGACGTCGCCTGAGTAAAATGTTTAGGCTGCAGAACCTGCATTTAAACATCATCTGATATGTATGTCTTTATAGGAACCAACGCCATTTCCTACCTACCTTGGATAATATTATCAGGATGCTACTGGTGGGAAAAGAACCCATCTCCTTCATTTAATAAAGCCTAGGCCACAAATTGGGAAGTTTCATCAGTCACTGGTGGTTAATAAAAAAAAATCTTTCTCTTTTGTTCATTGACGGACATAGCTTCAGATCTTCATAACCATTAGGTTAAACTACCTCTTACAGGAGTAGAACACTAGGCAGAATAAAAGTCTGGCTATGCCCATGGGCAGTTCCAGGGGGTATACTCCCTCTCTCTGCTATAGGCACTCAGTTTTTTTTCTGCCTAGTCAGGAGTAAGGACCTAGTTCCTTGCTGGGATCTTTGGTCCTGGCAATTTTTCCTTTTTCTTTTTTTTCTCCTGGATTTTTTTTTCTGTGAGAGCTACAATCACCTACCGAACTGGGTGACGGGCTGGTTAATCTAGATCCAGTGGTCACTCCAGTCTGGTCAGCGAGCTTGCGCAGACCTCAGTTTCGCGCTAGGTCGGCCATGACCTAGCTCCACTGAACGGGGGGTTTTCTGCAAGTTAAACGCCTCGCGAGGCCGCATACGACCGGGTTTCGGCCAAAGTCGCAGGGTTCCTCTTGGCCGACAGCCCCCCCATTTCGATGGAGAGGGGTTCTTTCTGGAGTGGTGCCCGTCTGGTTCCTGGTATGGTGAGTAGCTGTCCCCCCCCCTCTCCCCCTGAAGGGTTTTGGGGTGGTCAGACCCCTGGGTTCCCTTCCTTCCCGTCAAGCACCCCACCTCCCTTGTCATCTGTCCCCTATCCTACCCCCCTCCACATATGTTGGAGCTGTTTTGGTTGTCTAACCCACCACCTGGGTTGGGGGCAGGGCTCTATGCTGGCGATGGGGGCCGGGGGTGCACCGCCGGCAACCGGACGATCAACTGTGCGGAGAGGGGGGTTGTACCTGGTGGGGGCTCCTGTTAGGGCCTCCTGTCCTGCCTGGGTCTGTCCTTGAGGCCTGGGTTCCCTCCTGGATACCTGTAAGCCTCGTGGTGCCACCATTTTGTTGTAGCCTGTGTTTTCTATACAGGGCGGCCATGTTTGTGTAGTCCGGTGGCCATTGTGCGGTTGTTTGCCATTGAAAATAGTGGTGGCCATGACAGTGGACCCCTGTAGGTGGCGATTTCAGCGTGGGAGCCCTTCCTCACCCCCTGGTGCTGACTCCTGGATCCTTTCACTTCCTGATCGCTACGCGTGGAGTGCAGATTATCCTGGTGGCTGCAGGTGCCTGTTTCTGCTGGGTGGCGAGTCTGGTGGGGTTTCTCCCTCTCTGCTGAGGATCGCTTTGTGCCTGGCGACCGGGTGGTGCTGCAAGCGCAGCGGATGTTGTCCCTTGCAAGTATGTTCCATTTTCTGTGCGGTCTCCATGGAGTCTTTGAAACACATCTCCCCACCTAATCCCCTCTCTGAGGCTGCGGTGTCCTCCGGGTCCCAGTCATCCATTAATAAACTGACGGCGGACCTGGAGTCCTTTGTGTCCCGGGTGGAGGCGGTCTTCGGGGGATGGGCTAGCAAAAAGTGACCCCCCCTCCCTGCTTTCCCCAGCCTCATCTGTCTCATCAGATCCTGAATCTAATTTGGCCTCCATGGAGGTGGGCCGCCCTGCTGAGTCTGCAACCACGCGCTCGGAATCCTCTGATAGTGAGGATGATTCCTCCAAGTCTACAACCGCTCATGAAAAGATGCTGGTGGAAGCACTGATTGCATCTCTGCATGAGACATGGAAGATGGAGGATGTAGCTGCAGCTGCGACGGAGGCGCAGGTTCCCTTTGGCACTCACAAGCCATCTGGAGCGGCAAAGGGGGTTTCCTTTTCCCTGCCTATTTTGACAGAATTGTCGCTAAAGAGTGGGGATGACCAAAGCGACCCCATGGGGTCCCTAAGCACTCTACTAGGCATTACCCCTACGAGGAGTTCCTTCTTAAGAAGTGGACAGTTCCACCGGAGGTGGACCCTCCGTTTTCAGATTAAACAAGGCAACCATGATTCCGGTTGAAGAGTCTCCGGCCTTTAAGGATCAGGCTGACAGGAAGGCGGGGGCTGTGGCCCGCATTATGTACACTCTGGCTGGTTCAGCACTGAGGCCCGTATTCACTATTGCCCTGGTGTCGCATACCCTGACCGTATGGGCTAAGCTTTTACGCCGTGACCTGGAGGGAGAACAGCTCCCCACTGTCTTTGCTGAGCTGGCGGGCCAGCTGGTCCAGGGGCTGCAGTTTATCTGTGATGCCTCTTTGGATGCAGCTCCCCTAGTGGCTCGTCTCTCTGTTTTGGCATTGGTCCTTTGGCACGTCTTTTAGCTCAAATGCTGGTCTGCGGACCAGACTTCTAAAAAGGCCTTGACTGATTTTCCTTTTCAAGGAGATCGCCTGTTTGGAGCTACCCTGAATGATGACATAAAAGATCTCACAGGGGGGAAGAGTACCTTTGCTTCCATAAGCTACCAAGGGCAAGGAGCCTCATCGTAGATGTGGGCCTTCTTTCATCTCTCAGGGTCCACTGACAATGGCTTGAAGCCTTTCAGGGCCGTCTCTGGAGCATCCAAACGAACCTGGTCTGGCAAGCCTAGAGCGGGCTTCTCCAGACCCGCGGACAAGGCTCCTTCAGCCTAACAGTGTGCCCCCTCCCGTATCGGGGGTGTTTGGGGTAGTACAAGACCTGTTACATCAAGGGGGGGTTGTCCCAGTCCCGTCTTCGGAGCGTTTTCAGGGTTTTTACTCAAATCTGTTTACAGTTCCCAGGAAGGAAGGAAAAGTGCGTCCAATCCTGGACCTCAAGGCACTGAACTGCTTTGTGTGGTTGCAGAAGTTCAGAATGTAGTCCATTTACACTGTGGTGGCATCCCTGCATGGGGGGGGGGGGGGAGATTTCCTCGCCTCTATCGACATCAAGGAAGCTTACCTTCACATTCCAATATGTGCCAGTCACCAGCGCTTCCTCCACTTTGCCATGGGAGAGCATTTGTGGTGTTTCCCTTTGGTTTTGCCTCTGCTCCTTGGGTCTATTACAAAAGTGTTAGCCCTGGTGCTAGCTTTGCTAAACCTAATGGGGATAGTGGTAGTGTGCTATTTGGATGATCTCCTTCTGCATGCAGAGTCTCCTTCTGCTCTGCAGTTGTGTCTTTGGTGGGGCAACCCCAAGGTCTGTTGGCGTCTCTGGGCTACAGAAAAGTGCAGAGGTTTGTGGCTTGGCCCAAGGACTGATCTTCCAACCTGCTTTAGTCGCTGGCTTTGACGGTTTGACTGTTGAACGCCAGGTGCTGAAGGATAGAGGTTTATCTGAGTCGGTGATTCCTTCGCTGTTAAATGCTAGGAAATCTACTTCTTCTAAGAGGATCTACCATCGTACGTGGAAGATGCACATTGCGTGGTGTGAGTCTCTTGGAGTTCATCCTCGCTCTTTCTCGGTAGCTCGGATCTTGACCTTCCTTCAATGGGGGGTCGATCAGAAATTGGCCTGGAGTACCATCAAGGGCCAGGTGTCGGCTTTGGCGGTCTTCTTCCAATGACCTTTGGCCACTCAGTCCCTGGTGTGCACCTTTTTTCAGGGCGTCCGACATTTGGTTCCTCCAGTGCGTGCTCCGTTGCTGCCTTTTGGACCTTAATTTGATTCTTTCGGCCCTCCAGAAGCCTCCTTTTGAGAATATTCAGGAGATTTCCCTGCTTACGCTGTCCCAGAAGGTGGCATTTTTGGTGGCTATCACCTCTGCACACAGGGTGTCGGAAATGGGGGCGTTATCCTGTCGTTCACCTTACCTGGTGATTCACATGGATAAGGTGGTTCTTCGCCCCTGTCTGTCGTTCCTTCTAAAGGTTTTCTCTGATTTTCATTTGAATGAAGATATTGTGTTGCCTTCCCTTTGTCCCATGCCTAAACAGCTGAAGAAACTTTCCTTGCATGCCTTGGATGTGGTCCGGGAAATTAGGGTGTACCTGGCAGCTACGGAGTCTTTTCAGGAAGTCAGACTCTTTGTGCTCATGGATGGGCCTTCTAAAGGGTTGTCCGCTTCCTCTGCGACCATTTCCAGATGGCTCATACAGATGGCCTATTCCATCAAGTGTCGGGTTCCTCCTTTCCCTGTTAAAGCGCTTAGTGCCTTCTGGGCTTTCCGTCATCGGGCGTCAGTGATGCAGATTTGCAAGGCGGCCATTTGGTCATCGGTGCACACTTTCACAACGTTTTATAAAGTGGATGTGTTGACATCTGCGGAAGCTTCTTTTGGCTGCAAGGTTTTGCAGGCTGCTGTTGAGAGGACCTGATCTTCTTCGAGGGTGTGCTGTTTTGGTTGAGCTCCTGTTGCCTGATTGGCTACTGTTTAGCCTTGGGAATTTTTTTGCTGTCCCCCCCCCCCATGTTTAACACTGCTTTGGGACCTTCCAATGGTTATGAAGATCTGAAGCTGTGTTCATCAGTGAACGAAAGAGTAAATGGGATTTTTGACTTACCGTAAAATCCATTTCTCTGATGTTCATTGACAGACACAGCAACCACCCCCCCCCCCCCGTGGAGTTGTAATTCTGACACTGCTTGTAACTAAACTGAGTGCCTATAGCTCCTGTAGGGGGCAGTTTAACCCAATGGTTATGAAGATCTGAAGCGGTGTCCATCAATGAACATCGGAGAAATGGATTTTACGGTAAGTCATTTTTTTTTTTTTTTTCTTCCCCCCCACTCCCTCAACATACACATTTTAACCCCCACATTTGGGCCTTAATCCACCCACAAGGCCTAGGGTTACAAGTCTGCCAAACACGTTGAAAAACTTTCATTTTCATGAAGGTTTACATTGCTATGATTACACTCTCAGATCCCAAGCTGGGCAGAGATTTTCTATCTCTGGGACAACAATCTAAGCACCAGCAGAGCGATTGTTACTGGGAATGTTTACTGAGCAGTTAACCTTTTACACACACACAAATAAGTTACTGCTGATGCCATGTTTTAACCACTTGACGACCGCCCACTGCAGATTTACTGCGGCAGGCGGCCGCTCCTGGGCAAACCGACAGAGTACTACGTCGCTTGCTCAGGAGACTCTAGTGCCACCGCCAGCGCGCTCCCGCCCATCAGCCAGGGAGCCAGTGCGTGTGACAGGAGACTCCGATGGCCGCTGGCCACTCGCGATCTCCCCCTGCTGACAGAGAAGGACAGATGTAAACACAGCCGTCTGTCATTCTCCCTGAAGTGATCACAGAGGCTATGTGATCCTGCTATATAGGATCACATGTCTCTGTGATGATCTCACAAGCCCAACCCCCCCACAGTTAGAATCACTCCCCTAGGTTTACATTTAATCCCTTGATCACTAATAGTATTAACCCCTTCCCTGCCAATGGGATTATTACAGTAGCAGTGCATATTTTTAGCACTGATTACTGTAGTAATGTCACTGGTACCCCCAAAAGTGTAAAGAATGTCAGGGGACCAATCTGTCTGCCGCAATGTCGCAGTCCCACAAAAAAAATCGCAGATCACCGCCATTACTAGTAAAAAAATAAAAAAAAAAATTACATAAATCTTTCCCGTAGTTAACGCAATAACTTTTGCGCAAATCAATCAAAATACGCTTAATGCGATTTTTTTTTTTTTACCAAAAATTTGTAGCAGAAAACAAATTGGCCTAAAATGTAAAAAATTTGGATTTGTACATTTTTTTAATTTTTTTGGGAATGTTGTATAGCAGAATGTGAAAAAAATAATATATATATATAATATAATATATATTTTCAAAATTGTCTCTTTTTTTGTTTATAGTGCAAAAAATAAAGATCGCACAAATACCACCAAAAGAAAGCTCTTTTTGTGGGAAAAAAATTGTCGGTTAACCGGTTGCCGACCGCCGCACGACTATATACTGCGGCGGTCAGCCCCGGCCAGGCAGAGTGACGTATCGGTACGTCACTCGCCTGTCACTGACTTGCGAGCCTATAGCGAGCGGGCGTGCGCCCGCCGAGGCGCGCGCCCGCCGCGGCTCGTTCACAGGCAAGTCAGTGCGTGTGACCGGCGGACTCTATGTCCGCCGGCCACACTACGATCGCTCCTGTGAAGGGAGAAAGACAGAGCAGCTTGTGTAAACAAGCTGCCTGTCAGTTCTCCCTGTGTAAAAGTAAAGATCTGACCGTTCTACTATGTAGAACGGTTGATCTTTGCTTTTACACCAATAGCAATGTCCCTACACAGTAGAAAGCACGCCCCTAGGACACACTTAACCCCTCCCTGTCCAATAAAGTTAACCCCTTCCCTGCCAGTGTCATTTTTGCAGTAACAGTGCATATGTATAGCACTGATTACTGCAGTAATGTCACTGGTAACCCCAAAAGTGTCAAAAATGTCAGTCAAGGGTCCGATCTGTCCGCCGCAATGTCGCAGTACCGAAAAAAAAATCGCAGATCGCCGCCATTACGCGTTAAAAAAAAAAACACCAAAAATGACAAAAATCTTTCTCTTTGTTAGTAAACGCGATAACTTTTGCGCAAACCAATCAAAATACGCTTTTTGCGATTTTTTTTTTACCAAACATAGGTAGCATAAAACAAATTGGCCGAAAAATGTTAAAAAATTTTGATTTTTACTTTTTTTTTTGGGGAATTTCATATAAAAAAATTTGAAAAATATTGTTATTTTTGCAAAATTTACGCTCTTTTTTTGTTTATAGCGCGTGATCAAAAAATCGCACAGGTGATCAAATACCACCAAAAGAAAGCTCTGTTTGTGGGAAAAAAAGGATGTCAAATTCGTTTAGGTACAGCGTCGCACGACCGCGCAATTGTCCGTTAAAGTCACGCAGTAAAAAATCGCAAAAAAACCCCTGGTCCTTTAGCAGCCAAATCCTCCGGGGCTTAAGTGGTTAAAGTAACGCAGTGCCGAATCGCAACATAGGGCCTGGTCATTAAGCCGCAAAATCCTCTGGGGCTAAAGTGGTTAACAGAAACGAGCATTGCTTACAGCATGCACTGTTGCATTTTTGATCTTTGAAAATAAATTTCTATCAGTCGCTGCCAAGACCAGAATCTATTCGTATTTACCATATGATAGCTTTTTCCAAGGAGCGTACATTCTTAGCAAAATTAAGAGCGGTCAAAGATTCACCCTAACGATTTTTACATTTCGTAATGAAACAAAAAAAAAATAGTTTGTAAGAAAATATTTACAGGAAAAAAAAATGCAAAGTAGACAATAGGCAACAGTAAAAAGGGATTAGAAGTGAAAAGGTACTTAAGCAGGGTTTCACTGGTATTTTGATTTGATGCAGAGTCCAATTCGCTTCCAGAGTAAGTCTAATATGTACTAGAGTCATTTGCTCTCAGATAAGTTACTCTGTGTGCTTTAAAGCCAAAGTTTAGCCAAAATAAAAAAAAAAGTAATCACAGGGACATGACTTAATGCAATGTGTCCCTTGTGCTGCTGACTCCTGGAATCGGGCACTTAATGAGGGTTTTGCTTCCAAACCCCTCCTCAGTTTCTCGTCTCCAAGCTCCCGGTGTCATCTCATAGTTAGCAGTTCCCTATCTAGTCCTCTGGGGTCTTCTAGATCAAAGTCTCATTGCCCCAGTTCCTGTGGCAGAATGGTTTCAGGGGTTTACTTCAACCTGTCAACAGTTCCCAACCCCAAAGGTGAGTGTCCACCCCTGTCTTGTATCTCAAATCTCAGACATTCGTCATGGAATTCACCAGTTCTTTCATTGCCTCCCTGCACCAGGGAGCTTTTGTGGTTTCTGTGCACTTTAAGGATGCGTACCTGCATCTTCCCATCTTACCACTGTCTCCTACGCTTGGCTGTTTGCCCCCTGCACCGTATTTTATGGCCCCCAGCATTCAGCCTCTTGTCTGCACCCCAGTCTTCAGCAAGGTATTGCCCCGAGTACTAGCCCTGCTACACTTTTGTGCCATTCCCATCATAGGATACCTTTTTGTTGAGGGAAAACTTTTTGTTGAGGGAAAAGTAGGCACAGGCTCTGTGGTCTTGGCAGCCCAAAATTTACAGCAGTTCATACTAGGGATCGACCAATTATCGGCAACACCGATATATCGGGAGCCGATATGCACTTTCCCCGATATATCGCAATCGGCCTTTGGCCTCCGTGCACTGGGCAGCTCTTAGGCCGCCTCCCTCAGGCTTGTTAGTGTGTTTTACCCGCCGCGGCCACACTGGAGTCTGCATCCTGCACAGTCGGTCGGGACAGTGAGTGATCTACAGTGAGTGATCTAGGATTTCTTCAAATTCACAGTAACCAGTCACAGACATACATTCTGTAACACAGCCACCACGGCCACCCACAGCTGCCCGGTGCCAGCCAGCCACCCAATCCCACACCCCCACTGTGTCCTGACTGTACCAGCTAACCAGCGACAGGCCCTGGGCCTGTACGTGCCAGCCACCCCACCATACAGGGTGCCAGCCAGCCATCAAAGGGTGCCAGCCACCCACCACAGGGTGCCAGCCAGCCACCAAAGGGTGCCACCCACCCATTAAGGGGTGCCAGTCAGCCACCCACCAAAAGGGTGCCAGCCAGTGGCAAAGGGTGCCTTCCAGCCAGCCACCCACCACTGGGTGCCAGCCAGCCACCACAGGGTGCTACTGCCAGCCAGCCACCACAGGGTGCCAGCCAACCACCCACCACAGGGTGCCAGTAAGCCAGCCACCCACACAGGGTGCCAGCCAGCCACCACAGGATGCCAGCCAGCCACCACAGGGTGCCAGCCAGCTATTTTGTTTAAGCCTATATTAGTGTCTGTCTGTCTTGTTTCAATGGAGATGGATGGAGATAGAAAAATTAAAAGTGTGGTCTGGGACTATTTCTCTTTCATCTGCAGGAAAATCAGCAGCACTGTGCAACACTTGCAAAAGCAATGTAAGCATGGGATTGATAACTGCAAAGACCAAAAATACGTCTAATCTTTGGGTCCATCTAAGAGTTCATCATGTTGAATTGTATAATGCAGGACAGAAAAAACAAAATGAATCACAAGGTGAAACATCACTATCCCAGGCAACAATAACAGATATGTTTCAGAAAATAACAGGTGGCTAAAATCTGATGGAAGATCCCAACTGCTGGACAGAGTAATCACAGAGATGATGGTCACTGATAGCCAGCTATTTAGAATAGTGTCCGACTCTGGATTTAAATGGTTGATGTCCATAGTTGAGCCAAGGAACACACTGAAGAGTGACAAATTTTATCGTACTGAAATGCTGCAAAAGATTCACCAAAAGGTTGTTGACAAAGTAAAGACTATGCTGCAACCAGAGAATGCTGGCAACTCACTCTCATTCATGACTGATTGCTGGTCAGGACAAACAGAATCACTAATGAGTCTTACATGCCACTTCATTGACAGCGGATGGACAAGAAGGCATTTGGTGTTGAATACAAAAGTAATGCAAGGATCCCACACTGGGGAGTACATTAGAGAAATGTTTTTAGGCATGCTAGGAGAATGGGGAATCACAAAAGACCAAAGTGATGCTTGTGCTGTGAGAGGGAGCGAACATGGTTAAAGGTATGAGACTTGCTGAAGTGTTAGACCTCAGTTGCAGGGCACACACCCTCCAACTGGTGGTAAATGGTCTGTCAAACCAGAAAGCTTTGCTGGACATTATTACCATGCTGAAGAAGTACGCAGGTCATTTCCACAATTCTGTTCTTGCCAAGCAGCAACTGAGGTGCATTCAGGAAGACCTTGGCCTACCCAAAAACAACCTGATACAGGCTGTTCCAACACGATGGAACTCAACGCTACACGTGTTACAAAGGGTGCTGGAGCAGAAACCAGCTATCACTATATATATTCTGGTCATTCTTCATAAGCCCACAAAAAAACATTTTCGACATGTTCAGCATTTTTCTGTGCTGTACTTCATTATTTTCATACTAATTGACATGGTACTATGTTTACATTTTTACTGGTGTAATGCAATTTTTGGGCTTCCTTGCATACTATTTTGGCTCTAGGCGTGTAAGCTTGCAGAGCATTATTGATTTCAATTTAGTACAGTTTTTTTTTTTTTTTTCAGTGGATTGCATGTTGTATTAGAGCAGGTAATAAAAACTGCATTACAAGGCAGCGAGCATCCCCTCCCTTCCTTCACAGGGCTTTCTTCTCTGCCACAGCTCTCATCACGCCGCCCTCCTCTTCTCACACACGAGGTGTTCCATATTTCAGGGGAAGCCAGCCGCCCAGCATCACTCTTAATTGGATGCGAGAGCCGAGCTGGCCGACAGAGAGAATGGGGGCAGCCGGAGGCGCCCCTGGGGAATCCCCCTCCCTTCGCCTTCTTTCCCTGCTCACATTGCGATGTGCACCGGAGCAGAAATGCTGTGTTCCTAGTGTGTGCTCCAGCTGCCTGTATAACCACTTAGAATCCCTAACACATTTCCGTCACATGGGCCTAAGCTTTCAAGCCGAGAATGATCTGAAATATGTATCATGTCTGTTTGGCCATTTAAACATTTATTTTTCTCTCCATTATAATGCATTTGTAGTACAGTCAATGTGTGATACATCTGATTAACGACTTCCCATGATGTCTTAGTAGCACAGATCAGGGTATCTGTGTGATACGATGTAAATGCTACATTCTGTAATACATGAAAAGTTCAATAAACCTAATGAGAAGTGTATGTTTCAAGGAGGAAGCTGAATGTAAGTAGGATGTGTTATGATGTGTGACCAATTCTCAATGTACCAGTTTTACGCTAAATGTGTGGTGGCTTCACTTGATTAAAGCTAGTGGTGTAGGGGGTATCCTTCTACGTGTGCTGTTTCCTTCAGCAGCTACACAATATATTCTAGAAAGGCTCATATGACAGAATGGGTCAGCATCATGTCTTTTGAAGAAAATAAAAGGTATTATTAGAAGAGCTACAATTTCAAATGCAAACAGTGCTGGTTTCCTGCAGATACTTGATGCGAAATGTTTTCGGACCAAAATCAATTTTACCTTAAAGGCACAAATAAGTTATTTTATGTCATTTTTTTGAATATACTGCATGTAGATGTAAAACGCAAGCTATTATTTTGTGAAAAAGTGCCTTTGGTGGCTTTGACTACAGCTATTCACTTTCTACAATTCAATAATAGTTTTTCATATTACAGTGGAGAAAATTTAGCTAATCCATGTTAGACTTTGACGCTGAATATGCTGCTCGTGGTCTGCTGGCTCTTCACTTTGCCTAGGCTGGTCCAAAAATGTGTTTATTTTCAGATAGAAGATTCTCCTTATTTTTGTTTAAACATCAGAATACCTGAAACCTTCATTTAAGACAAATTATTAGGTCCACCATCGCAGAACTATCATAATGTTTGACTGTTCATATAAATAATTCCTAACGTGGAATAATGTGTAAGACACAATGGGACCTATATAATTAAAAAATGTTATCCCATTTGTCCATCGAGAATTCTTCCAAAGCCTTATCCTTATGCTTCCGAACAAATGAGAGTTGAGAATTGGTTATTGATTACTAGTGGTTTCTGCCTTGCTTTGTAGCCCTTTTTTTACACACTTCTTTCTGGCTGTGAAGTAATAAATAGCATCATTGACTAAAGCAATTCTGTAGGGTTTTTAGGAGGATGGGGTCTGGGTGATTTATGTTGTGCCCTTGTACAAAGTATGCCAAGCCAGCTACTCTAGGAACTCTGCAATACTGTTCCAAAAGTTTTCAGTTTGGAGATTATGGCTGGCAGTGCAGTTTTTGGAGTCCTAAAGTCTTACGACTTCTGCCAGCAGAATTTGGCAGTTCCTAATTGTAACATGGTAGTTTCTAATTTTTCACCATTATAGCTGTAAAAGCAGGTCTCCTATACAACAACTGCATACTGTGCAGGTTAGTTTTCTGGAAGGGTTGCAGACATGGGTTAGGTGTGGGTCTACAGAAACAGACTTGCACAGATCTTTACATCACTTGTTGTTATGCCTGTATGCAGTCTTCATCACAATATGTACTGTCACTGTTGCCAATCCTCCCATAGCCTGGCATATACATGTATCAGACATGTACATTTTCTCAATAACAGAAACACGCTCCATTTACTTGCACACTTCCACACTCCATTTACTTAGTCTTCCCTGGCTATTCATGCATGTAAAGGGGGCTGGGATCACAATGAATTGTCTGTTCTGCTGACATGTATGTTGGCAGAGCAGAAGGTACTGCAGAGTAGATATGACGTCACGTATGAACCAGACTGTACCAAGTCTGACAAATCCACTGTCAGCATTGAGGATTCCATTTGATTTGATTTGATTTTCAAAGTGTATGAATTGAGAAATGGCAGTATTGTCTTAAAGCAACCATTTACATGTATTCTTTTGTTACCTAGTAGTAAATCTATCTGGTTGCTTTGGAAAAACACAGGCTGTAATCTCAGATATTTTGTATTTCATCAGAGCATGAATGAATGTCATTTTCAAGTTAATTTTTCTAGTTGAAATCATCCTAAAAAATCCAAAATGGTATATGTTTCCAGATGGCCCAGTTGAAATCATGTTTCCTAATTTTTCTGTTGAATTCATTTTAAAATTCGAAAGAGGAATATTTGTACATGTTTACCACTCTGTTATTTTCTAATGGATTATTTAGGCCTTCCTTTTTCAACTTTTTTACCCCAGAGGAACCCTTGAAATCGTTTGGTCTCTGAGAAAATGTACCAAAAAGTGTTTTTTTTCATTGGTGGCCAGTGGTTAAGGGCCCCTTAAATTAGCGTCCGGCAGAGAAGGGGCACTTACACTGGTGGCCGTTGGCAAGGCCCCCCTTACTGTAAGAAAGATAGTGTGGACTGAGAATGGGATGCCATATATCGTGTTCTCATTGACATCATACCAATTTGAATGGAAGAGAAAGAGAGCACAGGTAAAAGGGGTGGGAGTTTACCATATGCCTTTGAGAACACATCACACAATGCATATAAATTTAAAAAGGTTTTTACCAAGAGCTTTCAGAAAACACTTGTGGATGACTTGTGGATGATTTGTGGATGACTTAATTCACCGCAAACATTACTCAATATCTCTCATCTATAGCCAACTTTTGGTACACACTAATAAGCTCTCGGCGGAAACACTGTTCGACAAGTGGAGCTCTGACTTTCCCCAGATTGAATTCGCTCCGAACATTCTGAAAGGATACTTGAAACTGAGGAAACGTACTATCGGAAACATGGAGAGAAACCCAGTTTAAGTTGATCCACAGGGCTTTTATACCAGCCTTCTACACAAATAACTCGGGCAATGCTGATTTTTGCCCCAAGTGCGGTGAAAACAGGCCAACCTTGGCACACAGATTTTAGCACTGCCATGCAATTTCACTATTTTAGGATCAAGTGTTGGACTTTATTCACTCCGTTTTGGACAGACGCCTTGAGAAGTCCCCGCACTTTCTGCTATTTGGTTGTGAAGTTACAACCCATCTCCAGGGATGTCAGACAGGAAAGCTACACAGATACCCCAATGGACTTATCTTTGCACCTTGGCAGCCAAGAAAGCTATATTAAAAACTTGGACATCCAACGTCCCCCCCCCCCCCCCCCCCCCCATGATCTCTATGGTGTGCAAGGACCTGAAAGCTTTACTCTATATGGAAAAAACCGACATGGAGGCCAGAAAATGTATTTCCACAAAATAATTTTTTACTAGATGGTGTTCATTCATTGAGCGAAACTTCCATGATGCTGAAAGAAAAAAACATCTTTCCAATATACAGAATGGTACCTGCAAGCCTCAACTGCAAACACGTTGGGAAGTTTGAAGGTCTAAGGCACTTATGTGGACTCATTGTTCTCAAGGGAACATCGCACAGTTCTCATCTCCTCACCCGAAACTGACTCTCATGGACGTACTCTAGTCCCAACCCCCCCCCCCCATTATCCTCTCTATTCTCCCTTAGCACCTCCAAACATTATTATGACATATAACACACTTTCTGGCCAGTACAGAGTCCTCTGGATTATGGATGGTTGATGTTCTCCTCCTCTTTCCCCATGCCACCCACCTTCCCCTCACCCCCTCTACCCCTGGTTCACTAGTTTATGCCGTTGCATATATGTGGCTCTTTGAACCCATATAGTCTAAAATGCTTAATGGTTTCACTGTAAAACATACATCCTAGATGTTACCTCGTACTGTTATATATATTGTACATGCAGTTGTTCTTCAATAAAAAATATAAAAAAAAATGTTTTTTCTTTTTTTCAGTTTATACAGATAAAAGATGCTTAATCGCATACAACAATGTGATTCATACCATACAGTATAGAGTACATATCGTGAGAACAAATGGGTATGTATGTATTTAATGAGAGCTTGGTCTGGTCAACGCGTTTCGCGGAACTCCCGATTCTTCAGCACCACTCAAAGCATGTATATATAATATGTGACTGTTAACTAGAATAAAGATTCATTCTAGTTAAGAGTTACATATTTATGCTTGAATTAGAGCTGCACGATTAATCATTAAAAACATCTTGATCTTGATTCCATCCCCCTCATCATCTTAATTCGGCCTTTCCTCGATTCATACAGAGCAAAGCTGTTCACTGCTCACTAAGTGCCGGTTCACACTAGTACGGTTTGCGAGATCGCATGTAATTCGGAGCGCACTGCTCCTTCATTACATGCGATCTCATGTGCGGATGCGAGTTCAGCCATACACTTTGTATGGCTGAAACCGCACTGTATCCGCACCAAACACGCACATGAGGCATTTTTTGAGCTGCATCAGGATCGGATCGCACAGTGGTTCACACTTGTGCGATCCGATTCTGTGCGAACTGTCAGATCGCACTGCGATATGCGATCAAACTGGGGGTATCGTTAACATTTAATTGACACCCCCTGCGTATCGCATATGGCAGTGTGAACTGCCAGATGTGCGGATGCGATGCGGGAACACGCTGCATATTCGCAGCGTTCCCGCATCGCAGAAGTGTGAACCGGCACTCACAGCTGTCAAATAAATAAATACGGAGCCTCCGGCAAATGTTTATCAACATTGCAAAGCCTTTTTCTGACACTTGTTGCTTACTAGTTAAAATCAGTATTTTTTGCTAGAAAATACTTAGAACCCCCAAACATTATATATATTTTTTTTGGAAAAAATGTTTGAAAAATAAAAATAAAAAGGAAACAGTACTTTTAGCCCAATTTTTGGTATAATGTAAAATATGATGTAACGCCTAGAATCATGAGAGAATTGTGATCTTTATTCTAAGGAAAAAAAATCGTGATTCTCATTTTATCCAGAATCGTGAAGCTCTAGCTCGAAATGTCCTGAAGGAGCGGGAGATCTGCAAAATGCGTCGACCAGACCAAGCTCTCATTAAATACATACCTATGTGTTCTCACGATATGTACTCTATACTGTATGGTATTAATTAAGTTGTATGTAATTAGGCATCTTTTATCTGTATAATATAGAATAAAGAACCTTTTAATTTATATGCATTGTGTGATGTGTTCTCAAAGGCATATGTAAAGTCCCACCCATTTTACCCATGCTTTCTCACTCTCTCTCTCTCGCAAGGACTCCCTTGCATTGGCGGCCGGTGGAGAAGGGCCCCTTGCATTGGCGGCCGGTGAAAAAGGGCCGCCTTGCATTGGCGGCCGTGGAGAAGGGCCCCCCTTGCATTGGCGGCTAGTGGAGAAGGGCCCCCCCCCCTGCATTGGCGGCCGGTGGAGAAGGGCCGTCCGCCCCCTACATTTGCGGCTGGTGAAGAAGGCCCCCCCCTACATTTGCGGCTGGTGAAGAAGAGTCCCTTTTACACTTGTGAAAGTGAATCTGTTATTAAACCTAAAATGTTACTTAACCCACAACATAAAAAAACTATCAAGAAATGGTGTATTGCATGCTGTTCATACTCACTTATTGTAAAAAAGAATAGTTTTTTTTTCTCCAGTACATCATATGTACAAATACTATGGATTTTACTTTCTCACAGCACAAATAGAAATACAGACTTTTAAAGACTGCAGAGACAGAGTAAATTTCTAGTAATTGTATAATGAAAGTCGGAGAGCATTCTCAATTAGTTTTATTTGAAATTTGCAAAGATTAATTGAGGTCAAGAAAGGCATTGGTAAATGGACAAGTGTTTGCAGGCCTGCCAGCTGTCAATTTCAGTGGGTCACCTCTCTTTGTAGAATCTATAGCTTGGTCAAGCTGTATCAATCATTCTTAGGCAAGTAACCTTCAGGATCAGATGATTTCACAAGCACTCGTAAGCCAGCGCAGTATTTGTGTGGCAAATGCAGGCGGCATTGTAGAATAGGGGACATTGATGCTTATACTGATTGTGGACCAATCTTTTTTTTATCCTAAAGGATGACAAAATGAAATAGACCTAACAGTACAGTGTAGTGGTAATTTATTTAAGCATTAACTGCTCTCCTAGTGTGCTGTGTGGATGAAATGTGCACATTGAAAAATAGAGCAGCAGATAAAACAAATAATTTCTTGCCTGGCTATGTATTTCAGAGAATAAGGGTCTTTTCACACGGGCATCCCCCCTGGCGAACTCAGTTTTTTGCTCAGCGGGGATCAATATCCACCGATCCCTGCTGAGCAGGCAGATGACAGGTCCGTCTCTGCTTACTTTGCAGAGACGGACTTGTCAGATCCCCACTCTCCTCAATGGGAGATCGGTTGAAAATGGACCGCCTGTCCGTTTTCATCCAATCCTCCAGACGGATGGAAACTATGGTTTCCATCTGTCTGGATATCATGGACAGCATTGGAGAGAATAGCTGAAAACTTGATAGGCGGACCTGATCAGAAAGCCCGTGTGAAAGGGGTATAACTGTGACATTTCAGTTTTGTGGTCGGTTTTTGGCCAAAAACAAGAGACTATGAATACATGCTGCAAGGGTTTGTTGTGAAACCTAGAAGAGATCTTCAGGTATCTCTCAACAATGACAGGTAACAAATCTGATCTTTGTCATAATAGCAGACCATTTGTGGTCTGATTAGTTTTTTGTTGAGAAAAGGTAATAATTGCCACCAGGGATCGACCAAGATCGTTTTTCCAGCCACCCTTCAGGCAAATAGCCAATATTGGGTCCCGATATTCTGCTCCTTTTATATTTATTTATTTATTTTACACTGTCCTTTTTTAAAAAAAAACATTTTTTTTGACCACTTTTATTGCTGTCACAAGGAATGTAAACACCCCTTGTGACAGTAATAGGCAGTGACAGGTACTCTTTATGGAGGGATCTGGGGTCTAAAAGATCCCAAATCCCTCCTCTGCACTTAAAAGCATTCAAAACGCCAAGTTTGACTGTTCTGAATGCTGTCTTTTTTTTTTTTTTTCTTTAATCAGGCACCTTTAATTTTCCAGTTTCCAGAAGTGATGTCATAACATCGCTTCTGGGTTTTTACGTCGGAGACCCGATCAGAGCTGAATGCAGCTTTGTTCAGGATGTCGGCCAGCCTGCGGGAGACCAAAGCGAGCTGCGGCAGGAGGGGGGGGGGGAATACGTCCCTTCCCCTCCAGTTCTTTGTAATGACAATCGAGTGGCCGTTCAGCTGCATCAGTTGGCATTACAAGAAAGCTGATCGCCGGCTCTAAACAAGGGTACCAGGGTGATGCCTCTAGATGCAGGCATCACCCCGGTACAACCACTTGAAGCCATATCGGCAAGTTTGTGTCCGATACCGATACTCCAAAAAAAGTGAATATCCGTCTCCGATAATCAGCCCCACCGATAATCGGTCAATCCCTAATTGCCACTATAATTTCCTAAAATGTTGAAAAATCTCTGCCCGTTTAGAACAGCCCCTTCTATCTCCTATACATAATAGTACAGGCGTTTTGTGCTTACATTGGCGTAGAAGATGAAATCTCTTTGGAGAAATTTAACACTTACAGAGCTCAAATTATATTTGCTTTGATGCGATATTTAAGCGGATTTTAGAACTTTGCAAGAAGTTGTACTTCATTGAAAGTAAAGGAAATGTCTTTTAAGTAGACTCCGATTGTTGTCGCTAGTTCAATAGGCTCTTGTTCCAGTCTGGTGCATTGCAGATAGACTTGAATAGAAAAAAAAAATTATCCCTATTGAGGAATCCATCATAATAAAAGCAGTATGTTTTTTAGAAAATCATGGCTCAAGAATACAAAGACCCTTTAACTTTATCGTATGATGGATGTCTGAAAAATGTGTTCAGGATTTGTTTGTGCATTCATCCTTATTGTCCTGAGTTTGGTAGACTTGGTTCAGTGCCACCTGCATTAGAGCATGAATGAATGTCGTTTCCAGCACCTTTAATGTATTTATACATGGACATATGTGTACTATTGACTGAAATTAAATTGATTGCATATAGTGTATATTAGAATGTAAACCCCACAGTCATTGAGCAGAAAAAAAACAATGTACGAACCGCATTGAAAGATGCACAAATCGTTTGCTCTAAATTGATCTGTCCTCACAAGTACACAGACTGATATTAAATAAGAGGATTTTCTTTTTAAAGTGTTGCTAATCCCACAAGAGTAAAATCAGTCTGTATATGCAGTCAAGCATACTTGTTTTGCTCACTGTGAAACGTAAGGGGTTAATCCTCCACAGTGTGTAAAAAGGCTGTTTGATTCTGTCTTCTCTGATCCTCCCCTTTTTCCACAGTCACCAATCCATCCCCTGATAGTACAGAGCCTTGTGGGCACTCTGCACATGCTCAGTTTGGTGTGTATTGTTGGGCAGTTTTTGGTTTCTTGCTTTTTTTTGGGGGGGGGGGGGGTGCATGTGCCAACCAGCACTGTCCAGACAGAGGGTAAGGAGTCATGCAACCTCATGGGACAGGCAGAGGAGAATGAAAACGTCTACAAGCTTTAACTAGTGCTTGGCTGGACACTGACAGATGTCACAAGACTGCTATATACTGCTGATGAGAAAAGGTATTTATCAGTTTATATTTACTAAACTGCATTTCCATGATCTGTGTACTGTGGGAGACCAGATATAGTAAATGCAGGGTCCTGGGTTTAGTAACACTGTAAGTGCATTGTCACTGGTTAAAAAGGCAAACAGTAGGCTCTAGAAATAGTGAAGATTATTACCTTCAGCTCTAGTTTAGTTATTTTGCTCAGACCTTTCAAGAGACCCTGTCGCCCATTAAAAATTTGCTGGCAAAAGCACAGAGAAGCCAAGTGTTTTAAAGCCCAAAGCTGGGTATACACAGACCGAAAATCAGCTGGTTCAGCAGGAACCAGCCGACTTTCAGTCCATGTGTACTGCTTTCTGTTCAACTGACGTCTGTTGTTAGACCAGCCTCTGTTGATTGGTCACGCTGGAAAACCAGCATTCGATCAGCGCTTGCAGCTCTTGATCTGTGTATTCTTGAGGAGGGGGGGGGGGGAATAATGTGGCAGGGGAGATCTCTGCACCACCCATCGTTTGTGTTATTGTGGGATCTATCGTTTTTTTTTTTTTTTTTTTTTCAATCCGCTAGTTGAACAAAAGCTACTGAACGCGCATACCCAGTTTAACTCTACTGTATGTTCACTTTCAACAAGCTGGCCCAAACAAGCAATATTCTTTACTAATTAATGCACCTACTGTAAGCACTAAATAAACTGTACAGCATCAGCTACAAACAGTATGCAGCACTGTGTTCTGGCAGTGGTATGGGGACTTTCCATCTGCTGCCAGAACACAATCGAGACAGACTGAGCTCTCTTCACCCATTCACAGGAAGACTTTCCTCTCCACCTCAGCCAGTCAGAGAAAACCTTGTATTCATTGATAAAATTACAAGGCTTTCTCTGAATGAATAATCAGCGCTCAACCCAAATTTACTTTTTTTCTGTCGGCAAATGGGAAGTCCCTTTACCATTGTTGGAATATTATAATACAGTGCTGAATACTGTTTGTAGCTGATGCTGTACAGTGTATGTATGTGTGTGTGTGTGTGTGTATATATATATATATATATATATATATATATATATATATATATATATATATATATATTACACACACACACACTACTGTTCAACAGTTTGGGGTCACCCAGACAATTTCAGGTTTTCCATGAAAACTCACACTTTTATAGATCAAATGAATAGAAGATATAGTAAGACATTGACGAGGTTAGAAATAATGATTTTTATTTGAAATAGTAATTTTGTCCTTCGAACTTTGCTTTCATCAAATACGGTAATTCTCCATTTGCAGCATTGCAGACCTTTGGCATTCTAGCAGTCAATTTGTTGAGGTAATCTGAAGAAATTTCACCCCACGCATTCTGAAGCACCTCCAACAAGTTGGATTGGCTTGATGGGCACTTCTTACGTACCATACGGTCAAGCTGTTCCCACAACAGCGCAATAGGGTTGAGATCTGGTGACTGCGCTGGCCACTCCATTACAGACAGAATACCAGCTGACTGCTTCTTCCCTAAATAGTTCTTGCATACTTTGGAGGTGTGCTTTGGGTCATTGTCCTGTTGTAGGAGGAAATTGGCTCCAATCAAGCGCTGTCCACAGGGTATGGCATGGCGTTGCAAAATGGAGTGATAGCCTTTCTTATTCAAAATCCCTTTTACCTTCTACAAATCTCCCACTTTACCAGCACCAAAGCAGCCCCAGACCATCACATTACCTCCACCATGCTTGACAGATGGCATCAGGCACTCCTCCAGCATTTTTTCACTTGTTCTTTGGCTCACAAATGTTCTTCTGTGTGATCCAAACACCTCAAACTTAGATTTGTCTGTCCATAACACTTTTTTCCAATCTTCCTCTGTCCAGTGTCTGTGTGTTCTTTTGCCCATCTTAATCCTTTCCTTTTATTGACCAGTCTCAGGTATGGCTTTTTTTTGCCGCTCTGCCTAGGCCAGCATCCCGGAGTCGCCTCTTCACTGTGGATGTTGAGACTGGCGTTTTGCGGGTACCATTTAATGAAGCTGCCATTTGAGGATCTGTGAGGCATCTATTTCTCAAACTAGAGACGCTAATGTACTTGTCCTCTTGCTTAGTTGTGCATCGGGGCCTCCCACTTCTCTTTCTATTCAATCTTCAATTTCTTGGCAATTTATTGCATGGAATAGCCTTCATTTCTCAGAACAAGAATAGACTGTCGAGTTTCAGAAGAAATTTCTCTTTTTCTGGCCATTTTGAGAGTATAATCAAACGCACAAATGCTGATGCTCCAGATACTCAACTTGCTCGAAGGAAGGCCAGTTTTATAGCTTCTCTAATCATTCAACGGTTTTCAGCTGTGCTAACAAAATTGCACAAGGGTTTTGTAATCATCAATTTGCTTTCTAACCCGATTAGCTAACACAATGTACCATTCAAGCACAGGAGTGATGGTTGCTGGAAATGGGCCTCTGTACACCTATGTAAATATTCCATTAAAAATCATCTGTTTCCAGCTAGAATAATCATTTACCACATTTAACAATGTCTAGACTGTATTTCTGATTAATTTATTGTTATCTTTAAAATAAGGACATTTCTAAGTGTCCCCAAACTTTTTAACAGATGTGTGTGTGTGTATGTATGTGTACAGTTGTGCTCATATGTTTACATACCCTAGCAGAATTTATAATTTCTTGGCAATTTTTCAGAGAATATGAATAACACAAAAACTTTTCTTTCACTCATGCTTAGTGTTTGGCTGAAGCCATTCATTTATTATCAATCAGCTGTGTTTACTCTCTTTAAATCATAATGACAACAGAAACTACCCAAATGACCCTGATCAAAAGTTTACATACCCCAGTTCTTAATACCATGTATTGCCCCCTTTAAAATCACTGACAGCTTGAAGTCTTTTGTGGTATTAGTGGATGAGTCTCTTTATCTTCTCAGATGGTAAAGCTGCCCATTCCTCTTGGCAAAAAGCCTCCAGTTCCTGAAAATTCTTGGGCTGTCTTGCATGAACTGCACGTTTGAGATCTCCCCAGAGTGGCTCAATGATATTGAGGTCAGGAGACTGAGATGGCAACTCCAGAACCTTCACTTAATTCTGCTGTAGCCAATGACAGGTCGACTTGGCCTTGTGTTTAGGATCATTGTCATGTTGAAATGTCCAAGTACGCCCCATGCGCAGCTTCCGGGATGATGAATGCAAATTTTCCTCTAGTATTTTTTGATAACATACTGCATTCATCTTGCCATTTAATTCTGACCAAATTTCCTGTGCTTTTTGTAGCACACACATCCCCAAAACATCAGCGATCCACCTTCGTGTTTCACAGTAGGAATGGTGTACCTTTCATCATAGGCCTTGTTGACTCCTCTCCTGGCCTTGTAACCATGAGTGAAAGAAAAGTTTTTGTGTTATCATTCATATTCTCTGAAAAATGGCCCAGAAATTCTAAATTCTGTCAGGGTATGTAAACCTATGAGCACAACTGTATGTGTGTGTGTGTGTGTGTGTGTGTGTATATATGTAAGTATGTGTGTGTGTGTGTGTATATGTGTATATATATATATATATATATATATATATATATATATATATATATATATATATATATATATATATAATATAAAATTTCGTTCATTGATGGACACAGCTCCTGATTTTCTTAACCATTGGGTTATACTGCCCCCTACAGGAGTAGGACACTAGGTAGAGAAAAAGTCTGGCTACGCCCATGGGCAGTCCGTGGGGGTATACTCCCTCTCTTTTTTTCTGCCTAGTCAGGAGTAAGAACCTAGTTCCTTGCTGGGATCTCTAGTCTGGCAATTTTTTCTTTGTAGATCTCTCAGGAAAAATTCCAGGAGAAAAAAAAAAAATCTAAACTCAATTGCCGGACTGGGCCACAGGCGGGATAATCTAGATCCAGTGGTCACCCTAGTCTGGCCAGTGAGCGCGCGCAGACCTCAGCTCTGCTCTAGGTCGGCCGCGACATAGCACCGCCTGGCCTGTGAGTTAAACGTCTTGCGAGGTCACATACGACCGGGTCACGGCCCGATTCGCAGCATTCCTCACGGCCGAAAGCCCCCCCATTTCAATGGCGAGGGATTCTGTCTGGAGCGGTGTCTGCCTGGTTACTGGTATGGTTAATAGCTGTCCCCCCCCCTCTCCCCCTTGAGGGTTTTGGGGTAGACGTGGGCCCCTCCTTGGGATGGTCAGACCCACGGGTTCCCCTCCTTTCCGTCAGGCACCCCCCTTCATCTGTCCCCATCCTAACCCCCTTCACTTATGCTGGGGCTGTTTGTGTGGTCTGGTCCACCTTCTCAGTTGGGGGCAGGGAGCTATACTGGTGATGGGGGTGGGGTGTGCGCTACAGAACAGCTGTGCCGGGGGGGGGGGGGGTTTCCTGGTGGAGACTCCTAACAGAGCCTGTCTGGGCCTGTACTTAAGGCTTAGGGATTCCTCCTGGGTGCCTCGTGGTGCCACCATTTTGCTATAGCCTTGTGGGCTCAATGCACGGCAGCCATGTTTGTGTAGTCCGGCAGCCATTTTGCGGTGGGTTGCCATTAAAAATAGCGGCGCCCATGACTTGATGGTGGGAAACCCGCCTTCTCCTGTCTCATCAGATCCTAAATCTGATTTGGGCGCCGCAGACGTGGGTCACCCTGCTGGGTCTGCGACCACACGGCCGGAACCCTCGGATAGTGAGGATGATTCCTCCACATCTGCAACCACACATGAAAAGGCGCTGGTGGAAGCACTGTTTGCATCTGCGCGTGAGACCTTACAGATGGAAGACGCAGCTGCGACGGAGGCGCAGGTTCTATTTGGCACTCACAAGCCATTCAGAGCGGCAAAGATGATTCCTTTCCCCGCCTATTTTGACAGAATTGTCGCTAAAGAGTTGGGACAACCAAAGTATCCCCGTGGGGTCCTTAAGCGATTTGCTAGGCAATACCCTTATGAGGAGTCCTTTATTTAGAGGTCGACTGCTCCACCGGAGTCGGATCCTCCGGTTTCCAGATTAAACAAGGCGACCATGATTCCGGTTGAAGAGTCCCAGGCCTTTAAGGATCCGACTGACAGGAAGGCGGAGGCTTTGGCCCACAATATGTACAATCTGGCTGGTTCGACACTGAGGCCGATATTCACCATTGCCCTGGATTTGCAAACTCTGGCTGAATGGGCTAAGCTTTTAGGCTATGGCTTGGAGGGAGAACAGCTCCCCCCTGCCTTTGCTGAGCTGGCGAACAGGCTGGTCCAGGAGCTGCAGTTTATCTGTGATGCCTCTTTGGATGCGGCTTCGCTAGTGGCTCGGCTCTCTGTTTCGGCAGTGGTCCTTCGGCGTGTCTTTTGGCTCAAATGCTCGCCTGCGGACCAGACTTCTAAAAAGGCCTTGAGTGATCTCCCCTTTCTAGGAGATCGCCTGTTTGGAGCTACCCTGGATGATATCATTAAAGGCCCCACAGGGAAAGAGTACCTTTCTACCGCAGGCTACTAAGGGCAAGGACCCTTGTAGTCGTGGGCCCTCCTTCTCGGCTCCAAAATCATTTTTTTTGTCCCTCAGGGTCTAATGACAAGGGCTCAAAGCCTTTTAGTGCCTCCTCTGGAGAATCTAAACAAACCTGGTCTGGGAAGGCTTCTCCAGACCCAAAGACTAGGCTCCTTCCTTTACCCGTATCGGTGGTGGGGGGACGTCGTCGCTGGTTTCCGGACCTGTGGACTTCCCTGGTACAAGACAAGTCGGTCCACAAAGTCATTCAGTCTGGCTTCAAGATCAAGTTTTGCTCTTGTCCCCTGCAAGGTTCTTTCCTTCCAACTTGATCCTGTCCCTGGACCGCTTACAGGGTCTGTTTGGAGCAGTACAAGACCTGTTGCTTCAAGTGGTGATTGTCCCAGTTCTGACTTCGGAACATTTTCAGGGTTTTTACTCAAACCTGTTTATAGTTCCCAGGAAGAAAGGCAAGGTGTGTCCAATCCTGGACCTCCTCGAGGCGCTGCACCTGCAACCCTGCATCAGGGGGATTTTCTTGCCTCTATTGACATCAAGGATGCTTACCGTCACATTACAATATGTGACGGTCACCAGCTCTTGATCCACTCTGCAGTGGGAGATGAACATTATCAGTTTGTGGCATTAGCCATTGGTCTTGCCTCTGCTCTTCGGGTCTTCACAAAAGTGTTGGCTCTGGTGCTAGCATTGTTAGGCCAACGGGGGGTCGCAGTACTGGGCTACTTGGACCACCTCCTTCTGCAATGGAGTCTCCTACTGCTCTGGTGGAAAACCTGGAAATCCCCATATAAACTCTGGGGGAGTTTGGCTGGATTCTGAATTTTCAGAAGTCTGCTCTGGTTCCATCCACAAAGCTGGACTACCTGGGTCTGACTTTGGACTCGGCCTTAGCCGAGTGCTCCTTCCCCCTGGAAAAACTCCTGAAATTGCAGGCTGCATCTCGTCTCCTGCTGTCCAGCAGATAATTATCCCTCCGGATTTGCATGCGGGTGCTGAACCTGATGGTGTCTGCCTTCGAGGCGGTTCTTTTTGCACGTTCCATGCAAGGTCCCTGCAAAAGGAGGTTCTTGCTAAATGGGACAAGAACCTGCAGTCTCTGGACAATCCGATCCGGCTGAGCCGGGGAGCGAAGGAGTCCCTGATATGGTGGCTTTGTTCCCCAGTGCTTCGGCTGGTCAAATCCTTCCTTCCTTCCCTTGTATTGGATAGTGATCACCACAGATACCAGCCTGTCGTAGTCCAGACTACCGATCAATGTCTTGGAATTTCGAGCAGTCAGACTGTGCCTGGACCTGAATATCCAAAACAACTTTAACATCCAAGCGCTCACTCTGATGGGAATAATAGGCGTGCTGCTCTCCTCAGGCGGGGAACTCCCAAGCAGAAGTGCATAAAAGAGAAAGAAAGGAGGCGCAAAACCTAGTGCATTACCCTTGGACACCTTTTACTTTTTTTTAAAAAGCCAAAAACATACTCCCTGACATAAAGAGTATATATCGTATTAATTGAGTCCACCACACGTGGAGGTATTCATCCCTGTCGTTGGACCGCTGAAGCGTTTCGGGAGTCACGCTCCCTTCCTTAGAGCTCCTGAGGAAGGGAGCGTGACTCCCAAAACGCGTCAGCGGTCCAACAACGGGAATGAATACCTCCATGTGTGGTGGACTCATTTAATGCGATGTATGCTCTTTATGTCTGTGAGTATGTTTTTGGCTTTTTAATAAAAGTAAAGGTGTCCAAGGGTAATGCGCTAGGTTTTGCGCCTGGATCTGGACGACTCGTCTTTAGGGATGTCCAGTGCGCATTCAATCGGACAATACCACGGCCGTAGCTTATGTCAATCACCAGGGGAGCACAAGAAGTGTTCTGGTGGCTCTGGAGGTAGCAGGCATTCTAAAGGGGGCAGAACAGTGTGTTACAGCCCACTCCGCCATACACATCCCCGGGTGGAAAACTGGTGGGCAGATTACCTCAGTCGGCAGGCTTTGGACCAAGGTGAGTGGTCCTTTTATCCCGAGGGGTTTCATCAGTTGTCTCCACTGGGGCATTCCCGAGGTGGATCTGTTGGCGTCTCGGCTCAACAGAAAGGTGCAGAGGTTTGTGGCTCGTAACCGGATCCTCTGGAAGACGTGCTGGTGGCCCCGTGGGGTCAGTATTGTCTGATTTACGCCTTCCCTCCTCTAAAGCTTCTGCCAAAACTTCTATGCATGATCGAGGCAGAAGATATTCTGGACATCTTAGTGGCTCCAGACTGGCCTCGCCGGGTTTGGTAAGCCGATCTGGTGCAGCTGGTCCCCGACGTTCCTTGGAAGCTTGCTCTCAGGGAAGACTGCTGTCCCAAGGACCAATCTTCCATCCTGATTTACAGTCGGTGGCTTTGACGGCTTGGCTGTTGAACGCCAGGTGCTGATGGATAGAGGTTTGTCTGAGTCAGCGATTCCAACGCTGTTAAAAGCTAGGAAATCGACTTCTCGGTAGATCTACCATCGTACAAGGAAGTTGTACATTGCGTGGTGTGAGTCTCTTGGGGTTCATCCTCATTCTTTCTCAGTTGCTCAGAGGTTGAGCAGAAACTGGCCTTGAGTACTATCAAGGGTCAGCCTTAGCGGTCTTCTTTCAATGGCACTTGGCCCCTCCTGTGCAGTCTCCGTTGCCGCCATGGGACCTCAATTTGGGGGTTTCTGTCCTCCAGAAGCCTCCTTTTGAGAATCTTCCGAGATTCCCCTGCCTATGCTGTCCCACAAGGTGGCCTTCTTGGTGGCTATCACCTCTGTGCTCAGGGATGTCGGAACTGGCGGCGTTATCCTGTCGTTCACCTTACTTGGTGGTACACAGAGAGAAGGTGGTTCTTCGTCCCTGTCGGTCATTCCTTCCAAAGATTGACTCTGATTTTCATTTGAATGAAGACATTGTGTTGCCTTCCCTGTGTCCCAGGCCAAAACATCAGAAGGAATGTGGCTTGCATGCTTTGGATGTGGTCAATTAGGGTGTACCTGGCACCTACAAAGTCTTTTAGAAAGTCAAAACACATTTGTGCTCACGGATGGGCCCCAGAAAGGGTTGTCTGCTTCCTCTGCGACCATTTCCAAATGGATCAGACAGATGGCGATCCAGGGGGTCAGGTTCCTCCTTTCCCTGTCAAGGCATACTCTACTCGAGTGCTCAGTGCCTCCTGGGCCTTCCGTCATCAGGCGTCAGTGACACAGGTTTGCAAGGCGGCCACCTGGTCATCGGTGCACACTGTCTGATCCATCAGGAAACAGTCGCAGAGGAAGCGGACAGATGGTGAGCCAGGCCTGTTTCAAGGCGGCCACCTGGTCGTCGGTGCACACTTTCACAAAGTTCTATAAAGTGGATGTGTTGGCATCTACGGATGCTTCCTTTGGCTGCAAGGTTTTGCAGGCTGCTGTTTAGAGGACCTGGTCCTCTTTGAGGGTGTATTATTTTTTTTCAGGTGAGCTCCAGTTGTTTTGGTTGAGCTCTTGTTTACCTGGTTGGCTTTAGTTAGCCTTGGGAGTTTTTTTTTTTTTTTTTTTGCTGTTCCCACCCCTCATGTTTAACACTGCTTTGGGACATCCCAATTGTTAAGAAGATCAGGAACTGTGTCCGTCAATGAGCGAAAGCGAAAATGTTCATTGATGGACACAGCACCCACCCCTCTGTGGAGTTGTAATTCTTCTGACACTGCTTGTAACAAAACTGAGTACTTATAGCAGAGAGAGGGATTATATCCCCTGGAACTACCCATAGGTTTAGCCAGACATTTTTTTCTTCCTAGTGTCTTAGCCCTGTAAGGGGGCAAGATCAAGAGCTGTGTCAGTCAATGAACATCAGCGAAATGGATTTTACGTTAAGTCAAAAATCCCATTGTATATGTGTATATATATATATATATACACAGTGTATGTATACAATATATTCCTCTCCTATTACCCCGAAATTGGATTTTCACCCGCCATTCATTGCTACTTGAACACTTCCTTCACAGCTTAACAGACCCAGGTAATATTTTTGCTTACCCTAAAATCATCAATCTGTACCAGGATCCAGGAATACAGTTATAAGATACTCACAAGCTGATACAAAACTCCATCATTGATCCATAAGTTTACACCCTTGGTACCTGATCAATGCTGGCAATGTGGTTCAAAAAAGGCTCTTTGCTTTACACTTTCTGGGAACAAACTCTCAGCTTTCTGGGAGAAAATTAAGACTAATCTCTCAAAAATTCAAAGACTATGAGATCACAACAGACTCTTCCTTTTTTCCTCCTCAACCACAATGCCATCCTCACAAAAATATATTAAAAATCGTTCCTAAAACACCTTATAAATTCAACCTAAGCCTGCATTTCTGCGTGTTGCCGGAAAGAATCCTCCCCATCCATCCAAATATGGCGTTCTAAAGCAGAAAACATAGGCAACATGGAAGACGTAATCCATTCCAAAACACCCTGGATCTCTGTCATTAAGCATGGCAACTCTGGCATACGTTTATATTCTTGGAGGAAGGGAAATGCTGTTTAGCAGGGGTTAATATTGAGTGGATTGGCTATCCCAACGGCTGTTATTACCTCTCTTTTTACCAATAGCATCTAACTTTTATTCCCCTCATTCACCTTTAACCCCCTTCCCACTGTCTCCTTTTTTTCTTAGTTAGCGCCACTCCAATTCCCCCCTCCCCATTTCCTTTTAAAATCGGAAATTACCAGACCTAAGACTTTCCGTGGTTGGTCCCCCAAGTAATATACTTGCATCCCAATTGAATCCACCTATACTTTTTTTGTTAGAAGGTTGTTAAAAACCAGTTTCCACAAGTAAGTCATGGAATATACAACATAACTTTCTTCATCTGCTCTAACTGTACTGAATGGATATGAATTGCACAATTAATATCTATTGTGTCTGGTGATGTTGACTATATATATATCCTGTTGAGATTTGATATGATAATTGGCTTTAACAAACCTGATTTTTGTATACATATAGAACATTAAAGTGTTATTAAAACCAGAGTACCAACTTGATATATATCTTCCTCATTTTCCACACAGGAATGAAAAAGAAATGTGCAGCAAAAAAAAAAAAAGCCCCAAATACATAGTTACATAGTTAGTCAGGTTGAAAAAAGACACAAGTCCATCTGGCTCAACCAATAAAAAAAAAAAACAGTAATGAAAACCCAACCATACAATCCCATATACACAATCCTACACCCGCAGTTGATCCAGAGGAAGGTGAAAAAACCCCAGCAAAGAATGATCCAATTTGCTACAGCAGGGGAAAAACAAGTCCTTCCTGATCCCCCAAGAGGCAATCGGATATTCCCTGGATCAACTTTACCTATAAATATTAGTACCCACTTATATTAAGTACACCCAGGAAAGAATCCAGGCCTTTTTTAAAGCAATCTACTGAGCTGGCCAGAACCACCTCTGGAGGGAGTCTATTCCACATTTTCACTGTTCTTACGGTGGATAATATTTGGAGACTAAATCTGTTTTCCTCTAGACGTAAAGAGTGCCCCCTTGTCCTCTGTGTTAACCTTAAAGTGAACAACCCAACACCAAGTTCACTATATGGACCCCTTATGTATTTATACATGTTGATCATATCCCCCTTTAATCTCCTCTTCTCAAGAGAGAATAAATTCAGTTCCTCTAATCTTTTCTCATAGCTGAGCTCCTCCATGCCTCTTATCAGTTAAATTGGTTGCCCTTTTCTGCACTTTGTCCAGTGCAGGGGCAAAATTATATCTCTCTCTGGAGTCCATGCCTCTGTTAATACAAGAAAGGACTTTGCTTGCTTTGGAAACCACAGCTTGGCATTGCATGCTATTATTAAGCTTATGATCTAGCGGAACACCCAAATCCTCCGCTTTTCTCCGCTTTTTACCTTTTATCATAGTCCATATATCACAGTCACATGACAACTATAGATCCTTACCTGCCTTGCTGTGAAAGCTGGAAGAGTAGCATGCAATACCTGCTAGATATGCCTTGTTGGAGAACATGCCAATGTAAGTACTCTAGCTGCCCCTATAGCTGATGAAGTCATATGAGGGAGCCAGTGCAGCATTCCTGTATTCCCAGATTGGGAGAGAGAGCACAGCCTGCACCTCCCCCTCTCCTGGCTACTTCAGCACGTGATCATTATGTCGTCTAGCAGGGTGGAGGTGCGAGGTGTGCTCCCTCCCCCTCCCATAACTCCTCTTTCCTGCCAGAGCAGCTCTTGTATTCTTGTACATAACAGCTGGCAGCGACTGGCTTCTTAATGCTGGAGTGCTGCACTGGCAGGAAGGAGGAGGGGGAGAGAAAACATAGCCCACACATCTTCCCTGAAATCCACCCGGCTAAATGACACCATGGGGCAGTAGGGGGTAGGAGAATATGCCAATCTAAACGCTCTAAGCCCCCCCCTACAGCCACTAAAGTGTCGTGTGGGATGACTTGCAGGCTTCCTCTGCGTGCAATGGTGAAGCATCCGCACTGAGGGTGGTAACATTTAGCTGGCCGATCATCTACTATAAGGTTGCTAATCACAAACGAACAGTAAAGAGAAACGGCAGGATCAGCCAGGTTTTTAAAAATGTAGAAATGTCCACTGCCTACTTTTATAGATAAATACACTTAAAAATAATTCTGTGTTTAATGACACTTTATCTTTGACAACTCCTACTGATGTATTTGTGACTTCATTGGCTCTTATAAATAAATAAACGTGAGGAGTGTCATTTGGGTCTGCCTGGGCTGTTGACCTTTTGACCAAGATGCCGGCACCCATGGAGGCTTTTATAGGTAAAAAACCTGCATTAAATGCACATCTAATCCTATAGGAAAGTTTTTGTTGAAATTATTGGTCTGGTACCAGGGTCTTTTTAGGCCTCAATCACATATTTAGGCTCCCTTTACTAGGGGCTTCTAATCAAAATTTGTCCAATCTCTGTGTTTTAGCATGCCTGCCAGACACAGGTGGAGATTACAACCCCGCTGCCTACAGCCTGTGTCCTGGGCATACGTCCCTTAAAACATAGGGCCCTGAACATGAGTACAACTCAGTACAGTGTTCAGTCCAGTCCAGGTGCTGGATATTTCAGTCTTTGACAAGCTGCAGACAGTGGGGCTGGACGCTGCACCTGTGCATCCTGGAGGCACTAAAACGCCAAGATTGGACACACAGGGGCTAGACATTTAGTGTGCAAGTAAAAATGAGCTTTCATGCATAGAATGCCAAATAAAGAATACAACATACTATTGGTAACACTGCTACGCTTTCAGAACTACCTTACAGAAATGTGCCATGCAGTTATAGCGCAAATTGCTGTGTATAATGAAAGGTGTACTACAAGAAATCCCTGTATAGGCACTGAAAATACTGACAGCACTATTAAAGTGAATGTATTATTTATTGCATGTATTTTGTTCTTTATTGTAATATGTTCAGAAATGACCAATCTGTTTTCAGATTTTGTATTTTTATATTTAGCCTAGTAAATGTAATATGCGGCATATAAATATTTCATATTTAGCTTTCCAGCCAGCAGGTGGCAAGTGTGAGTCTGGTACTCCTGGGTTTTAGACTGCTGATTTACTGTGATTCTGAGAATAGCAGGATCTCAAGGTACAAACACACACACAGCTGAATGAGTCATCTGAATGACTCAAGAAAGGGACTCCCCCCCCCTCCTCCTCCTCCTCCTCCTCCTCCTCCAAGTAGACACAGTGATGTCTAGATGTTCAGTCTGCACAGCTACTGCTCTGCTGTCCTATTAGACAGCCAAGTACCCATCGTGCACAACAAAGCAAGCAAGCGCCCACTATTATATGTTTGCAAAATAAGAACTTTTTTAATTATGTAAAATAGTTTATAAATAGTTTAATAGAATTTGTGCCTTTTTAGTTTCCCTTTACAAATTTTCAGTGTATTAAGCAATTTACTTTTAAATTCCAACTTTAAATAAAATTGCTGTTTTACCTACCAAATGATTTGTCATTTAGTACAATTATGCTGGTAACACACACACACACACACTGCTTCCTGTAGCAGTTCCCTGCTCACAATGAGGTTGTGAAAAGGTATCACCTATCTGCCTGTGCAACAAGAAAAATTTATGTAACCCATTCTGTTAAATAATGCCAATGGTATTAGCAGTATGGCACATAAAATGTATATAGGGCAGTATTTACACACCACATCTCACATTTTACCCAGACTGTGGTATTGCACTGTTAGGCCCCTTTCACACATACGGACCTTTAATTTTTATTATTTTATTTATTTCAGGTTCTTATATAGCGCTGTCAATTTACGCAGCGCTTTACATATACATTGCACATTCACATCAATTAAAAATAGAATATGGCGCCTCTCCTTTCTAGGTGTTGGATACCCTATGTAGAGCTGCCTTCAATTTAAGTGGTAGAACCTAAATCAAAAATGGAGGTAAACAGTGAGGCGCTACTACTGGTTTGCGCATCATCAAATAGAAATAATGGTATATAATGTGCTAAATAATGCTCTGTGTATGACACACAATAATACAGGTTAAATAGATAAATATAAATTGAAAGTGCTGTGCAATCAGTGTGGGATCACAGTGCAATCAAAAGTGCTTGATAAATTATAATAAGTTCTGCAAAACCTCAAAATGTTTATTGTGCAAGAATGCAAAAAAATGTATACTTATAAAGTGCAATGTATACTTAATGTATACGTTTATAGTGCAAAAGGCTGTATACAGAAAAATGTATATGTAAAAGTGCAAAAGACTATAAAAAATGTTTTAAATAAAGTGCAAAATTGACTTCATGCACCACCCAATTCCACTTCTTAAAAGTGATGTAAGTGCCCGATGCTTCCTCAGAAAATTGGTATAAAATCAAACATGTCATCGATACTTAAATTCTTTCAAACAGTTGTGCCAGGTGATTGGTGTTCCTATTTTCCATCTTTGTGCTGGTGTTGCTTGTTCACCACCTAGTGAAAGATTGCCCACTCACCAAAAGCACTCAGGCCACTAAGGACCTATAGTGCCTGTAGTGTCCCTCTATCTGGAAAGTAAATCCTCCTAAGGTAACCAGGATCTCATGAGGGAAAATCGCAATCCAAAGAAAAAAATGGAAGAACGACCTATGAGTATCACAAGAAGTCTCCACCCTGCGCCAATGATGTAAGAAGGTAATATGTAAACAATAAGCTGCCACCTAACAAATAATAACCGTATAGAAAAAAGGGTGAATTTGGATTAATTGACCCAGAGCACCAGGCGGCGCTGGTAAATCCTATATGAATGGTCAACATGAATGTGATCTATATTCCAAGGACACAAATGATAATAGATCAATAAATATATTAACCGCTTGCAGACCGCCGCAAGTACATATACTGCAGCGTTCAGCCCCGTGCAGGCAAAGTGACGTACCGGTACGTCACTAGCCTGTGAGCCAATAGGGGGCGAGTGCGCGCCGCCAGAGGCGCACTCCCTCCCCCGCGTGTTCACGGACACCTCAGCGCGAGTGACCAGCGGACCCGATGTCTGCCGGTCACTCGCGATCGTCAGTTACAGAGGGAGAAAGGCAGGCGGCTAATGTAAACAAAGCCGTCTGTCATTCTTCCCTGTGTAACAGCAGAGATCATACGGTCCTGCTATGTAGGACCGTAGATCTCTGCTGTTACATAAAAAGCCACATCCCTGCACAGTAAGAAGCACGCCCCTAGGGACACACTTAACCCCTCCTTCCCCAATAAAGTTAACCCCTTCCCTGCCAGTGTCATTTTTACAGTAACCGTGCATATGTATAGCACTGATTACTGTAGTAATGTCACTGGTACCCCCAAAAGTATCAAAAATGTCAGTCAAGGGTCCGATCTGTCCACCGCAATGTCGCAGTCCCGCAAAAAAAAAAACGCAGATCGCCGCCATTACTAAAAAATTAAAAAAATCCTTATTGCGATTTTTAATTTTTTTTACCAAACATATGTAGCAGAAAACAAATTGGCCAAAAATGTTAAAAAATTTAGAGTTTTACATTTTATTTTGGGAATTTCATATAAAAAATGTGAAAAATATTGTTATTTTTGCAAAATTGTCGCTCTTTTTTTGTTTATAGCGCATAATCAAAAAATCGCAGAGGTGATCAAATACCACCAAAAGAAAGCTCTGTTTGTGGGGGAAAAAAAGGACGTCAAATTAGTTTAGGTACAGCATCGCACGACCGTGCAATTGTCCGTTAAAGTCACGCAGTGCCGAATCACAAAATAGGGCCTGGTCAGGAAGGGGGTAAAGTCTTCCGGGCTTAAGTGGTTAAAATATGCAATAGATAAAATATGGAGTAATGGAACTAATTATAATGAAAAGGTCAATGTGTGTATGTGTGTGTGTGTGTGTATATGTGTATATATATATATATATATATATATATATATATATATTATAAATCCATGAAAGACTCCCTCCCCTTTTTTAGGAGGGTGGGGGTAAATTACTTTTTGCACTCCTTTTAATTTATTGACATTTTGGGGAGTTATACTCATCATCTTCGATGGGGCAGTATATCGTCATTCTTTCTGGACTGTCATTTAATTTATGTATTTGGTGACAGTGCAGTCAACGTCACATATAAGGGTGATGATGATGACCGGAAGTGGTGTCATCTTGAATCCAGCACTGATGCAGGCAATCAGGATCCAGCACTGATTGCAAAGCACTTTCTATTTCTTTTTAACACATACAGACTGTTTGTCCATTTTTCATCCATCCGTTGACGGATGAAAAACGAACATCAATACATTCCTCAGGAAAAACGGATGATCATCCATTTTCATCCGCTTCCGTCAATATCCGTTTTTTTGAACGGATGAAAGCCCTGTTTTTCTTTCGTAAGATCTCCTTCTGAAGAAGGAGGCTACGCCTCCGAAACGTTGTCCTTAGCAACCCCATGCAAGTCATGCTCTGGGTCTCGATCGGGGAGTCTCCCTCTGCTTAACCGCATTGTCAGTTTCTCTGAGCGGCTATAGCATCCGGCTCTTGGAGGGTGTGCGGTGGCGGCTGGACAGTGCGCAGGCTCACCACATTGAGTCTCCTTGAGTAATCCGAGGCGGTTGGCTTAGCCGTACGATACTCACTGACTAGTGCAGGACGAACAGCTGAGCCGCGGAGGCTAGGAGGAGAGAGCCCTGTAAACATCATCGGGGGATATTTATTTCCATGCATGACTTCCTATCTGTTTGTGAGTACCTGTTTTTATGGCTTCTATTAACTTCAAATAAATGGTGTTACACTAGGGCGGTGTGCGCTCTGTTCCTTTATCTTTTGTGCAAAAGTTATCGCAGCTACTAACTACGGGAAATTTATGTAATTTTTTTTTAACTAGTAATGGCGGCGATCTGCGATTTATTTATTTATTTTTTTTGCCGGACTGCGACATTGTGGTGGACAGATCGGAGCCTTGACTGACATTTTTGACACTTTTGGGGGTATCAGTGACATTACTACAGTAATCAGTGCTATAAATATGCACTGTTACTGTAAAAATGACACTGGCAGGGAAGGGGTTAATTTTTATTGGTGATCAAGGGGTTAATGTATGCCTGGGGCTTACTAACGTGTGTGGGGGGAGGGGACTGTGTGACACAGGCACAGATCGCAGGTTCAGCTATGCTGAATCCTGCAATCTGACCCTGCCTGTCACTTAGGAGATCCGCCAGCTTTGTTTACACAAGCGGGCGGATCTGCACACTCGATCACCGCCGCTCCTCCCATGGCCTGACTCCCGCTGTAACTGAATACAGCGGGAGCGAGTCTCCGGCGGCGCGCGCGCGCACACCTCCCATAAGGGGAGGAGTCCAGCGACGTAGGTCTACGTCGCTGGACGATAACGAGCCACTTTGCCGCAGTAGCAGCAATGTGAGCGGTCGTAAAGTGGTTAAAGATGGCCACCATACGCGGTTAGATTTTTGTAAGAAAGTTCACACAAAGATCATTAGAGCATTCAATATTTCCATAAGTAACTTTATAAATCTCCTCAGTCAGGAAAAATGTTATTTGATTGCCAAGCCTGTTGTGAATTTTACCATACAGTTTCAGGAAGGATGGAAGTAAATGTGATTTCAAAAAGAAATACCATTCTCAGTTTAGAATTTTGTTTAAATAGATAAAAAAAGGAGAAAAAATCTTCCACCCTTCTTCGATTTTCCTCATCTCTGTCGAAAAAAATAGTTGATTTGGCCACACTAACATTACAAAATGAAACGAACATTACGAAAATCATTTTCATATGAAATTCTACCAATGTATAGCCAGTTTAAGCCCATAATCTCCAGCAAAGAAAAGCTGAGAGATGACAAGTCCCTGAGTAATTCAGCCTGATTTTGCCTGGCCATTTCCTCCTGCCTCGGTTTTGTGTCTAGAACTGTTAAATTCTTCATTTGTTGCATGGTGATATTGCTTATTTGTATTATAATGTATTTCTTCTGCACGTCGGTATTTGGCGACTGTATGTGGTTTTTCATACATTGTGAATGAGTTTTCCACCAAATTAATAATACATAATCTTTTTAAAGAATGCCTATTTTCTGTTGCATTCATTTGCAGTGCAGTATTTTTGCAGAAAGTTGAAGAGTTTTATTTTTCTGACATAATGCCTAGATTAGTTGATTTATTAATCTAATGCAAAGCTTTATGAATAAACACGCTTCCAGTTGTTTTTCAGATAATACCAATATAACCTAAGCTGTCCTGGAGTAACATTGTTTTAAATTCCTTACAATTGAGAAAGGGCTTGTGATGCAGCAAATCATTGTGATTGCTGACAGTGTGAACATGCAAGATAAATGAGTCTGTTTGTGTATTTGTATAGTCCGTGCAAAGTGCTTACGCAATTTTCTTTGCCTGCATCTGTGTTTAAGGTCCATTTACTACATTGTTGCGTAGTGGTAATGGGATGTGACACACGTTACATGTGTTGTGGTGCCATCCATTTTGAATGTCACCCAAGTGCACTAAGGCAACACACATGCCTTGCAGCCCACCACAGCATGTAGTGCATTTTTACTTATTTTGTGACACATCCAAATTTCCAGACCTTTTTGGTTCGTTGGCAGCCCATTTATTTCAATGGGCTGCCTCAACACAACACACCCCAAACATGCATGGTTCCTTAGGGCTCATTCACATGTGATAAGGTGCGCTATGTGTGCTGGGGTAGTGTGGTGCAACGGACGTTCCTGCAACGCTATAGGGTGAATGAGCTCCTAAAGTTCATTGTAATTAAACAGTTAACCGATTTTTGCAGACATTGAATATGTGTTCTAGCTATATTCTCAGAACTAACCCCCCCCCCCCCCACATTAGAGCGAAATGTGTAAATAATAATGCTTCTTATAGCTGTTTGGACAATTAACACTAACGTTAAGATGAACTTTAGTATATCTATGGTAAGAGCCATTAGACTAGTACCAGCATGATCCAGTCCAGTGGGATAAGGCTAGCAAAGGCTTGCATAGATCTATAGAGATACATAGTCCTGCTGCCACAGAAATCAGACTTGGCACAGTTGTCATCAACATTTCTTCAGTGAAAGGTGGTACTATGATTGCACATTTTTAACTAAATAAAATGTCAGCCCTTCTGTCACTCCTATATAATCCATCATATGCTTCCTGCTCTGTTTCTCCAGGGTTGGCAGCCCAGACTTTAGTTTTATTTTCTTTGCCTGAAGCAGCCCTGGAAGGTGAATTCTGGCATTATGGTCAAGACCTTTCACACATTTTTATACCCTGTGAGCATCATTTATTTTTCAGATGTTACCAGGCAGATTTTTTTGTGGGACCATTCACGCTATAACCTTTTCTAATGTGTTCCTGGCTTGAAGAAAGGTTCTCTTGTAGGACATCTTTCATTAGACATAAGCAAAACGCATTACGACTGCAAGTCACATTTCTTTAGGCCAGTGCTGCAAACACAGCCGTGTTTAGGTAGTACTACCTACAGAATGTTGTAGTTTTAATGTGGCTTTCTATGCATGAAACACGCAGTAAAGGGTAAAGATGCAATTGGCGCTTAAAGAGACTGTCGCCAGATCATTCACTGCAACAAAAACCTTCCCATTAAATTATACTGTATGTGCATTTAACATTTTATGCCTTTTATGTACATGTGTATTGTAAAAGCTTCCTATGTGTAGACATCCAAAATCCCGAGACTGCAGCTGGGTGCTGCCATCTTTGATTTGATGTCAGCAGACTAAGAGCTGTCAGTTAAGTGACACTGTAGTAGTCCTCTACTCCTGCCACATAAAATATTTATGCAGGGAGGGGCAGAGGAGTTAATGCTACTAAACCCAGGACCCTGAATTCACTATATCTAGTCTCCCACAATACATAGAACGTTGAAATGCAATTATTTTAGTAAATATAAACTTCTCATCAGCTGTATATAGAAATCTTGTGGCTTCTATCTTCTTTCCTTCTATTGTGTCTGGTTAAAGCTTGTAGGAGGAGTTTTCATTCTCCTCTGACTGTCCTATGTGGCTGCATGACCCCTGATCCTCTGTCTGGACAATGCTGATTGGCCTGTGCTGATCACATGCACCCCCCCCCCCCAAAAAAAAAAAAAAACTCTAGCAATACACACCAAACTGAGCATATGCAGAGTGCCTCCTAGGGCTCTGTGCTATCAGCAGATGGATTGGGGAAATTAAAAGAAGGGGAGGATCAGAGGAGACAGGATCAAAAAGCTTTTTTTGCAAAATATGGAGGATTAACCCCTTAGGTTCCACAGTGAGTTTAACAAGCATGCTTTACTGCATATACACACTGATTTTACTTTTGTGGGTTTAGTAACACTGTAAGCCAGTACAGACTGTAATTTGACGCTCCCAGAAGAAGTAAGGGCTATCGCATGTAAAGTGACAGGAGCTTGTGCTAGCACGTTCTCGTCCACATTGCAACTAAAAAAACATAATTAAAAGGAAATCACTGCAAGTAGGTCTTTGAAATACTTTATTTGTGTGCACTTTTACCTGCAGCCATTTCATTATTTGACGGGGTCGCTTTACCCAATGTATTTTATTGGTCTGCCCACTCGATCGAAGGGTCAGGAAAAACTGCACACCTATTTATATTTTTAGCCTGGAAAGTACCTTTATTAGCAGCATGCTTTCTAGTAGTTCTTGGGATTGATGGCCTTCACATTTCATATACTGTAACTACTGGCCCAGTAAAACAGCTGTGATCCTGTGTGTCCTAAATATTTTTGTTTTAGCACTTGATGTTAGGATTCTGAAAAAAAGCCAGCTATTTTTCTTATAATCTTTTAACACTGTTTCTTTCCCCGCAGCTTACATTGCAGAGCACACAGTGCAGAGTGGCTTTCTTTGAAGAACTGTAATCCATTACCTGTCACTTGTAGGCATCTCAAACTCTCCATGGACATCAAGCGAGGGTCACAAACACAAAGCGGACACATCAATGCAACTGTGACGAGGGACAGCTATGAATATTGTTGAACTATCTTTTTTTTTTTTTAATTTTTATCTTTATTCAAACCTGTGCTGTGTTCCTTTTTGCCATATGTAAACTATTATCGCTGAGGTGCAGTGTGATCTGATAAATACAATGTTTTTACTTGTAATATCTGGTTTGTGTGATAGGAGAAGTGTAGATGAAAGACATTTTTATGGCACCTGCGAAGCTATAAACTGTTCTTTTTGTGTACATAAAGAGAATGATCTTCGAAAGTGCCAATACAGATAATACTTTGCAAAACTTGGCTGAGACTGGTTGAGACATAGCAAGACAGTTGGACATCAGAACAACAGCTATCAGCTTTTTACGGTTCTTTGTAAGTGCCTTTTTACAACACACACAGAGGATCTATGCGGCTCTTCTAGAACTCAACCATACTGTCCTTGTTTTAGTACATCTGCAGTGCCGAACACCTGACAATGTTATGGCAGATTGTCATTACTAAATAGGTACTGGTACTAGTGGCATCTTGGTAGCTGCTTAATGGTGATTAGTTGCAGTTGTAATAAATTACAATAAGCCTGCTGGAAGAAGTTATGTAATCTATACTTTGCACATTTTTACCTTCTAAATACTTTTTCTGTTACTATAACAGAAAAAATTACCTTTGATGGATTAATTGCACCAAAGGTCTTAATAATTATGTGGTTCAGAAAATGTCCTTCAAAATGAAATTGTGAGGATACCTCTGTTAGTAGATGTGTAAGGTCTCTTACAGATGGGACAGGCTCCATTGGAGTCCACCTGCTCAGTGGGGAATCTGTCCGCTGATCCCTGCTGAGCAGGCGGATAGCTGGTCCACATATGCAGAGCAGACACAGAGCCCGCTCTCCTTTATGGGTGGTGGAATGTAAACAGACCTGCTTGTCCGTTCACACCCAACTACCATTCAATCAGACGGATGGGGAACATTTCCCAATCCGTCTCCTTTTTAGCAGAACGGATCGGATCAGATGTCGGCGGGTGTCTCTCTAAAGGAGACTGGAGGGGTTTGATTTGGTGTGCCCAAAAGACTGACATCCACGCTTTTTTTTTTTTTTTTAAGGATCTCCCTTCTCACCCCACAATCTGTACATTGTATTGACACTACATAAGGCAATTTTAGAAGAAAGAATGTCAGCCTAGACACAAAGTTTTAGAGCCAGTTTACGCCAGAACACGGCGCGCAAAACCCACGTTCCGTGGCCGTTTCTCACAGCGTGTTCAAAATGCACTGCAGTTGCCATCTGCAGCAAGAGTCATGGTTACCTTAATGACATCCCAAATGCAGGTCGCAAACGCAGTGCCTTTGTCTGCACCTTATCGCATTGTACAGTAGTACTATGCAATTCAGGTCCTGTGCGGTTTATTAAGTAGTGCATGCACTGCTTTCTGTGCGGTTCGGTGAGGTTTCAGCCCATTCAAATAAATGGGCTGAAATCTCACAGCAATTGGTGTGCAATTCATGGTATGAACTGGCCCTTAAACTGGGAACTTACTAATAAGAGAAACTGCAATTTTAGACTGACTTTTTATGTCCTATGATAAATATCAGGATCAGGTTTGAGATTCTTGGTTCATGTATTACATGGTCTTATTTTTACTTATTTAATTTATAGACAATCAATAAGTAATGTTATTTTCAACATAATATTATGTGGAATTTTGTTAAAGACTGTAGTTAAAAGTGAATGTAAATGTAATAATGGTTGACCCACGTTAATTTCGTTTTCTGTGGTATTTGAATAGTGCTCTTTGAACGTTTGACCAGGACTGCTCAGACATCTTCTGCTTCTTCCCAGAAATAATGGTTTACCAGTTTACCATATGGGTGGGCTCCCAACTGACATTGAGAGGAGGAGGTGGATTTTCACAGGGGGCATAACTGCACATACCAGGTGCCTTACCTATTTTTTTTTTTTTTCTTTACCTGAAACTAAATTAATCGTATAGTTCTCATGTAAATATGTCCACTTTTATGTTGGTCTCCACTCTCCACCCCAGTCAACGATTCCTAGCTTGACCATCTAGGACATGAAAACATTCTTGGTTTTAATGCACACTATTGTTTTTCTGTATGCATAACTTGTATTTTAAGTTTACAGTAACTGTTGATGTATTCCTATATTTAGCTTTACAATGTTTTTCTAGTTCCTGGACCAAGTGATCGGATGTAAGATGAAGCTGACCTTCACTACCTGTTACCTTTCTTTGTGTCCTGGCTATAACTATTGATTCTTTTTATTTGCAAACTCCTGTTTATACGGCTTCATCTCTAGCTTTTACACACTTGGCATAAGAAGCATTTTCTAAATCTGTGACATTGCAAGTGAGGTGGGGGACTGAGGAGAGAAAGGAGGGAGTTGTTTGAAGAGAGGATGCTGCCATGAAAATTGTACTGACCTAATTCAGTTTGCGCTGATGGATTTTAAAAATAAGACTGCAGTATTTTTATATGTATATTTTATATATATCCTATGTCTTCCTTCCAGTCTTATGGTTATTGGACTGTGTTGGGAGTGTTTTCAGTATTGTTTTGTTAAAACAAAAAAGTGTTGGTTTTAATTAAAAAAAAAAAAAGAAACAAAAATCTGCTTGATTTAATTAACTGATATATAGAAATGGGTGCATGTAGAAAAAGTGTGTGCAAATAGGACCAAAGGAGGCTTTGGGCATAAGATATGGGAGATTTGAAAAGAGCATTCAAGAAATGACTCAACTGGTAAGATATAAAGTGCTGTTTGAAAAACAAATTGGTTTCTGAATCAACACATGAACATAAATATGTTCCTCCACAATAAGCTTATACTATAATACTTAATTATTCTGCAATAAATTGCTTTAAATATTCCCATTTTGTATGTTTATTTAACCAACATCTCATAATATAGGCTTTGTTTAAAGATCCAGTACACCTAAATGACAAGTTAGATCAAAGAGGTGAAATTGACATTGTTCAAAATTAATGTACAACTTCCATCTCGAACAGATGACTTCTAGCGTTATAGACTTCAGGACCCTAAGGCCGGCCAAAGACGGTTTGAAGTTCAGCAGAGACCGGCTGAGATTCAAATTCTGTATGGGCAGACTGAATGTACCCAAATTGATTGATCGACTTGGGTACAACCAGCCTGTTGGAATTTACATGCTATTATTGGTAGCGGCTTGCATAGCCGCTAGCAATAATCACTGTGTTCTCCCAGTAGGGACGACTTCCCCTGCCAGGAGGAATTGCCCTGTCAATACAGACGGTGTTGATGGGGGAATCAACCCATGGTTGCAGCAAAGAAAATCACTCTGTCTATATGGCTAGCTTTAAAAATTAGCAATTTGATTGTGGGATCAAAAGACAAGGAAATATTCTACCTTTTTATTAAATTCTCAGTGAATATTTGTTAAAGTACTTTTATATACAGCAATGAAAAGGTTTTTTTTTTTTCCTTGCCCCTAATATGTTGCTTTCTATGTTCATATTTGTGTACGCTCCAATCACAGGCCTGGTTTACAAAGAACCTTACACTAGGTTTCAGTTAATGTGCTATACGTTTTATAGCATACGTTAATGACCATAAACATTTATTAAGTAGGAGCAAGGTGGAGGAGGGGGTCAGAATGCACAAAGCAGCATGTACTGGCTTGATAGTGATTTATGCCAGGACCATGGGGACTTGACTGTGACTAAATGAGTCAAGAGGGAGAAAAATAAATCAACACATACAAAAAAAGATGTATGTAAAGTAATTATGGCAAAACTAGTGGAATCATAAAATTGCAGGCATGTTTTTCTAATGGGTTAAGAGAAAACAAATGCTTAAGCACCACGTCTCTGAAATATCCACCTGCCATTCTAAGCAATATAGCTTTAACGAAAGCTTTTTTCAAGACTCCAATATCTTTCAGGACCTTGTGCCCCAATTGGGGATGTGTTTTGAGAACAATTCTGGGCTAGAGACAAGTCCTAGTAATTTACAGTGGTGATCGAAAGTTTGTGCACCCCAGGTAAAAATTTGTATTAATGTGCATAAAGAAGCCAAGGAAAGATGGAAAAATCTCCAAAAGGCATCAAATTGCATATTAGACATTCTTATAATATGTCAACAAAAGTTAGATTTTATTTCCTTCATTTACACTTCCAAAATAACAGAAAACAAAAAAATGGCGTCTGCAAAAGTTTGGGCATCCTGCGGAGTTAATATCTTGTACTGCCCCCTTTGGCTAGTATCACAGCTTGTAAACGCTTTTTGCAGCCAGCCAAGAGTCTTTCAATTCTTGTTTTAGGTATCTTTGCCCATTCTTCCTTACAAAAGTCTTCCAGTTCTTTGAGATTTCTGGGCTGTCTGTCACGCACTGCTCTGTTAAGGTCTATCCATAGATTTTCAATTATGTTGAGGTCAGGAGATTGTGAAGGCCATGGCAAAACCTTCAGTTTACGCCTCTTGATGTAATCCCCCGTGCATTTCGAGGTGTGTTTAGGATCATTCTCCATTTGTAGAAGCCATCCGCTCTTTAACTTCAGCTTTTTCACAGATGGCATCAAGTTACCATCCAAAATTTGCTGAAATTGTATTGAATCCATTTTTCCTTCTACTCGTGAGATGTTCCCTGTGCCACTGGCTGCAATACAACCCCAAAGCATGATTGATCCACCTCCATGTTTAACAGTTGCACAGAGATTCTTTTCATTAAATTCTGTGCCCCTTCTTCTCCAAACGTACCTTTGCTCATTCCAGCCAAAAAGTTCAATTTCCCTAAAACGTCTTTCAGGACAGCACCTTAGAGAGATGGCTCCTCCCTCTCCTCATCAGGAAACACCCCATCCGCCAGATTTTAAAAGGAGGCTTCTCCCACCATTCATCAGTTTTTGTGTTTCCTCCGGCCGAGGAACACCTCTGTGGGGAGCTGGGCTCTTAAGGTGCTATCCTGAGAGACCGGGCTTCCTACGTCCACCTACCCTTTTTTGGAGACGATTGCTTCTCCCATTCACGCGACCGACTGCAGTGCATGGGCTCCTTCTTCCTCTTCAGTGCTCTAGGCTGAGTCAGGACCCCGCAGAGCACAGCCCTGGGAAGGCATCTTGGAGGAGCGGAACGATTTTTTCTTAGGCTTCCGCCGCCTTTTTTTCAAATTTGCCGCCATTTCTCCGGATCGAGTGACGCTCGTCCGGACCGGAAGTGAGGTTCCGGAAAGGGCAGCGTTCTGCAGGGGGCGTGTGGCGTCATTTCCGCCGGACGCAGAGGAAGAAGGGAGGAGCAAGCTGGTGCCTTATTCCGGATCCGGTCCAGTGCAGGTGCGCTTTGGTCTCCGGAACCGGTACCGAAGCCACGGGTGATACCGCTGCCAAGCGATGGAAGCTTCTTCAGCGAGTGGGACAGGCACAGGCACCAGTAAGGCCCAGGTAAGGGGTATCTTTATATGGCCTATCTTACTGTGGGGTCTCTCTCCATCCCTTTTATCTTTCCCCCCGGTGGCTGGGGGCCTTTCAGGGCACATGGGACTTCCCTTAAAAATGTCTTTCTGTGCACCTTGGTGACCCTGAGAATCAGGCTGACTCTTAAGAAGCATGTGTATGTTTTCCCATTCATGTCTTCCAGGCTAAAAGCTCGGAAATTGTTTCCAAGAGAAAGTGTCCTTCATGCAAAGCAAAGTTGTCGGAAAGCTGGAAAAAGACACTTTGCCAGGGATGTATTGATGCACTAGTAAAGGAAGAAGCATCTACAGTTTGTGGCGATCTAGTCGCATCTGTGAGGAAGGAATTGGATGCTATCATCCAATCTTTTCGGTCATCCCTACAGGATCCTGCCTTGAGTCAGCCATCAGCCTCACTGTCCTCTCAGGGTTCACAGTTGGTTCCTTCGGTGGGGACAGAAGGGGTTCCTTCCACCCAAGGAGATAATTCCCCCTCACATTCCAAAGAGGATTCAGAGGAAGAAGAGGAGGGAGGGGCACAAAGTAGGCCCACTAAATACAAACTATCCTTAGAGCAAGTGGATGGTCTCCTGAGGGCAGTTTACATCACCCTGGGTCTAGAGGAGGAAAAGAAGGAACTGTCCCTACATGACAAAATGTATGCAGGCTTGGAAGAACCTAAGGGCCGTATCTTCCCAGTGCATCAGACCATCTCAGATGCAATAAAACATGAGTGGGCTGATCCGGAAAAGAAAACCTTCTTCCCTAAAGCCTTTAAAAGGCGATTTCCTTTTGATGAGGACCCAGGAGCTCCCTGGAATAAGATGCCAAAGATTGATGCAGCCTTCTCCCAGGTTTCTAGGTCAACAGACCTAGCATTTGAAGACATGGGAGTCCTGAGGGATCCCATGGATAAGAAGATGGACCAGCAACTTAAGAGATCCTGGCAATCCATCATGGGGAGTCTGAAGCCTGCCATGGCAGTAACCTGTGTGTCCAGGAATCTGGAATACTGGCTTAGCCAGCTAAAAGCACACATCACAGCAGACTCACCTAAACAGGAAATTTTGGATTCCTTTTCCACGCTCTCCACGGCCATAGCCTTCATTGCTGACGCTTCAGCAGAGTCAGTGAAGATGACAGCAAGATCTGCAGCTTTATCCAACTCAGCCAGAAGGGCTCTTTGGTTAAAGACATGGCCTGGAGATACAGCTTCTAAAAATAAGCTGTGTGGACTTCCTTTTCAAGGGGATCTACTATTCGGACCTGGGCTAGACTCTGTTCTAGATAGAACAGCAGACAAAAAGAAGTCTTTTCCTGTGAAGAAGAAACAGGCAGCAAAGAAGCTTTTTCGACCTCAAAAAGCTCAGCAAAATAGCAGACCCCAGGAGAAGAGAAGAAACTGGTCGACACAAAAACCCAAAGGGAAAGGAGGTGTTCTCTTCCATCCTCCTGTGTCAACCAACAAAACACAATGACAAGACATTGCCGGTGGGAGGAAGATTGAGGGAATTCCTCCCCTATTGGGCAGCCATAACAGAAAATCAATACATTCTGAATATGCTGTCCCAAGGCTACAACATAGAGTTTTCAGAGACGCCACCCGAAAGGTTCTTTGTCACAAACCTCCCAAGAGATGCAGAAAAAGCCCTGGCTATGATGGACCTGTTAAAGGACCTGAGGCGACAGGGAGTTGTCTGTCCAGTTCCAGTGGAGGAACAACATCAGGGATTCTATTCCCACATATTTTTGATAAAGAAACCATCGGGGGATTTTCGTCTTATACTGAATCTGAAACCTTTAAACAGGTCAGTTCTGTACAAAAAGTTTAGAATGGACTCAATTCTTACAGTCAGAACCCTGTTAACAAAGGGATGCTTCATGGCATCAATCGACTTAAGGGATGCTTATCTGCATATCCCTATTGCCCCTCACTCACAGAGATTCCTAAGGTTGGCAGTAAATCTGGGAAAGGAAATGCTCCATATCCAATTCAAAGCACTCCCTTTCGGGCTATCATCCTCCCCTCGTATTTTTACGAAGGTAATGGCAGAGTGTCTAGCTCCCCTCCGCCTTCAGGGAATCTCTGTGGTGCCTTACCTGGACGACCTGCTTTTCTTTGCCCCGTCAAAGGAAAAACTTCAAGAGGACCTACACAAGGCAAGAAGTCATCTAGAAGCTCTGGGATGGATAGTGAACATCAAGAAATCGAATCTCACACCGGCTCAGCGGGTTCAGTTCCTAGGGTTTCAGTTATGCTCTGTGGAACAAAGAATCTTCCTACCAGAAGACAAACAGGTCAAAATACAGAATTTGGTAGCAAGGCTACAAACAAATCAGTGGTGGTCGATCAGAGAGATCATGTCAGTCCTTGGAAACCTGACTGCATCAATTCCAGCTGTCCAATGGGCAAGGCTGCATTTTCGGCCACTCCAATATTTCCTCCTCAGAATCTGGGATCACAATCCAGAGACTTTGGACTTAAAGGTAAAAATCCCCACCAAGGTCAAGAGGTCCCTTTGGTGGTGGAGAAATCAGATAACCTTGTCCCAGGGTTTGGCCTGGTCCTTCCCAGCAGACCAGAGGTTAACAACGGATGCCAGCAGTTGGGGGTGGGGAGCCCACTGGAACCAAAACCTGGCACAGGGGGTTTGGTCTCGGACCGAGACAAGGAAATCCTCAAATTGGAAGGAGTTAAAGGCAGTCAGCCTAGCCCTAGCTGCCTTCTCTCAAAATCTTCAGGGGACTCATGTTCAAGTCCTTTCAGACAATGCCACTACGGTGGCATATCTAAACAAGCAAGGGGGCACAAGAAGCAAAACCCTACAGCTGTTGGCAACGGAAATTCTGCAATGGGCGGAAAGGCAGTTACTTTCCTTGTCAGCAATCCACCTAAAAGGTACATTAAACAGTGTGGCGGATTATTTAAGCAGGCAGAAGATCCGAGAAGCAGAATAGAGCTTGAACCCAGAAGTCTTTATGTTGATAACCAAGACTTGGGGAAAGCCAGAGGTGGATCTGTTTGCAACGAAAGAAAACGCAAAACTTCCACTTTACTTCTCACTCCACAGAAACGACATCTCTCTGGGAGTAGATTCCCTGGCACATCCCTGGAGGTTCAGGTTGGGGTATGCCTTCCCCCCCTTCCAGCTCATTCCGTTGGTATTGAGAAAAATCCAAATGGAAAGAGTCTCAGTGATCCTGATCACTCCTTATTGGCCCAAAAGGGTTTGGTTTTCGACTGTCCTTCAACTATCAGTCAAACCTGCTTTTTAGCTCCCTCTTCGTCAAGACCTACTGCTTCAAGGTCCAGTCTATCATCCAGAAGTGGAAAAGCTAAAGCTCACCGCCTGGTATCTGAGGAGCAACTGCTGAAAAGGAAAGGATTTTCAGACGCATTAATTGCTACTCTACTTTCCAGTAGGAAAAAAGTCACAAGGAATATATATGCAAAAGTTTGGAAGACATATAATACCTGGTGTGAATCGAAAGATCAAAAATTGAACAGTATTACTTCAATTTTGGAGTTCCTACAGGAGGGCGCAGGAAAAGGTTTGGCAGTAAGTACCCTCAAGGTACAAGTTACAGCCCTGGGGGTATTCTTGGAAAGGCCCATTTCTTCAGAATCTTTAATCATCAGATTCTTCAGGGCCCTTACCCGCTCCAGACCAGTGCCTGTTAGAAGCTTCCCTAAATGGGACTTGTCGGTGGTCCTTCAGGCCTTCACAAAGGAACCTTTTGAACCACTAGAAACGGTTACACTAAAAAACCTTACCCTCAAGACGGTCTTCTTGGTGGCAATAACATCAGCAAGAAGAATCAGTGAATTACATGCTTTATCAGCTATCGAACCTTTCTTGTCCATATATCCAGACAGGATAATTCTCAAGACGGATCCAGGGTTTCTCCCAAAAGTAGCTTCAACGAGAAACCGCTCACAAGAAATTGTGTTACCTACCTTCTGCCCTAATCCATCAGGAGATAAGGAAAAAAGCTTTCACTGCCTAGATGTAAGAAGGGTCCTTATACATTACTTGGAGGTTACTAAAGAGTTTAGATCATCAAACTCTCTTTTTGTTCTTTTCTCTGGCAACAAAAAAGGTCGCCAGGCATCAAAAGGATCAATAGCCAGATGGCTCAGATCCGCTATTTCAGAGGCTTACTCCCAAATGAAATTGTCTCCCCCACAGGGGATCAGAGCTCACTCTACTAGAGCATTAGCCACTACATGGGCAGAGAAAGCTGGTGCCACTCCAGATCAGATCTGCAAAGCGGCTACGTGGTCAAGCTACTTTACATTTGCAAGACACTATAGGTTGGACCTTTTGGCAGCTGAAGATCAGGCTTTTGGCAGAAAGGTCCTGCAAGCTGTGGTCCCTCCCTAAATTGAGTAAGTCTCGATAATCCTCTCTAAGGTGCTGTCCTGAAAGACGTTTTAGGGAAAATTCAAGTTAGACTTACCGGTAACTTGTTTTCCAATAGTCTTTCAGGACAGCAGGAGGATCCCGCCCTATTGTATAAAATGTATTGCTGTGATTAACCATATCTGTTTATGTGTTCCAGCATGGGCCGGAGGTACTCTTCTACAAACTGATGAATGGTGGGAGAAGCCTCCTTTTAAAATCTGGTGGATGGGGTGTTTCCTGATGAGGAGAGGGAGGAGCCATCTCTCTAAGGTACTGTCCTGAAAGACTATTGGAAAACAAGTTACCGGTAAGTCTAACTTGAATTTTTAACCTCATCGGTCCACAGAACTTGTTTCCAAAATGCATCAGGCTTGTCTATATGTTCATTTGCAAAGTTCAAACGCTGATTTTTGTGGTGAGGACATAGAATTTGTACAAGTATCTCTTTATAGTGGAATAGTGTACCACAACTCCGGTGTCTGCCAGATCTTTCTGGAGGGATCGTGCAGTCAAACGTGGGTTTTGAATTTTTTATCTCACAATCCTGCGAGCTGTTCTGTCTGATATTTTTCTTGGTCTTCCAGATCTTGCTTTAACTTTCACTGTTCCTGATGACTGCCATTTCTTAATTACATTCCAAACAGATGATATTGACATATGAAAACGCTTTGCTATCTTCTTATAGCCTTCTCCAGCTTTGTGAGCGTCAACTATTTTCAGTTTCAGTTTTCTAGACAACTGCTTAGAAGATCCCATGGTGCTGATTGTTGGGGCAAGGTCAGATGAGTCTGGGCATTTAAAACATTTGAGATTGACATCACCTGGTCTTCCCAGACGATGATTGAGAACAATCCATAACACTGGAAGGTCTCAGCCTTGCAAAGGGGGCAGTGCATGCTATAAATTCTGCAGGGTGCCCAAACTTTTGCAGACGCCATTTTTTTGTTTTCTGTAATTTTGAAAGTGTCAATGATGGAAATAAAATCTAACTTTTGTTGACATATTATAAGAATGTCTAATCTGTAATTTGATGCCTTTTGGAGATTTTTCCATCTTTCCTTGGCTTCTTTATGCACATTAATACAAATTTTTACCTGGGGTTCCCAAACTTTCGATCACCACTGTATATTCCTTTGTTAGAGGGATCCTAAATAAACATGGCTCTCATCTCACAAAAAGGGGGGGGGGGGACGCAGTTTTAAGCAAGCACAAGTCCCAGGATAGGGATCCTGAATCTACAGTGCATCTGGAATGTAATCACAGCACTTCACTTTTTCCCACATTTTGTTATGTTACAGCCTTATTCCATAATGGATTAAATTCATTTTTTTTCCCCAAAATTCTACAAACAATACCCCATAATGACAACATGAGAGAAGTTTGTTTGAAATGTATTAAAAATAAAAAGATGAAAAAAATATGACCTGTGCATAAGTACAGGTGCATCCGGTTACCATTGATCATCCTTAAGATGTTTCTACAACTTGACTGGAGTCCACCTTTGGTAAATTCAGTTGATTGGACATGATTTGGAAAGGCACACACCTGTCTATATAAGGTCCCACAGTTAACAGTGCATGTCAGAGCACAAACCAAGCCATGAAGTCCAAAGAATCGTCTGTAAACCTCCAAGACAGGATTGTATGGCGGCACAGATCTGGGAAGGGTACAGATATATTTCTGCAGTATTGAAGGTCCCAATGAGCACAGTGGCCTCCACATTTCTGTAAATGGAAGAAGTTTGGAACCACCAGAACGCTTCCTATAGGGGGCCAACTTGAGTGATCAGGGGAGAAGGGCCTTAGGGAGATGACCAAGAACCAAATGGTCACTCTGGCAGAGCTCCAGCGTTTCTCTGTGGAGAGAGGAGAACCTGCCAGATGAACAACCATCTCTCCAGCACTCCACCAATCAGGCCTGTATGGTAGAGTGGCCAGATGGCGGTAAAAGGCACATGACAGCCCGCCTTGAGTTTGCCAAAAGGCACCTGAAGGACTCTGACCATGAGAAATAAAATTCTCTGGTCTGATGAAATAAAGATTGAACTCTTTGGTCTTAATGGCAAGTATCATGTCTGGAGGAAACCAAGTACCGCTCATTACCTGGCCAATACCATCCTTACAGTGAAGCATGGTAGTGGCAGCATCTTGCTTTCGGGATGTTTTTTAGCAGCAGGAACTGGGAGACTAGTCAGGATTGAGGGAAAGATGACTGCAGAAATGTACAGCGACATCCTTCATAAATAACCTGCTCCAGAGCGCTCTGGACTTCAGACTGGGTTGAAGGTTCATCCTCCAACGGGACAACAACCCTAAGCACACAGCCAAGATAACAAAGTGGCTACAGGACAACTCTGTGAATGTTCTTGAATGGCCCAGCCAGAGCCCAGACTTGAACCCAATTGAACATCTCTGGAGAGATCTGAAAATGGCTGTACTCCGGCACTCCCCATCCAACCTGATTGGAGCTTGAGGTCCTGCAAAGAAGAATGGGAGAAACTTTTAAAAAATAGGTGTGCCAAGCTTGTAGCATCATACTAAAAATACTTGAGGCTGTAATTGGTGCCAAAGGTGCTTCAACAAAGTATTGAGCAAAGGCTGTGAATTCCTTATGTACAGTACATGTGATTTTCTCTATCGTTCATTGACGGACACAGTTCTCTCTGATCCATATCGGTAGGGTTATTGTGCCCCCTTCAGGAGTAGGACACTAGGCAGAAAAAATTTCTGGCTACACCTACGGGCAGTCCCGGGGGGTACACCCTCTCTCTTCCTGCATAGGATGTCAGTTTTAATCTGCCTAGTCAGGAGTAAGGACCTAGTTCCTTGCTAGGATCTTTGGTCCTGGCATAAAAGTTGTTTTTTAGATTATTTTTAGCTAGCCTTTTTTTCTCCGGATCTTTTTTTATCTGTGAGATCTTCAAGCAATTAGGCCAGGCTGGGCGACGGGCTGGATCCCTATATCCAGTGGTGTATTTAGGTTTTGTGCTGCCCTAGGCCTGACTAATCTCATGCACCCCCTAATTTAACGATGCCCCACCCCTTCCTGTCAAGGCCACACCCCTTCCTGTTTAAGACCCACCCTGTCATCTGTAAACAACGCCCATTCCTGTTTAGGCCCAATCTCTTCCTCTCTGTACATTAACCACTTTAACACTAGCCACTGTGCTGCTACTGCAGCAAAGTGGCTCTTGTAGGTCTGACGACGTAGACCTACGTCGCCAGACTCCTCCCCCCTGTAGGCGGCTCGCTCTCGCTGTTTTCATTCACAGCGGGAGTCGGGCCAGGGGAGGAGCGGGGGCGATCGCCGCTGCTCTGCCCCAATCGTCGGGGATTCCAGTTTGGAGATCCGCCCGCCTGTGTAAACAGAGCGGGCGGATCTCCTAAGTGACAGGGAGTGACAGATCGGAGTGTTCAGCATAGCTGAACATCCGATCTGTCCCTGGCTCACACAGTCACCTCCCCCCCCCACACGTTAGTAAGCACCAGGCATACATTAACCCCTCCCTCTCCAATAAAATTAACCCATTCCCTGCCAGTGTCATTTTTACAGTAACAGTGCATATTTATAGCACGGATTACTGCAGTAATGTCACTGGTACCCCCAAAAGTGTCAAAAATGTCAGTCAAGGGTCCGATCTGTCCGCCGCAATGTCGCAGTCCCGCAAAAAAAATCGCAGATCGACGCCATTACTCGTTAAAAAAAAAACACCAAAAATGACATAAATCTTTCCCTTAGTTAGTAAACGCAATAACTTTTGCGCAAACCAATCAAAATACGCTTATTGTGATTTTTTTTACCAAACATGGGTAGCAGAAAACAAATTGGCCAAAAATTTAAAAAAAAATTGGTTTTTACATCTTTTTTTGGGGGGAATTTCATATAAAAAAAATGTTAAAAATATTGTTATTTTTTCAAAATAAATGCTCTTTTTTTGTTTATAGCGCAAAAAGTAAAAATTGCACAGGTGATCAAACACCACCAAAAGAAAGCTCTGTTTGTGGGCAAAAAAGGACGTAAATTTCGTTTGGGTACGGCGTCACATGACCGCGCAATTGTCAGTTAAATTCGCACAGCGCCGAATCGCAAAAAGTGGCCCAGACGTAAGACAGCAAAATGCTCTAGTGGTAAAGTGGTTAAAAGTGGGTACCATGTTGTCCACTGTTCACAGGCCCGTTAGGGCTACACTGAATGTTTGATGTTCTTAGTCGCTTTCTACACATTCTCATATGCTACGAGTAGACCTGCTGTATATCTACCCTGCTTTATGTGACGCTGTTTTATTGATGTTTTGCATTCGACTTTCTCACTCCTTTGATGCGATTTGACTCTGTATGCTGCAACACGACTATGTCTGTAAACTTGTATACTACCTGTACTTGTATTTTTATTTCTATTACGTTTTAATAAAGAAGAATTTGAAAAAAAAAAAAAAAGTGGGTACCAAATGGGTGATCAAATACCACCAAAAGAAAGCTCTGTTTGTGGGAGAAAAAAAAGAACGTACATTTTATTTGGGTACAGCGTCGCACGGCAGCGCAGTTGTCAGTTAAAGTAACGCAGTGCCTAATCACAAAAAGTGGTCTAGTCATTAAGGGGGCAAATCCTTCCGGTCCAGAAGTGGTTAATGAGTTTGCATTGATTTCAGCATGCATGGAACACTTTGCACATGCTGAAATTAATGCAAACGCATTAAACAGTTCACATTCTGTGAAAGCTCATGTACAGAAAAGTGCTCTAGCCATGCATTCTGAAATCAGTGCAACGTCATTAAACAGTTTACATTCCGTTAAAATGTATGTACTGCAGTGCAAAGTTTAAATTTGATTGTCGGACTGGCCTGATAGTAATTACGGTACCTGCTGTCCTGGCCTGGGGGTTCCCTGGTCCTCCTCTCTCTCCTATGGACAAAGACAGACCCGTCCACCGCACAGTTACACTGTGTAGTGATGCTGTGCGGAGGAGGGTAAGCGGAGCATTAGGCTCCGCCCCCACCAGCTGAAGTAAGTGTAGCCGGTCTGGCCAGTCACCGGCCGCTCTAGCCTCTATGGGGCCACCAGTTCCTTCCTCCCCCCTGGCAAAGTAGGCCTCTTACTGACAAGTGGCACTGTATAGCAAGCCGCCGGCCGCTGGGGACTGTAGGCGGCTGTGGCGGTGGGAGGCAGCATGGGGGGCGGTACTCAGAGGACAGGTCAGGGAGGGCGGGGGTTTTTTTTGTGCGGGGAGGGCTGCAAAAAATCCCTAGAACAGCCATAGGCCTGGGCCTTGTCGGCCTAGGCCAAGATACAGTGTAGTAATAGTTATAGAACACTTTGCGGTACATTTTTTTTTTTTTTTTTTTTTTTTTTGATTTATATTTTTTTTATATTTAATTTTTTTTTACAGTACATGAACTTTCACAGAATGTAAACTGTTTAATGATTTCTCATTGATTTCAGCATGCATGAAACACTTGATGAAATCACAATGCAACGTCATTAAACAGTTCTCATTCTGTTAAAATGTATGTACTGTAGTCAGTGCACAGCACAGTTTAAATTTAAGTTGATTTACAGTACCTGCTCCTGGCTCCTGCTGTCCTGGCCTGGGGGTTCTCGGGTTCTCTTCTGCTCTCTATCCCCTGCTGTCTCTCTCCTCTCGTCCAACACGCAGTTGCACTGTGCAGGGCAGCCCAGGGATCATGTGCAGGGATGGCGGCCGCGCGGAGGAGGGTGGGCGGATAATTAGGCTCCGCCCACCACCTAAATTAGGTGAAGTTACCAGCATCTATGGGGGTGGCACTGTCCCTCCCCCCTGGCAAAGTACGCCGCGGTCGCCGCCCCTTCAGCTGCCTTCAGTGAAAGGCAAGTCTGTTTTCTTCTTCAAGCCGCCGGCCGCTTGGGACTGCTTTTGTGCGGCAGGCGGCCGCGGGCGGCGAAGGATACAGAGCGGTGCCGGTACTCGTGAGGACGGGTTGGGGGGGTTTCGTGCAGGGGGGGCTGCTTTTTTGCCGCCCACCCCCCCGCAAAGTGCCGCCCTAGGCCTGGGCCTTGTCGGCCTAGGCCTAGATACAGCACTGCCTATATCCAGTGGTCACCCAGTCTGGCCAGTGAGGGCGTGCAGGCCTTAGCTCCGCACTGGGTTGGCCGCGACATAATCCCACTGGACGGGGACTGGCCTCGCAAGATAAATGTTTTGCTAGGACGCATACGACAGGGTCTAGGTTTATGTCGCAGCGTTCCTATTTGGCCGGTAGCCCCCCCACTGCAGTGGCGTGGAGTCCTGTCAGGAGATGGCGCCCACCTGTATTCCCGGTGAGTAAACGTTCCCCCCCTTCCCTGGTGGATTTTGGGGTGGACGCGGGCCCCCCTCCCTGGGATGGTCTGACCCTCACACTCCTGGGTTTCGCTCTGTCCTTTTTTTGACCCCCTCCCACATGGGGGGACTGTTTGGGCCTACCTGATGCTGGGGCCTAGTGTGCAGGCCGCATTGGGGGGGCCTGGGGATTGCGCCATTCGCGGTGCTCAGTCAATCATGCGAGGGGGGCCTTGGTCGGTTCCTCCAGGGCTGGATGGTATAAGAGGGCTGGCGGGGGGTCTCCCTGTGGGGTCCTGTTGCCACGCTGGCCGCCATTTTGTTGTAGCCTTGTCTGCTTCTATGACGGCTGCCATCTTGGTACACCCATTTTTGGCCATTTTGCAGTGGATTTTTTTTGCTGTAAGTGCCGGTGGGAGTTCCTGGAGGCGTTCTTTTGGTGAAGGAGCCCCTCCCTTCATCCCGGGCAGCTTCCTGGTTTACTCCTTTCACTGAGCCACCACTGGAACCCTCCTATGGGGGGGGGGTAAATCTGATTGCTATCTGGGGACAGTGAGTTACTGAGGGTAGTCTCTCTCTCCTTGGGGGGGGGAGGGGTTAATTAGCATGTGCGCTTCTTATAAAAAAAATTTCATTTTTTGCAAATTTTGCTGGCAGGTTCCTCAGGTTCCGTATGGACCCTGCTGGCCATGCGTCACCACCTGATCAATGCATTTACGGCGGTTTGGGAAGCATTTGGGCCCGGGTGGAGGTAGGAGGTGCGCTGAAACATTTCCCCACATACCCCCACCTACCCCTGCCTCATCTGATGTCTCGGATTCTGAGTCTGACTCAGCCGCCGCAGACGTGGGCCTCCCTGTCGGGTCTGGTACCTCGCGCCCTGTCTCCTCGGATAATGGACAACCCTTCTACCTCCTCTGCCGCGCATGATACAGGTGCTGGTGGATGCACTGGTTGTTTCGGTGCGTGATACACTGCAATTGGAGGGCGCAGGTAGCATCTGGCACTCACATGCCATCCGGAGCAGCTTATTTTACTGGTATGCTCATGTAGGATAGGATTGTCTGAGACGTTCCCCTGGGGTGTCTAAGAGGCTGCTAGACATTACCTTTTTGAGGAGTCTCTGGTACAGTGAACTGTTCCGCCTATGGTGGATGTAGGCTGAATAGGACTAATGTTCTTGTGGAGGAATCCCTGTCCTTTAAGGAATTGGGGGATAGGATGGCGCAGGCTGTGGCCTGCGATCTGTACTCCCTAGCGGGGTCTGCGCTGGGAACAGTGTTCTTGATTGCCCTTGCCACGCAGACTCTGCCTGATGGGCGGAGTTCCAACGCCGGGACTTGGTGAGGGGCAAGTCCCTCCTGCCCTGGGGGAGCTGTTGGACCAGCTGGGGGGCTGCACTTTGTTTGTGATGCAGCGCTGGACACAGCTCTTTTTTTATCAGGTCACCTGTCGGTTTTGGCGGTGGTTATCCGGCGTGTACTTGGCTGAAGTGTTGGTCTGCGGATCAAACTTCTAAGAAGGCCTTAACGGATCTCCCCTTTTAGGGGGATCGCCTGTTTGGCGCTGCTCTGTTTTTTGGTTCACAACAGTTTCTTCATCCCTTGGGGACAGTCGATGTGGCGAAGTCCATCAAGACTTCCTCGGGTGGTGCCAAACAACCCTAGTCTGTCCAACAAGAGATCGGTCTTTTCGAGACCTGCGGACAAGGCCTACACAGCCTCATTGTGCGTCCTTGCCCATCAGTGGAGTTGGGGGGGCCGTCCTTGCCGATTCTTGGACCTACGGCTGGCCCGGATCCCAGGCAGCTGGGTTCAGGAGGTCATGCGGTCCAGTTGCAAGCTCGAGTTTCAATCCGTTTTTTCTGGTGAGGTTTTCTCTTCCAATGTACGGCTGTCCCTGGATCGCTTGCAGGCACTCTGTGGGCCAGTTCAGGCTCTGGTTCAATAAGCTGGACCTTTGATGGTTCCGTGCGGATCAAAACTGCCAGGCGGTATCAGTTCGCACAATGGTGACTTCCCTACATCAGAGGGATTCCTGGCCTCCTTAGATATCAAGATGCCTAGATGCCTACATTCACATCTCGTTGTGTTGAGGACACCAACGAGTTTTCCATTTTTGCCGTGGGGAAGGATCTCTTATCGGTTTGTGGCGTTACCCCTTGGTCTCGCTTCTGCTACTCCGGTCTTCACGAAGGTGTTGGCTCCGGTCCTGGCGCTGTTGCGGCAGCAGGGAGTATCGGTCCAGGTTTCCTGGCCGATCCGCTTTTCCGCGTGGAGTCCCCTAGGGTGCTAACAAACAAATTTGGAAGTCACCATGAGAACTCTTGAGGAGTCCAGGTGGGTTCTGAACTTTCAGAAGTCATCCCTGGTCCCTTCCATGAGACTGGACTATCTGTGCCTGACTTTGGACTCGTCCTCAGTCAGGGGGTTTCTCCCTCTGGGGAAAAAACTCTTGGAAATTCAGACTGCGGTTCAACTGTTCCTGTACAGCACATGGTTGTCCTTTCTGACCTGGGACTGATGGTGTCCTGTTTCAAGACAGTCCTTTTCGCTCAATCCCTCTCGTGAATCCCCCAGAAGGCAATCCTTCTTGAATGGGACTAGAAGGCAAGTGCTGAGAGTGATGGTGGCGGGGTATCAGACCCCTTGCCTTCTCTTTCAACTCGTGAGCAAAGACCAGGCAATTTCACACCCTGCCGTCACTTGCGTAACAATGCCACTCTCAGCTGCACCCGACACACAGATTGTCCAGCTTGTGGGACCACAATCTAGATGCTAGCAGACTGAGAGCGATTGTCACCGGGCTAATTAAACAATTAACCCTTTCTCTGCCACCACCTCTACGTTATAATAAGCCCAGAGGACGCTCGTAATTTTAGAAATACCAATTATGACTTTAGAATAATCATCCGTAACACACACTGTCACAGCAGACAGGAATGTCTGGAGGATTTATCCTAAACAGTAGCGCTCTTCAGGGGACAGGTTCTTTGGGGTCAGTTTGAGTTTAAGAGCTTAGAGACAAAAGTAACACTTTTCAAAATAAGGTTTAATTATAAGAAAAGTTAAAATTGGTGCAAATAAAAATATTTACAGAAAAATGGGTTACAAAGAATCAGAGACACAATAAAGCAATTTAGAAGAATTGATAAAGAATTAGAAATGAAAAATACTTGCATTCAAAAGTCCTGGATGTTTCAGAGGCTGAACATGTGTGATCGGTTCTTCCCTTCAGCGATGTTACTGCTTGATGTTAAAATTGAGAACTGGCAGCTCTATCAGCTTCTCTCCTTTTCTCTGACCCCCAGGGGGGTGTCACCAGAAGTACTTGACCAATAAACCCTGGGGCCATGGGCGGCCCTGAAGCTTAGCAAAATGCCAAGACACCTCCCGCTTAGACAGATTACTAACAGAATTCATATCTCGAAATATGTAATGGTTACATTCTTGAAACTGATATATTCTTGTGCAGTATTGAATTCTATTTTTATAGACACCAAACACAGGTTATCTCCTAAAAACCTCTGACCCGTAAAGCACCTGACAGCTAGCTTGTCTTCCAATACAGGTACCATTGGGTATGGATTTGTGAGATGTAGGTGTTACATTTTAATTAACAACTGGGCTTGTAGAAATTTACAACCCAACCTGCTGAGATATGTTTATGATCCTACATCTGCCAGGATGTGTTAATAAGGTTTGCTTTGAAGCTCTGAGGCCCACACTTCCTGCATTCCAGGAGGTAATTAACACTGCAAAAAGGAGCTGGGGTGAGGGGCTGATAAAAGAATGACCTTTTTGGTTTTGAAAACTGTCAGCTGCTGGAGTCTCGCAAAATGGGGTCCCAGCGCAGGATACCATGACAAAATAGTGTCCCAGCGCACAATCTCATTGCACCTCCCCCTCTTGTGGGTGCATAGGAGGGGACTGCAATTTCCCTCCAGACGCAACCGACTCCCGTGGGTTTGGTTTGTCGCGTCAAACCACCAGCAATTGCCATGGGTGCTGCCTTTCTTCTGCTGGATGACAGATGCTACTTCCCTGGGGAGCAGCTTCCGGCTCAAATAGAGGATGAGAGTTTCCTCTCCTTTGGCATCCCTCTAGCCTAGGGCTGCATCTGGCCCAAAGGTAATGGCATAGGGTGGTGCCGGGACTGGGCGTTCAAATTCCGGGCCCCATGTCCCAGGTGCATGGACCAGTACCTCCGTCAGGGCCGGATGGTCCTTCTGACACACTGGCATCAAGGAGGCCCATTTAACCAGGGTACCGTTGGGTTGGTCAGTCACGGGTTCAGCTGAGCCACTATCGTCGCACCCCAGCATCCTCCTGTGGCCAGCTGTACCCAGGAATGACGTACCCAAGTTGTGGTTTGAGGCGTACGCCAGGTCCTGGTATCCTCAGTTCCAGATCTCTGGGTGCCTACACCTCCCTGCTGTTCCCAGTACCAAACCGCTGACATGTCCATCTGACAGTTACTATGCAGAACTGTCAAATTAGGCCGTGCCAGAAGGTTTGGGACTGTGGACAGGAGCTCTGGGTGTTCCACCCAGACAGGGCCGAACACTACCAGGCCACTGCACAAGGTTCGACCTCTCCCCATAGATCACACATGACCCTTAGGGAGGTGTCTGATGCGTTCCCAGCCCCATCTAGCATTGCTGTAGATGCAGTTAAGCCACATGGGGGGGGGAAGGCTGGCTTGTCCTGAGCCTTCCAGGTTAGAGGGTTTTGTCCATGCACCCTGCTCAGGTTCAAGGTGGTTAGACAGCGGGCACCAGCCAGCTGCTTTGACACCTCATGGTTCCTGGGCACGGGGTAGGCCACAATCGCAGGGCTGGCATTCAGCCTGCTAAAGGCTCCACAAAGTCTTCTCTCGGTCTTCTGTTCCCCATCGGCCTGCGCCTCCTGTGGGACAGGGGAGGTCTCAGGCATGGGGGGAGCAGACACCCATTCGACCACCTCGTGGACGTCAAGGTCTGCCCTCCCAGAGTCTCCAATATCTCTGACGCGGCATGCTGTAAGCACTGGCAGCAGCATAGATACCTGGAGGGAGAAGGGTGGTTTCAGCTGAAGGCCCAAACCCTCTCCCTGAGTGTCAGCTACCGCTAACAGGACACCGGTCTTTCCCAGTTCATGGGTACTACCTTTTCCCCTGGCATGTGCCGGGCTAGGATGCTGTGTGAGAATCAGGTTAAGCCACAAACCCTGATGCTTCACTCCAGGCCTAGCCCTCCTGATCTCACAGAGATCCTTACAAACCAGATCAATTGACACCTTCAATACATGCTTTTGAGGTTGACTGGACACAATGAACAGCTGTTTAACCCCTCCATTCTCCAGGCCTCCTGCCTGTTGGCCTGTCACACCTATCTGCTCATTGTCCCAGTCAAGCTGTTGTTTACTCATCACAGCAGGGGGCCATTCAGCTCCACTCCTGAGTTGTTTGAGAGCCTGGTCGATCTGCAGTGCTGGCTGACAGGCCGTACTACAAGTCCCAGCCAGCCGCCCTGTGGCAAACAAAGACAGCTGCTGAGGCTTAGCAGAGGTGGAGTTCACTGGGTCAGAACAGGGAGAGGGCACAGAGACCTCCTCCTGCTGCTCTGCGACCAGGGCCTGCATCTCCACTGCCTTGGCAGCACTGGGAGTGACCACCAACATTGGCAAAACATCATTAGCATCATCATTTTCATCATCATTATCGGCAACATCATTTCCATCATCATTAGCATCAACATTATCATCATCAACATTATTACAGCATACCCCTGGTAACTTCACAGGTAAGGGGGCCTCCTTTCCTTCTTCAAAAGATGGAGGACCTGGTACTTTAATGCTACCCTTCCCCTCCTCCTCCCCCCTCTGTCCATCCATAGGTTGCCCAGACATTAACCCAATATCTGCACACAGTACCTTTTCAAGTCCAGAGAGTTCCGTGGAGGCATCCAGGGTGCTCTTAGCAGGGGTGTAGTAAGAAACAAGGGTACCTAGGTCGGCACCCAACAAAACAGCTTTGGGGAATTCCTCAGAGACTCCCACCTCCCTCATCCCACTCCCAGCACCCCAATCAATGAAAACGCGGGCACGGGGTACGCGTGAGCGGGTCCCCCCAACCCCAGAGAGGGTAAAAAACTTTCCAGGGATGATGTCCCTTCTTATCACTTCTGGTCTGACCAAGGTGACTTCAGCTCCTGTGTCCCAGAAACCAGTTACAGTCTGGTTGCCCACGGTGACTGGCTGCAAGTTGGCGGCAGTCACCCGGGATCTCCTGCGGACAAACAGCACTGAGGAAGAGTTGCTGGCCGGCTGACCAGGTGATGTCATCTGCTTCTGCTCAGGGCACTGTCCTGAGATGTCCGGCTTTCCCACAGGTGTAGCATATGTGGGTGTCCGTTGCAGTTAGGGTGACCCCAGGGACTGCAGGTGCTGGTTGCTGGGGAACTTGACTCCTAGGTGCAGGAGGTGTTTCCATGTGCGATTTCCCTCCTTTCGCGCCATACAGAGGAGCCTTGCGATGGTCAGATACCCGAGTGTGGATGTAGGTATCTGCCAGTTCTGCTGCTGCTGCTTGGGCAGAGGCTGGCTTCCGTTCCAACACAAACTGTCTGATGTCTGTAGGACAGATGTGTAAAAGTTGATCTCCAATCATGAGATCCTCCAGGGACTCAAACGTAATGGCGTTCAAGCCTTTAGGCCACTGCCGGAATGTGGTGCGTAAGCGGCTTACCACATCCATATATGAGTCCCCAGGTCCCTTTTGCAGGGACCTAAATCGCTTCCAGTACACTTCCGGGGTCAGCTGGTACTTTTGGATGATTTCAGTCTTTATGGCCTCATAATCACCATCCTGTGCTGTTGGCAATTCGACGTAAGCGTCCAGAGCCTTACCTCGCAGCACTGATGTCAGGTACCGGGCCCACTGTGCTTGGGGCAGCTGGTACTGACGGCAAGTCTTTTCAAACGACAGGAGGTACACATCAATGTCACTGTCCTTTTCCATAACGGGAAATTTGGCTGCCTGGCTCACAAGCAGAGAGGTGTCCCTGTGCTCTAGGGATCCGAGGTTCTGAGCCTGCGGCTGCTGCTGGAGCTTAGCCATCTCCCGGTTGTGCCGACGCTTAGCCTCCCTCTCTGCAGCCTCTCTCTCAGCCTGGCGTTCCGCTCTCTCAGCCCCTCTCGCAGCCTGGCATTCCGCTCTCTCAGCCTGGCGTTCCAGAAACTGCATGTACGCCATAGGATCCACCACCTTGATATGTTGTAGTGTTTCCTGCATTTGAGGAGAGTCTATGCTGGTTGCAGGCAAACTGGGGCTGGTCTGCTCATGCTGTGGCGTGGAGGTGACATCCAGTGGTACTCCAGTCTGTCTCTGCTGTCCCATCCTGCGTGGCCGTTCCTGAATCACTGGGCTCTGAAGAAACGGAAGCCTCTTCCTCTGGTTCCGCCTGATTTTGGCTTGCCTGGATATCATACTCCTGCAGGGCATGAATCAGTCCTTCACGAGTTTTGCCACTGACGTCAAGTCCTCTTGATGTGCACTCTGTACTCAGATCATTTTTGCTCAGTTTCTAATATTCCGATAAGCCAGGCATGTTTGCAAGCAGAAAAGATAGAACAGAAAGCAAAGATAGGAAAGAGCTGTAGAAAGTATAGGTTGCTGTATGTCTCTTTTAAAAAAAACAAGAAATATGCACCAGTTTGTCTCTAAGGACTGCTTTCCACAACCGTTACAATCCTTCAGTGCAGAGCTAATTCCTAACAGTGCACTGAATGCTCTTAATTGCAAAACTATCCCACGTAGGCTGCCAGCCAATATTTGACGGTGGCGGGTATCAGACCCCTGGCCTTCTCATCCAACTCGTGACCAAAGACCAGGCAATCTCACACCCTGCCGTCACTTGCGTAACAATGCCACTCTCAGCTGCACCCGACACACAGATTGTCCAGCTTGCGGGACCACAATCTAGATGCCAGCAGACTGAGAGCGATTGTCACCGGGCTAATTAAACAATTAACCCTTTCTCTGCCACCACCTCTACGTTATAATGAGCCCAGAGGATGCTCGTAATTTTAGAAATACCAATTATGACTTTAGAATAATTATCCGTAACACACACTGTCACAGCAGACAGGAATGTCCAGAGGATTTATCCTAAACAGTAGCGCTCTTCAGGGGACAGGTTTTTTGGGGTCAGTTTGCGTTTAAGAGCTTAGAGACAAAAGTAACACTTTTCAAAATAAGGTTTAATTATAAGAAAGGTTAAAATTGGTGCAAATAAAAATATTTACAGAAAAATGGGTTACAAAGAGATAGAGACACAATACAGCAATTTAGAAGAATCGATAAAGAATTAGAAATGAAAAATACTTGCATTCAAAAGTCCTGGGTGTTTCAGAGTTTCAGAGGCTGAACATGTGTGATCGGTTCTTCCCTTCAGCGTTGTTACTGCTTGATTTTAAAATTGAGAACTGGCAGCTCTATCAGCTTCTCTCCTTTTCTCTGACCCCCAGGGGGGTGTCACCAGAAGTACTTGACCAATAAACACTGGGGCCATGGGCGGCCCTGAAGCTTAGCAAAATGCCAAGACACCTCCCGCTTAGACAGATTACTAACAGAATTCATATCTCGAAATATGTAATGGTTACATTCTTGAAACTGATATATTCTTGTGCAGCATTGAATTCTATTTTCATAGACACCAAACACAGGTTATCTCCTAATAACCTCTGACCCGTAAGCTTGTCTTCCATAGGATCGAACGTGATCATGTGTGATCTTAATTCGATCAGTATTTCATTTGGCATTTAAATATATATTTTCTAGAGACATGTCATGTTCGGGTAAAAAGTTATGAATTGGGTATGGATTTGTGAGATGAAGGTGTTACATTTTAATTAACAACTGGGCTTGTGGAATTTACAACCTAGCCTGCTGAGATACATTTATGATCCTACATCTGCCAGGATGTGTTAATAAGGTTTGCTTTGAAGCTCTGAGGCCCAAACTTCCGGCATTCCAGGAGGTAATTAACACTGCAAAAAGGAGCTGGGGTGAGGGGCTGGTAAAGGAATTACCTTTTTGGTTTTGAAAACTATCAGCTGCTGGAGTCTCGCAAAATGGGGTCCCAGCGCAGGATACCATGACAAAATGGTGTCCCAGCGCACAATCTCATTACACTGGGACTGATGGTGTCCTGTTTCGAGACAGTCCTTTTCGCTCAATCCCTCTCGTGGATCCCCCAGAAGGCAATCCTTCTCGACTGGGATTAGAATCCAACTCTCTGGACTTTTGGATCCGGCTGAGCCGGGTGACCAGGGAGTCTTGCTCTGGAATCCTTCCTCCCCTTTTTGCTGGACGAGTGTCACCGTGGTTACAAGCCTGTCTGGGTGGGATGGTGTTCTCAGCAGGTTCTCTACTTCGAGAGTATGGTCCCTGGAGGATCCATGTTACCGATCAATGTCCTGGAGCTGAGAGCGATCCGGCTTTGCCTTGTTCACTGGATCGGGCACCTACAGCTGTCCAGTGCACATTCATTTGCCTATGCCACGACCGTGGCTTGTGTCATTCACCAAGGGGGCACCATGGGTGTCCTTGTGGCCTTGGAAGTGACAGGCTTTCTTTGTTGGGCGAAGCACCTTGTTCCAGCTCTCTCCGCTGTTGTGAAATATTGGCAGGGGGATTGCCTCATTTGACAGGCCTTGGATGCAGGGGAATGGTCCCTTCATCTGGAGGTGTTCCAGCAGTTGTTCCTTTGTTGGGGCACTCCAGACGTGGATTTGTTGGTGTCGCATCTACTGGATAGTGCAGAGGTTTGTGGCCTGCTCCCAGGACCCTCTGGCGGGTGCGATGGTGGCACCATGGGATCTGTCATAGGCAGAACATTTGCTAAGTTCAACGTGAACGATGTTGAGAAGTTTAACATAGTTGCCTGCGCAAGGCTGACGCTGGCGTGGTCGTGTGGATAGGCAGAGGTCAGTATCAGCTGCTGTCTGCCTTTCCTCCTCTCAAGTTGCTGCAAGGAATTCTTTGCAGGATCGAGGCGGACGGGATGCCTGTCATTCTCGTGGCTCCGGACCGGCCTCGCTGAGCTGGTCCGCCGTCCTGGTCAGCCTAGCCGAAGACGCTTCTTGGAGGCTTTCTCTCAGGGAGGATTTATTGTCTCCAGGGCCAATCTTCCATCCGGCTTTATGGTCGCTGGCTTTGCCAGCTTGGCTGTTGAAAGCCAGGTGCTGAAGGACAGGGGATTGTCTGCTTCGGTGATTCACCACCCTGCTTAAAGCGTGGGAAGCGACTTCTAGGATGATTTTCTTTCTTCATACGAAAAAGTCTTATATTGTGTGGTGTGAGTCTCTTTGGGTTCCCCCTCGCTCTTACTTGGTGTTCCAGGTCTTGGATTCCTTCAACGGGGAGTTGTTCACAAGTTGGCCTTAAGTACTATCAAGGGTCAGGTTTCGGCCTTGGCATATTTCTTCCAAAGGCCATGGCCACCTGTTTCCTGGTGCGTAACTTATTCCAGGAGGTGCGACACTTGGTAATTCCGGTGCGACCTCTGTTACCAACTGGGGCCCTTGATGGTGAGTTTAGTTCTTCCAGAACCTCCTTTTGCAAGTATTCAAGGGTTTCCCCTGCCTACCTTATTACAGAAGGTGGCCTTCTTGGTTGCTGTCACTCTGCGTGCAGGGTGTCGGCAATGGCGACATTGTCCTGTCATTCTTCCTATATGTTGGTTCATGGAGACAAGTGGTACTTCGTCCAGGACAGTTCTTCCCTCCGAGGGTGTTTTCTAGTGTTCGCTTGAACGAGGACATTGTATTACCATCTTGTGTCCTTACATCCTGGGGAATGTGCATTGCATTCTCTGGATAGAGTTTGGGCACTCAAGGAGTACTTGGCGACTACTGAGTTTTTTCGTAAGTCAGGCTCGCTCTCTGTACTTACGGATGGCCCATGAACGGGACTGCCTGCGTCTGCTGTGACTGTTCCCTCTTCTACTCGAGCGCCTAGTGCTTCCTGGCCTTTTTCGCCATACAGGCATCTGTGCTCCAGGTTGTAAGTCGGCTACCTGGTAGTCTGTTCACACCTTGCCAAATTTTATAAGGTGGATGTAGCACCTGACTGCCCTCTCCAAGCTGTATCGAGGGGGGGGGTAGTGAACTAGTTACTGCTCTTCTCTATATACAGCCCCCCCAAAAAAGTTCCGGAAGAGTATGGGCCAGGTGATGTGGTGGAAATTAATAGGGCTTGGAGCGTGCAAACCCGCTTCAGTGCACTCAAGATTATTACGCACCAAACTCCATTAATAGCTTGTACTGAAAAGTACAATTGTATTGCTCTTTTGCATAACGGTTTACCAAGCGCTGGTTACATTGTTAGTGAGGTTGAAAAAAGACATCAGTCCATCCAGTTTAACCTATGATGTGTGTGTGTGTTTGCTTTTAACCGTACATCGTATACCCCTGTATGTTGTGGTCTTTAAGGTGCCCATCTACTAGTTTTTTGAAACTATCAATGCTCCCTGCTGATACGACTGCTTGTGGAAGAGAATTCCACATCCTTACCGCTCTTACAGTGAAGAACCCCTTACGCACTTTAAGGTTAAACCGCCTTTCCTCTAGTTTTAGTGAGTGGCCACGTGTCTTATTGTATCTCCTTTCTCTGAATAGTTTGTGCCTTATGCTAGGGTCGCCAGTACAGTATTTGTACATTGATATCATATCCCCCCTCAATCGTCTCTTCTCCAGAGAGAATAGGTTCAGTGCTTGTAGCCTATCCTCATACCTGATGTCCTCCATTCCCCTAATCATTTTTGTTGCCCTTCTCTGGACTTTCTCCAGTTCCAGCACATCCTTCCTGAGGACCGGTGCCCAGAACTGGACAGCATACTCCAGATGTGGCCGGACCAGAGTCTTGTAGAGCGGGAGAATAATCTCTTTATTTCTGGAGTGAATCCCCTTTTTTTATACATCCCAGTATTCTGTTGGCTTTCCTTGCAGCGGCTTGGCATTGCATGCCACTGCCAAGCCTGTTGTCTACCAGTACCCCCAAGTCCTTTTCCATCCTAGACTCACCCAGAGGTTCCCCCCTAGTGAGTAGCTTGCTTTCTGGTTTCTGGCACCCAGGTGCATTACTTTACATTTTTCAACATTAAACCTCATCTGCCATGTAGTTGCCCACCCCGTTATTTTGTTCAGGTCCGCTTGCAAGGTTTCCACATCCTGCATAGAAGATATTGGCAAGCCTAGTTTAGTATCATCTGCAAATACTGAGATTGTACTAGATATCCCCTCCTCTAGATCATTTATGAATAAATTAAACAGGATTGGTCCCAGGACAGAACCCTGGGAGACCCCACTTTCCACACCCGCCAAATCCGAGTACTCCCCATTAATCACCACCCTCTGGACTCTCCCCTGGAGCCAGTTCTCTATCCAGGTACTCACCTTATGGTCCATACCTACCTTCCTTAGTTTGTACAGTAAGCGTTTGTGGGGAATGGTGTCAAAGGCCTTTGCAAAGTCCAGATACACCACATCCACAGGCTTTCCCTTATCTAGGTGGCAGCTCACTTCATCGTAGAAGGTTAATAGATTGGTTTGGCAAGAACGATTTTTCATGAATCCATGCTGATTACTACTTATAATACCATTTTCATTACTAAAGTCTTGTATGTGGTCCCTTAAAGAGGAAGTAAACCCTCCTCAGGAAGTTGTACCTATAGGTAAGCCTATATTAAGGCTTACCTATAGGTACTGTAAATATCTCCTAAACATGCACCGTTTAGGAGATATTTACCTTTAATGCAGCCAGTGACGTCACTGGCGCATGCGCTCTGAAGGAACGGCAGATCGTGCCGTTCCTTCAGAGCCCCGTGCCGTGACCGTCGGCTCCCGCGCGCGTGCGCGGGACTGACGTCACCGCGGCTCCGGCCAATCAGATGGCCGGATGCCGCGATCCCGGAAGACGGGCGACTATACATGTCGCCCGTCATACAGGTAAGCGGACGGCACGGCGGGGGCTCGTTCTAAGGTAAGTATTTCATAATGAGCTACTATGCGATGCATACTAGCTCATTATGTGTTTCTCTTTCAGGATGTAAAGAAGAGAAAATTTTTTTTTCTCGGTTTACAACCTCTTTAACATCCCCTCCAAAATTTTGCAGACTACTGATGTTAGGCTGACCGGCCTATAGTTACCCGGGATACATCTCGGCCCCTTTTTAAATATTGGTACCACGTTGGCTTTTTTCCAATCAGCTGGCACCATACCTGTCTGTAAACTATCCTTAACCACTTAAGCCCCGGAGGATTTGGCTGCTAAAGGACCAGGGGTTTTTTTGCGATTTTTTACTGCGTGACTTTAACGGACAATTGCGCGGTCGTGCGACGCTGTACCTAAACGAATTTGACGTCCCTTTTTTCCCACAAACAGAGCTTTCTTTTGGTGGTATTTGATCACCTGTGCGATTTTTTGATCACGCGCTATAAACAAAAAAAGAGCGTAAATTTTGCAAAAATAACAATATTTTCCACATTTTTTTATATGAAATTCCCCCAAAAAAAAAGTAAAAATCAAAATTTTTTAACATTTTTCAGCCAATTTGTTTTATGCTACCTATGTTTGGTAAAAAAAATCGCAAAAAGCGTATTTTGATTGGTTTGCGCAAAAGTTATCGCGTTTACTAACAAAGGGAAAGATTTTTGTCATTTTTGGTGTTTTTTTTTTAACGCGTAATGGCAGCGATCTGCGATTTTTTTTTCGGTACTGCGACATTGCGGCGGACAGATCGGACCCTTGACTGACATTTTTGACACTTTTGGGGGTACCAGTGACATTACTGCAGTAATCAGTGCTATACATATGCACTGTTACTGCAAAAATGACACTGGCAGGGAAGGGGTTAACTTTATTGGACAGGGAGGGGTTAAGTGTGTCCTAGGGGCGTGCTTCTAACTGTGCAGGGACATTCCTATTGGTGTAAAAGCAAAGATCAACCGTTCTACATAGTAGAACGGTCAGATCTTCACTTTTACACAGGGAGAACTGACAGGCAGCTTGTTTACACAAGCCGCTCTGTCTTTCTCCCTTCACAGGAGCGATCGCAGTGTGACTGGCGGACATCGAGTCCGCCAGTCACACGCACTGACTTGTCTGTGAACGAGCCGCGGCGGGCGCGCGCCCGCCCGCGATAGGCTCGCAAGTCAGTGACAGGCGAGTGACGTACCGATACGTCACTCTGCCTGGCCGGGCTGACCGCCGCAGTATATAGTCGTGCGGCGGTCGGCAACCGGTTAAAGATCAAGAATAATGGTCTGGCAATCACCTGGCTGAGCTCATTAAGAGCCCTCTGGTGCAAGCCATCCGGTACCGGGGATTTATTTATGTTAAGTTTCTCTAGCTTAGCTCTAAGTCTATCTTCTGTTAGCCATGGCGGCACTTCCTGAGGTGTATTATTTAGTTCGGCCTTACAAGCAAGGTTCGTGTAGCCCCCCGATTCTTTTGTGAAGACTGAAGAGAAGAAATTATTTAACACTTCCGCCTTTTCTCTGTCCTCAGTGGCCATATTTCCTTTGTCATCTTTTATGGGGCCAATGTGTTCTGGCCTCGCTTTCTTACTGTTTATATACTTAAAGAACTTCTTGGGGTTCTTTTTACTCTCCTCCGCTATATGTCTCTCGTGTTCTATTTTAGCCGCCCTGATTTAATCTTTACATTTCTTATTACACTCTTTGTAATGCTTAAATGCTGCCAATGACCCCTCAGTCTTGTATTTTTTGAAGGCCTTTTCTTTAGCACTAATATACATTTTTATGTTGGAGTTCAGCCACCCAGGGTTTAGTTTTGCTCTTTTAAATTTATTTCCCTTTGGAATGCACTGGCCAATCCCTTTGTTAAGTATGCTCTTGAAGCACTCCCATTTTTCCTCTGTGTTCTTTGTTCCCAGGGTTCTATCCCATTTGATATTTTCTAGCAGCGAGCGCAGTTTAGGGAAATTGGCTCTTTTGAAATTCAGTGTCCTTATATTACCCTTGTGCTTCCTATTACTGTAATTAATACTGAAACCAATTGACCTATGGTCACTGTTTCCTAAGTTGTCCCGTGTTTCTATATCCTTGAGCAGGTCTGTATTGTTGGTAATCAGCAGGTCAAGTACCGCATTGTTTCTTGTCGGTGCATTCACCATCTGACCCATGAAATTGTCCTGCAAAACATTTAGGAACTGCCTAGCCTTGGCTGAGTGCGCAGTTCCTTCTGCCCAGTCTATATCTGGATAATTAAAGTCCCCCATTATAATGACATTTCCCATCCTTGCTGCCAATCCTATCTGTAACATGAGGTCCTCCTCACCCTTCTCCCTCTGGTTGGGGGGCCTATAGCATACGCCCAATATTACCTTCCCCACCGTGCCTTCCCTTTGAAGCTCTACCCATAGGGATTCTGCCTCGTCCTTAGATCCATTATTAATATCATCCCTCATATTTACCTGTATACTGTTCTTAATATACAGACATACCCCTCCCCCTTTTTTACCTTCTCTATCCCTGCGATAAAGGGAATACCCCTGAATGGTCGCCATCCAGTCATGGGAGCTGTCAAACCAAGTCTCAGTTATCCCCACAAAATCTAAGTCCTCCTCAAACATCAGCAGCTCCAGCTCTCCCATCTTGTTGGCCAGGCTTCTAGCATTGGTATACAAACCTCTTAATTTTGATCGGTTACATATATCCTCATTTGTTTTTATTAGGCTGCTCTCTTGATTTTTCCCCATACCCACCCTGGGTTTAGGAGCTCCGAACACCCTACCGCTAATGCCCCCATTTCTGCCCTCTGAATCTTGCTTTCCCCTGGCACATTCTACATCTGTACCCTCCCCCCCCCCCATTCCCTAGTTTAAAAGCCCCTCTAACTTTGTGGCCATCCTCTCACCCAGTAAGGCTGCACCCTCCCCATTTAGGTGCAATCCGTCCCTACCAAAGAGCCGGTGGCCAACTGAGAAGTCAGCCCAGTTCTCCAGGAACCCGAAACCCTCCTTACTACACCAGCTCCTCAGCCACTCGTTAACTTCCCTAATCTCCGCTGCCTCTCTGGTGTGGCTCGAGGTACAGGTAGTATTTCGGAAAATACTACCTTGGAGGTCCTACTCCTCAACTTAGCTCCTAAGTCCCTGAAATCGTTTAGGACTCTCCATCTTCCTCTGCCTATGTCATTGGTACCCACGTGTACCATGACAGCTGGGTCTTCCCCAGCCCCACCCAATAATCTGTTCACCCGATCCACGATGTGCCGAACCCGAGCGCCCGGCAAACAACAGACTGTTGGGCGCACGCGGTCTTTGTCACAAATTACACTGTCTGTCCTAATAATTGAGTCCCCTACCACCAGCACCTGTCTTTCCTTTCCCTTTCTCCCGGCCTCACTGGAGGAGTTCTTCCCCTGGCAGCTAGGGGCGTCACTCTGCTCCAGCAATGCTGGTCCCTGACTGGTTTCCCCAACATCACACAACGGGGCGTATCTATTGGGGTGCTCCAGCCAAGGATCAGCCTCCTTCCCTTGTACCCTTCTACCCCTCCTAACTGTCACCCCTCTACTCTGCTCTGATGCCTGCACCTCCAATACTCCGCCCACCTCTGTGCAGACCCCTGCCTGCACCTGACTGGTACGATCCTGGCTCTCCTCCGGTATGGACATTCGTCTCAGTGTTGCCAGCTGCTTCCCTAGAGTCAGGATCTGGGCTTCCAGGGAAGCAACGTGCTTACATTTTGCGCATTTGTATTCTCCCTCGATCACATGTCTGAGGAACGCATACATATCACAAGATGTACACCGTGTCGCATCTCCACACCCGCCGGGCATTGTACCTACTAATCTAATGGGGATTCAGCGATTTAAGTCTATCCTATGTGGCTATTTCCTGGCTTCCTAACTCTACCTTCTCACCCTCTGGTACTCCGCTACACTCACTTGACACTCAGTTGCACAACACTCACAATCTCACAGCCCGGTCAGTCGCACAACCCTCACAGTCGCACAGTCCGGTCAGTCGCACAACACTCACAGTCGCACAGCCCGGTCAGAGGCACAACTCTCAGTCACACAGCCCGGTCATACGCACAACTCTCAGTCGCACAGCCCGGTCAGACGCACAACTCTCAGTCGCACAGCCCGGTCAGACGCACAACTCTCAGTCGCACAGCCCGGTCAGACGCACAACTCTGTCGGACAGCCTGGTTAGACGCACAACTCTGTCGCACAGCCCGGTCAGACGCACAACTCTCAGTCGCACAGCCCGGTCAGACGCACAACACTCTCAGTCGCACGGCCCGGTCAGACGCACAACACTCTCAGTCGCACAGCCCGGTCAGACGCACAACACTCTGTCGCACAGCCCGGTCAGACGCACAACACTCTCAGTCGCACAACACTCTCAGTTGCACAGCCCGGTCAGACGCACAACACTCTCAGTCGCACAGCCCGGTCAGACGCACAACACTGTCGCACAGCCCAGTCAGACGCACAACACTCTGTCGCACAGCCCAGTCAGACGCACAACTCTCAGTCGCACAGCCCGGTCAGACGCCCAACTCTCAGTCGCACAGCCCGGTCAGACGCACAACACTCTCAGTCGCACAGCCGGCCAGACGCACAACACTCTGTCGCACAGCCCGGTCAGACGCACACACTCTGTCGCACAGCCCGGTCAGATGCATCAAATCTCAGTCACAAAGCCCGGTCAGACGCACAACTCTGTCGCACAGCCCGGTCAGACGCACAACTCTCAGTCGCACAACCCGGTCAGACGCACAACTCTGTCGCACATTTCGTTCAGATGCACAACTCTCAGTCGCACAGCCCGGTCAGACGCACAACACTCTCAGTCGCACAGCCCGGCCAGTCGCACAACACTCACAGTACACTCAGGTAGCAACAGGTACTCCCAGACACTCAGGTAGCAACAGGTACTCCCAGACACTCAGGTACTACACTACACCCTCAGTCACCGTCTCAGTCACCAGTCTTACTTACCTAGTGTGTGTCCCTTTAAGCCTGTCACTAGCAGTTCCTGGCGGTGATTCCTCTCTCTGTCGGTCAGTCTCCTCTCAGCACCCCGCCTCCCTCGGTCACTACCCGGTCAGCTAGTCTCCTCTGCTCCTCCCTGTGGGGGGGGGTTCCCGCACCGCTCGCCGCAAGGGACAGTTTACTGTATGCCGCCCTCAACAAGGGGGGGAGGGGGGGTTACTGCACCGCTCGCCGCCCGCTCTTACTTCGGTGGGGGGGGGGCTCTTAGCACTGGACGCCGCCGCCGCAACAATGGAGGGGGGGGGTTACCGATCCGCTCGCTGCCCGCTTCCTTTCAGGGGGGGAGGGGGGGTTCTAGCCCGGGCGCTGCCGCTCTTCTGAGGGGGGGTGGGGGGGACTCACACGCCCGGTCTGTCACACACCCGCTCCTCTCACTCGCACGCAGACACTGATCCCGCGCGCTCTGCTCCACAGCACCACCTGCCGGTCTCCTCTGCAACAGCACGTTCCAAAGCCTTGCTGGTAGCAAAGAAATGAACAGACACGCTTGCTGTAGTCAATCCAATGCTCTCTGGAGGGTCCCTCGAGTAAACTGTCCCTTCCAGGACACATCAGGTTTATTTAACAAAAGGGAGTTACAGGGAGTGGCTTCAAAACTACCAATCACAGACACGTATACATTCAAAAAACACAATAGAAGCTGTGGAGTACATGCCCATAGATGGACACGAGCGAACAAAAGGCTCAACTGCCACAAGGAGCACATGGCTTTTCATTGTTCATTCATGTCAATCCATAAACATGAGTCCATTACTTGTTGGTGGGTCTTCATCAAACATGATTCATATATAAACCATTTTTGATAGTGACCATTCTATTTGTTCCAGTTGATGAGGCTTTATCTGCATAAGATAATAGCAGCAGCCCCCCCCCCCCCCCCAGTCATACCGATCGAATGTGACTATAAGGAGCCATCTATTCATCTTGGTAAAGTAAGAATTTCCATATAACAGACATATCTCAGCAGCACAGGGCCCTGAACCGCAGACATAGATCTATGCGATGGACTCTCTTTGCTACAAGTATTTTGCCATCTCATCCATTGGAAGATTTTCACCAACAAGTCTTTCCTGCAATGACAGTTAAAGCGATAATCACTGTAAAACTTGACACTGGGAGACATTATGACTATTTAAACTAAATAAATGTCTATCAAAATTTCCACAACAGTGAGAAGGCCCTTTAGTAATAGGGACAGATTGAAATAGACATTTCAAGGGGGGAAACTGTTATGGATGTATCAATGGTTATAGTGAAATGCCTATTTCACTTATGATGTGTGTGATATTTATGTTATGCGATTTATGTTTCTGCTGCAGTTTATTTAATTTCCTTATTTCCTTACTCAAAATGGCTGCCAGATCACCCCTCCCTTTGTCTGAGCAAGATGGCGACCTAAAGAGGAGAACACACCCAACAGATAACATTCCTAACATTCCTAGCTTGAAGGAGGGGTGTACCTTATAATGAACATAGCCAATTAAGAAGCTACTAACAAGCAGATGACATTATGTTCATCTACGTACTAACTGATGATTCTGATAATATATAAATAACACTGACGCTGTATAATTAAAGCAGAAGCATCTTCAACTCTGAGTGTCAGCGTCTGATTCTTCCGTGTGTGCACACATCGTATCTAATCAGGCCAGGGGCAGATATAATCTCGGACACTTCTGCACATGCCTCTTTTGGCCGCAAAGTTTTGCTGGCTGCTGTCTGGAGGGCTTTTGGCCTTCCTTGAGGGTGTTTACTGTTAGTTTTTCGGGTGGGCCTCATCTTTTGTTTTGCTGAGTCCTATGTTGCCTGGATGGCTATGTTGAACCTTGGGGACTTGTTCTTTTCTGGTGTTCCCACCCCTCATTTTATGGCACTGCTTTTGGATGTCCCTACTGATATGGATCAGAGAGAACTGCGTCCATCAATAAACAAAAGAGAAAACTGGATTTTTGACTTACCGTAAAATCCTTTTCTCTTAAGTTCATTGACGGACGCAGTACCCGCCCCTCCTATATTGAGTTGGGTTGGTGTTACTTTCTGACACTGCTTTGATACAAAACTGACATCCTATGCAGGAAGAGAGAGGGTGTACCCTCCAAGACTGCCCATAGGCGTAGCCAGAACGTTTTTCTGCTTTGTGTCCTACTCCTGTAGGAGGCAGTGTAACCCTACTGATATGGATCAGAGCGAACTGCGTCTGTCAATGAACTTAAGAAAAAAGGATTTTACGGTATTGCCCCATACACACGTGCAGATTATCTGCAGACTTTTGTCTGCAGACTTACCAAAACCATATAATATGAGGTCAAACCTAAACACTTTCAATTTGCATGCAATCCGGCAGGCCCTTGCACTACATAGAAAAGGTAAGTCTGCAGACAAAAGTCTGCAGATAATCTGCACGTGTGTACGGGGCATAAGTCAAAAATCCATTTTTTTTTTCGTTTTTTATATTTAACCACTTGCCGACCGGTAACGTTGACCGTACTGCGGCAAGGTGGCTAGATATCGTCCAGCGACGTAGACCTACGTCACTGGACTCCTCCCCTTGTGGGCGGCACTCGCGCACCGCCGGAGGCTCACTCCCGCTGTATTCAGTCACAGCGGGAGTCGGGCCGATCATCGGGGATCGAGTGTGGAGATCCGCCCGCTTGTGTAAACAAAGCGGGTGGATCTCCTAAGTGACAAACAGTGACAGATTGCAGGATTCAGCATAGCTGAACCTGCGATCTGTGCCTGTGTCACACAGTCCCCTCCCCCCACGCACGTTAGTAAGCACCAGGCATACATTAACCCCTCCCTCTCCAATAAAGTTAACCCCTTCCCTGCCAGTGTCATTTTTACAGTAACAGTGCATATTTATAGCACTGATTACTGTAGTAATGTCACTGGTACCCCCAAAATTGTCAAAAATGTCAGTCAAGGGTCCGATCTGTCCGCCGCAATGTCACAGTCCCGCAAAAAAAATCGCAGATCGCCGCCATTACTAGTTTAAAAAAAAACAATAAAAATGACATAAATTTCCCGTAGTTAGTAGCTGCGATAACTTTTGCGCAAACCAATCAAAACACGCTTATTGCATTTTTGTTTACCAAACATATGTAGCAGAAAACAAATTGGCCTAAAATGTAAAAAAATTTAGATTTTTACATTTTTTTGGGGGGGAATTTCATATAAAAAAATTTGAAAAATATTGTTATTTTTTCAAAATTGTCGCTCTTTTTTTGTTTATAGCGCAAAAAGTAAAAATCGCACAGGTGATCAACTACCACCAAAAGAAAGCTCTATTTGTGTAGAAAAAAGGACATAAATTTAATTTGGGTACAGCATTGCAAGACCGCGCAATTGTCCGTTAAAGTAGCGCAGTGCCGAATCGCAAAATATGGCCTGGTCAGGAATGGGGTAAAATCTTCCGGTCTTAAAGCGGTTAAAAATACGCTCATTGAGAATTTTTTTGTCAAAGACATGTAGCTAAATACATTTTGGCCTAAATATATGACAAACATTTAATATATTGGATATTTTTTAACTGTCAAAGTAGAAAAATATTGTTATTTTTTCAAAATTGTCGCTTTTTTTTATTAATATCGCAAAAAATGAAAATCGCACAGGTGATCAAATACCACCAAAAGAAAGCTCTGTTTGTGGGAAAAATTAAGTTTGGGTACGGCATTGCATGACCGTGCAATTGTCAGTTAAAGTCGCACAGTGCCGAATCGAAAAAAGTGGCCTGGACGTAGGACAGCAAAATCCTCCGGTGGTAAAGTGGTTAATACATTTCCTAAGATTTCAAACAAACTTCTTTCATGTTGTCATTATGGGCTATTGTTTGTAGAATTTTGAGGAAAATAATGAATTTAATCCATTTTGGAAGAAGGCTGTGACAAAATATGTGGAATAAGTGAAGCGCTGTTAATACTTTCCAGATGCGCTGTAAGCTAAAACAAGCAAGAAATTCTCTTAAGTAGCTGCACTTGGGTGAAGTAAAGGCCCTTTAGCCAAATGTAGACACACATTTTATGAATCAGGCAACAAATGTGGTAAACGGCTAGCACAAACCTTCCATAAACGAGGAACCTCTGCTTGCATCCCCAAATATCCTTCCCTGGTGCTTTCTGTTATCTCCTTCAACACATATAATATCTTTCTGTGGCAAAGGAACCTACAGATTCTTGTAAGGGAGACCGGATCGCATGCCGAACAACTTTAGCTTTGGCTAAACAAACCAAACTATCCTGCAAAGACTGCAGATCTACGGAAATCCCTATCACTGCCAAGGATTTTGCCTGGGTCATGGCTAATATGGAGCCCCAAAAAAGCCCCTTACCAGATGGCCTTCCACTATCCTACTACAAGCTCTCTGTTCAATTTTAGGATTAACTTAGTTAAAAAGTCTGAGGCCCTGAATATTTCCATGCCAGAGGAGAAAGTTGGGCCTGTAAAAGCTAGCACTCCATCGCAATGCGCCCCCTCCCCCCATTTAAGTAAATATTTGGGCACCTATATCTCACAGGACCTGTCTAGAATCTACGTGCTTAACTTCCTACCACTCCTGCAACAAGTTTAGGATTTGAGCAGTGGACTTTATGATTATCCTGATTTGGGAGGTGTATTATCATCAAAATGAACATACTGCTCAGACTGTTGTACCTCCTCCAAGTGTTGGCTATATTCATTCAACAAGAATTCCTTCATCAAAATACTTCCTCTTTTCCACATTTATTTGGGCACCTAAGCCACCTAAATTATACCACTCTATCCCTCGCTTACCTAAAACTGCAGGGGGACAGGGACTCTCTGAGATACAATTGTAATAAATGGCAGTTTACTTCCAGAGTGTGGGGCGTTGGTGCAGGCATAAAGCGTTTAAGCAATGGATAAGGGTAAAACTATCGGCCTCCCTAACCCCATTTTAGCATCTGCCTTGCTGTTTTAAGGATGTGCCAGGGAACTTGAAATCTCCCCTGTGGACGGCCCAACCATTTCAGTCTTCTCAAAACTCCATTGCAGATTGAGTTTCTCCATCTCCTTTCTGGATGTCTGACCCTTGTTTTTAACAGCTAATAGATGCCAAATGTTGCAGTTTGGTGCTACATGACTTCATTGATGACTTAGTTATTGTAGAATACTTTACTCCATGATAGGATTCTGGAGGACCCTCCAACTCAACCACTTTCTACATTCCCTCCCCCTTTTAGAAAGCTATTCATGCCCTTTGATGTCTTTTGAACCAATGTATAGGAATCAAGGCTCAATTAGGCATACCTTTCTACATTATACGCACTGCTGATTGGCAGGGATGAGACATAGAGGTTCATTTACTAAATAATGAATGAAATGAAAGGTGCGCTATAAATCAATGATTCACAAATTATGTAGCAAAACATATACAATATCTGTGAAAATAAATACAATAAATAAATTGCAAAATACACAAATATATACAACAATCCGTGTATGTATGAGGAACCAAAGTCCAAAATGTGATGTCATTCACTATGTGCAATATCACCACATGTGATTAATAGTGAAAAACACATCTCAAAATAAGATCAATAAATAAATTCCGTGATGTTCTCCACCAAGTGATGAAAAATCAAAGATGAACTAAAGGTGCTGTATCCAGTGCTCTGTGAAAGAATCCCATCACCAATTAGCTTCCCTCCTTACCAAAGGTATTGGAGTTGAAGGCAGAGAAGTGATCTAGCTGCTAGATGGTAGACAGAGATATCCAAGAAAAAATCACCCAGCAGTAAGATGAGGGTGGCCTCTTACCAAATGCTGGGAAAAAACAGGCACAGATAGAATCCAGTAATTTTCAATTGCCAGGCAATGTATCCCGCTTCCTGCTGAAGGTTCCTATCCTCTGTTATCTCTCACAAATCGCATGTGTGGGACAGATAGAAAGAGACCATAGCATGATATCCCCTTAAAAAAACGTTTTATTGAACAAGTATTGCACTTACATGTCACAGGGGAGTTCGAGCGAGGGTACAGGCAACTACACAGATCCCGGCTGCAGACCGGGCTTCTGTGTGACGTCCGTGGCGGCGCGACTCGCCTCCTCTCTTACGGCGTTTCTTCTGAACAGGCTTCTACAGTTCATTTACTAAAGCCAAATAGACTGCACTTTGGAAGTGCATTTGCTTCAGAGCTTAGTAAATAAGAGGAAACTTTGCTGACTTCCATTATCCAATCATGTACAAGCAAAATGCTGTATTTTTCTTTGCATGTGTTTGGGTATTCTTTGCAAAGTGAGGCTTTACCTAATTGACTAAGCTGTAGAGCAACTACACTTACAAAGTGCACAGTCCATTTGCCTTTAGTAAATCAACCCCATTGTCCTTACGATTCTTAACAGACATGGGAAAGTGAGCTACATATATTCCTCCCACAGCTGCAGGAGGAGCAGATATTGTACTTTGCACATAAGTCATTAATTAATGCCAACATTGAGGAAAAAGGCTACAATCTTCTACCCAGGTGTAGAGATCATAGCATCCTGCACTCCTCTTTGTTCCTGCCCTCAGTGTATTGGCGTTGTAGTGAAGGTGAGGGTCCGGAATTCTGAAATATCGTAAAAATGAATAACCCAAAGATTTTTGGACTTGCATGTCCCAAATGATCCTACCTTCTTCCTTCTTTTACTCACTACTCTCTATACTACCAGAGCATGTGTCCTGCTCTGACACCCAAACCTGTCACAGTGGCTTGCATGCTTTAATTAGGGTAAACGTATGAAGGACCTCTCCGCTACCATTAAGACACTGAAGAAGCCTTTTGCTGGAAGTGGTTCTTCTGTAATACTTACATATTCATGACAGAGTATAGTACACTGGAGTTCTGGCCTCAAGTAAATAAATTACCCTTGACTGATTTTGAGTTGCCTACTCGAGGCTCATCTTCTTACCATACACTGATGTGTGATGAGCCGGGGTTCTGTTTTTCTTTTTTTTACTGATTGATTTTCCCCCCTTCTTTTCTCCTTTTTACTTGAATTTCTTCTGCTCCTGTACCCAGCCATCCCCCTTCCTTCCCTTTCGGTTTCTGCTACCCCTGCAGTTATCATGATATTTCCCCTGCTTTCTTCCCCTTGCCTACACCTTGATTCCCCTCTGTTGACCCCATTACTACATTTATGAGCACATCTGGCATATATTTTGGTTGGGATCTATCAAGACTTTTTGTACATTTTATATCAACAGATAAGAGAAGAACAGGGTCGGTATTAAGCATATTAAGCATATCTATCGAAGTCCATAAGAGCGCAACGTGACCTTAATGAAAGTAGACTAAGGGGGCAATCTGAGCAGTTTTATAATAGTAAGAAATGTTGGAGACGCCAAGCTCACTTTAGGTTTATATAGAAGAATTCTGTTCCACTTAGGCCTAGTGGATCCCTAAATATGTGTACCCTGTGTTAAGGCGCTAGCTTAAATAGCCTGTGTTATAAATTTAGATACAATCTCAGTTTACAAATAGTTAACCCAACTACTATTTTAGGTGCAAACAATCCATACAATCAACCTGGCAGCAAATAAGTCCTGTGAATGAAAAAACACAAAAAAGATACAGAAAAGTATAAATCTCCTGTAATTCAAAAATACGACCCAAGTCAATCGTCTATTCAAATTCTTCCTTTCACCACATTTGCTCTTTGTGCTGCATGCTCTTCTCATTAATAAGTGCTCTGCCTACAATATGTGATGCATCACCCAGTGTAAGGGGGCCACTCACCAGAAGCTTTTGGGCCACCAGAACCCTCGCAGCTTTTGTAATTTATTTTTAAAAGATGGTACGTTCCCAGCATTTACCTCCTTGGTCTCTCTCATCCAGTTCCACCACCAGGAAAATCCCAAAAGCAATAGCGCAATAAATAAAGTTGGGGGGAGTACCGCGCTTTAAAAGTGCTTAAATAACATAGAAAAAAATATATAAATATGTAAATATGTGAAAAAGTGCCAAAGTGCTTCTTAAATAATATTAAAATTAATGTGTCTTAATGTATACAATAAATACAATCCAATGCAAATCATACAATAAATATAATAGGTGATGAAATATTCACTAAACAAAAATAGATCTTGTTGAAACCAACTATATCAATCCATTATACAGTGAAAAAATATATATAAAATTAAAATCGGTGACTTATTAAAATATAAAAAGTGCTCTAAATAGGTGATATCCAATAAAGTGCTGAAGTGTCCTTTTAAAATTATTTTTATAAATATATAGTGTGATGAACACAATCTTCTTAATCCAAATTTAACATGCAGGTGCTTCGTGCGGTGCCCACTAGGTGTCCTAAGCGCTCACCTCACTGCTCCTTTAAAAGAGCCTTAGGTTGTGTGCCCCAGTATGCTGTTCCTTCCTCCTTATTGGCATATATGTACCATTATGAATCCTTGGTTATATCTCCCTTGTAAATGCAGCTATCTTCCAGGGGATATATGCGGTTCTTTGTATCTCCAAAAAAATCAAATTGGGCACAACATAGTGAAGTACGTCCCATAAATTTTATTTAGAAAAGTAAGAGTAACACTCACATTGCTTTGCGTCTTGTTTCTAGCATAACATACGATCCTTTGCCGATACGTCACTTCCGGTTTAGCTATCCATATAGCTAAATAGCGCAATAATCGTGCAATACTTTTATTTAAAAAGAGTTTACAATAAAAACACATGCAGGTTCACTCTCATGTCTCTGTGCCATGAAGTGGCACCCAATGTTCAATCGCTTGGATTTAAATCACATTTCTCGCTGTTCATGCAAACGGACCGGCATGCCTTCCACCTAAGCCAGACATGACATCAGCAAGACCCGGAAGTTGCACTGCTGCTATGGACCTCTCTAAGGATCCCTTAATTAGTACTAGGAGATGCAAAGAGTGAAGGACATATTAATGGATAGGACTCTAGAGGGAAGGAGTGAAGGCCATTTTGTTGGCGTGTATGCAGACTAACTATGAAATGTGGGTTTTATCGCAGGATTTTAAAAGGTGTTTAAGATGCCTGATGGGTGGCGTTGGGGTGGGCTGGTTAATTGGCTTTAAATGGATAATGGTAGGATGTGGCAAGCATAAGTCTGGGTTCACACTATTGCGAATTGGATGTGGATTTCCCCGCATCCAATTCGCATGTCAGAACATTGTGACCGGTTCTCTATGAAGTGGGTTTACATATCTCCGGAGCGGCTCTGTCGCACAGGAGCCAAAAATTTTGACTGAAATCGGACCTGAAACGGTGAACAGGGATACACTGGACCCTGCTGTGAGCCGCTCCATGCAGCATTGTGAACCCAGCCTTATTCTCCATTATAGGATGATGTGCATCCATTGGAACTGGAACCGGGCTTGAAGGGAATTTTGTACAGATTCTGGAAGTGTCATATTTAGCACACATGAATTAGTGTGGTTAACATGGGCTTTGTGTTTTTCCTAACCTCCTGAAGGTAGCAGTATAACCAATTTTTCTAAGAATATCTATAATTCTTGTGTCCCTTAATGAAATTCAAGAAAAAGATTTTACTGTAAGTATAAACAGCTTATTATTTCAGCCATTTATTTAGAAGTATGCCTAGAGCTGTGCTGCAACACCTATGAGTTTGTAGATTTTGCACAATGTAGAATTATATATTGTAACTAGGGTAAATGATGACATAGGAAAATTATTATCCAATGTTTTATATTCAGGAAAATTATTATCCAATGTTTTATATTCAGTTTATTAACCACTTCCCCCACATGGACGTACCCGTACATCCTCGGGTTTCAGTGGTAATACTGGATGTCTGCACCGACAGGCATCATCCTGGTATCCTTGTTTGCAGCCGGCAATTCTCTTTTTTGCAAAAGGGATCTGAGTGGCTAATTAGCCACTCGACCACTTCTACGGGTGGTGGAAGGGGGTCCCACCCTCCTCCCGAAGCCGCCTCCTCTCCGGGGCTCTCTGGTCCCATTGCGGAGGCCGGGAGCGATGCGGCCGGTTGCGATGGCTGCTTTCTACAGAGAGAGGAACTGACTTTGTTCCCCTCTCTCTGTAACCCTGGAACTGGGGAGCTATGCGTCACTTCTGGTTCCGCCCCTTTGTTTACCTGGTCACCAGTAGCCAGAGAAACAGCCGATCGTACCGATCTCGGTCGGATCGGCTGCATGGGGGGCCAGAGGAGAGATTTGCGGTCTAATAGAAAAAGGACCTGTCATGGCTCATGCTGTCACAAGGGTTGTTGTTTAACCCTTGTGATAGCAAAAAGATTAGTACTAAAAATAAAAAGTGTAAAAAAATAATATTTTGTATAAAATAAATACATTTTTTTTTTAAAGCGTTCCCCGTCCCACCATGCTTATGTGCAAATGTGAGCGCATACGTTACTTATGCACGCATATGTAAACGGTGCTGGCCTGGCACCACACGTGAGGTATTGTCACGAAAGTCAGAGTGAGAGCAATAATTCTAGCACCAGACCTCCTATGCAACTCTAAACTGGTAACCTGTAAAGGCGTTTAAAGGGTTATATTTAATGGAGAATTTTAAGCACTGTAGTTTGCTGTCATTCCATGGGCAGATGCAGTTTAAAATGTCACATGTTAGGTATCTATTTACTCAGTGTAACATCATCTTTCACATTATACAAAAGAATTGGGCTAACTTTACAGTTTTTTTTTTTTTTAATTCATTAAAGTGTTTTTTTTTTCCCAAAAAATTGCGTTTTAAAAAAATGCTGCGCAAATACCGTGTGACAAAAAATTGGGACACCCACCAAATTATTTTATAGGGTCTCTGCTAAAAAAATAAATAAAAATCTATTTTGTTTTCGCTAGAAAACTACTTAGTACTCCCAAAAAAAAAAAAAAATATATATATATATATATATATATTTACACGTAGGAGCAAAGTTTGAGAATAGGCATAATTTCTGTCAGTTAAAAAGACTTTACAATTTTAAGTTGGAACTCTTATAATCTGAAAATAAAATTAGCATACAGGTAAGTTATTTTGCAGTTTAGAGATGGAGAAAAAGCTACCCTTGTAGTGGGTCCTCCTTCCCTCTGCAAGGTTTGACTGCTTATTTCTGACTAGGTGACTAAAAGAGGTGAAATGCATACCTTATTTGTCGACTCTGCTGGCTTCAACTAGTCCCCAGAAGTCACTTGTTTTTGCCACTCGACTGGTCGCAGCTCTAAGATGTCATCACATACAGTGCAGAAACAGTGGTCTTCACTGTACAAAAGGGTGCTGAAGGCTGTACCACATCCAGGTAGCCTCAGATAGTGGAAAGAATGCTGACTGCTGGGAAATGAGGAATAATATCACCACACGGACAAAATGAGTATTCAACCATTGCAGTGTGGAATTTAGAAATATAACTTTCTAGCACTATAAGGCCAGCTGGAGCCCCAAAAGCCAGGCAACAAGGTTTATTTTTGTCCTCTGTGCTTTGCTATTGGCCCATCACTGTGGTGGGTGGCTGGAATTAGAGATTGTCGGGAAACACTGCAGATCAGCAGCAGTTACCTTGTACATGCCATTGCATTACTGTGCAACTTTACAAAAAGGTATGCCTAGTTCAGATTTACTTTAAAATGCATTAAACATTACTAAAAAAAAAAAAAAAAAAAGTTATCAAATATGCTGAAGTGTTATCTTGTTTAACCTGTTAACGACTGTCCCCCGCAGTTTTATTGTGGCAGGCAGCCCCTCCTGCGTAGGTATACATCTGTCGCACACCTGCAGCTAGTGGGCGAGCGCGCGGCGGCTCTCTCCCGCCCCCACTACCTGGATATGGTACAGCCTTCAGCACCCTTTTGTACAGTGAAGACCACGAAGCACGGGGTCAGCAGCTTCGATTGCTGCCGGCCACCCGTGATTGTTCCCCGCTGAGAGAGAAGAACGGTCAGCTATTGTAAACACAGCTGACCGTTCCTCTCTATGGAATGATCACAGAGCACCTGTGATCCTTCTATATAGGATCACAGGTCTCTGTGATCATTTCAAAAGCCCAACCCCCATACAGTTAGAAACACTCCCCCAGGCTTACATTTAACCCCTTGATCACCCACTATGTTAACCCCTTCCCTGCCTGTGTCATTATTACAGTAACAGTGCATACTTTTAGCACTGATTACTGTAGTAATGTCACTGGTCCCCCCCGAAAGTGTCAAAAATGTAATTTAGGGGTCCAATATGTCCACCGCAATGTCGCAGTCCCGCTAAAAATCGCAAATCGTCGCCATTACTAGTAAAAAAAAAAAATGACATAAATCTTTCCTGTAGTTAGTAGATGCGCAAACCAATCAAAATACGCTTATTGCTATTTTTTTTTTTTACCAAAAATATGTAGCAGATAACAAATTGGCCTAAAATGATAAAAAATTTTCATTTTTAAAATGTTATAAAGCAGAACGTGAAAATTATTGTTTTTTTCAGAATTGTCGCTCTTTTTTTGTTTACAGCGCAAAAAAAAAATCGCAGAGGTGATCAAATACCACCAAAAGAAAGCTCTATTTGTGGGGAAAAAAAGACATAAATTTTATTTCTGTACAGCGTCGCACAACCGCACAATTGTCCATTAAAATAACGCAGTGCTGAATCACAAAAAATGGCCTGGTCATTAAGGGGGCAAATCCTTCCGGTCCAGAAGTGGTTAACAAATCTATATCCTTATATGTAAGTTTTACAGTTTCCACCAGCTTACATTTCTTATGCAGTATGTTATGTACTTGTAAAATAAGTTATAAACTTGCAAGTAATGAAGACTGCATATTTTTTGCTAGCTCTCAGAGATGGAGGAGATCAGATATCATTACTTATAATGATGAGCTTCATGTCCTAAAATAAAAATGATGCACTGTAAATCATAAAGAATTGATTTGCAGTTTTTTCAGGTCATGCATCACCTGATGACATGACAGATTCAAGCATAGAAAAAAAAAACCTTACATTTCATATTTAGTTCCTCCTTTTTCCTGTAAATATGAACAATTTGAATAGGGAATTGAAGGCCCTGAGTTTTTTTATTTTTTATTTTTTTTATTAAGTATGTGATTTGTAAGATCTGCAGCCCTGGCTAATATTAATCACGTTTCCAAATTTATTGCGGATAATCGGCAAACCTCAAAGGCTAAAAATGTATACTTATCTCACTTATGTACAGCGCATCCGGAAAGTATTCACAGTGCTTTCACTTTTTCCACATTTTGATATGTTACAGCCTTATTCCAAAATTGATTAAATTCATTATTTTCCTCAAAGTTCTTCAGACAATACCTCATAATGACAACATGAAAGAAGTTTGTTTGAAATCTTTGCAAATTTATTTTAAAAAAATTAAATAAAATCACATGTACATAGGTAAGGTACATAGGTATATACAGCCCTTGCCATGACAAAATCATTTTTGAGATGTTTCTAAAACTTGATTGGTAAATTCAGTTGATTGGACATGATTTGAAAAGGCACACACCTGTCTATATAAGGTCCCACAGTTAACAGTGCACGTCAGAGCACAAACCAAGCCATGAAGTACAAGGAATTGTCTGTAGACCTCTGAGACAGGGTTGTATTAAGGCACACATCTGGGGAAGAGTACAGAAAATTTTCTGAAGCATTAAAGGTCCCAATGAGCACAGTGGCCTCTATCATCTGTAAATGGAAGAAGTTTGGAACCACCAGGACTCTTCCTAAAGTGGGTTGCCCAGCCAAACTCAGCTATCTGGGGAAGAAGGGCCTTAGTCAAGTAGGTGACCAAGAACCCGATGGTCACTCTGACAGAGCTCCAGAATTTCTCTTTGATGAGAGGAGAACCTTCAAGAAGAACAACCATCTCTGCAGCACTCCATTAATTAGGCCTGTAGGGTAGAGTGGCAAGACTGAAGCCACTCCTCAGTAAAAGGCACATGACAGCCCATCTGGAGTTTGCCAAAAGGCACCTTGCCAAAAGGTCTGTTGAAACAAAGATTGAACTCTTTGGCTTAAATGGCAAGTGTCATGTCTGGACGAAACCAGGCACCACTCATCACCTGGCCAATACCATCCCTACAGTGAAGCATTGTGGTGGCAGCATCATGCTGTGGGGTTATTTTTCAGCGGCAGGAACTGGGAAACTAGTCAGGATTAAGGGAAATGTACAGAGGCATCCCTGATAAAAAAAACCTGCCCCCAGAGCGCTCTGGACCTCAGACTGGGTTGAAGGTTCATCTTACAACAGGCTAACGACCCTAAGCACACAGCCAAGAAAACAAAGGAGTGGCTACGGGACAACTCTGTGAATGTCCTTGAGTGGCGCAGCCAGAGCCAAGACTTGAATCCGATTGAACATCTCTAAAGAGAACTGTAAATGGCTGTGCACCAATGCTCCCCATCCAACCTGATGACTCTTGAGATGTTCTGCAACGAAGAATGGGAGATACTGCCTAAAATTAGGTGTGCCACGCTTGTAGCATCATACTATAAAAGACATGAGGCTGTAATTGTTACCAAAGGTGCTTCAACAAAGTATTGGGCAAAGGCTGTTAAAAACTTATGTACATATGATTTTTTTTCCATTTTTATTTTTAATAAATTTGAAAAGATTTCAAACAAACTTTTTCATGTTGTCTATATGAGGTATTGTTTGTAGAATTTTGAAGAAAATAATGAATTGAATACATTTTGGAATAAGGCTGCAACAAAAAAATATGGAAAAATAAAAGAGCTGTGAATACTTTTCGGATGCACTGTAAAATGGTCTTTGAAATGCAGTATAAGGTTCTATTCAGATTGCATAGCTGGTGAAATAGGGCAAGCTCTAGCAGCAGTTTCTATACCCCCGTTGATAACAAAGCTATTTCTTGAAGCCCATTCAAGTTTTCAGCTTTCTGTTGCTGTCTAAAATGTTTCTACCTGTGACAGTGCATTGACATCACCACATGTTGCAAGTGTTTTCTGCGCACAGCCTCAGTCACTTGCCATGAAATGATGTCACAGAAAGTGCAATAACAAATAGATCTCAAAACACAACATTTGGATTCAAAAGCATTGCACGTAATGGTGCCAAGCATTTCCAGCACTTCTGGTATAAACAAGCCCTTAAACTACTTTACACTTCCTAAATAATCTGCTAATCTTCTATACAGAAAGATCTGCAATCTCAATTCTTTTGTATGCAGTTCATGTCATTTCTAAAAGCACAAATTGTAATATGTAATATTGGTATATATACAATGTTTAATACTGTGTGTGCTAGAGCTGTGTCAGTACCTAAAGCGTATAACTGATGACTTTGCTTTTTAGATTATAATATCATTTGTAGTAGATTACATGGTTAATGTAACACATTTATAATGGATGCATCATTTTATTTTCAAGTGAAGTCTATTAATAAACATGAGGTTATTTGCATTTTGTTGAAATATGTGTGATCGGGAACCTGGCAAGCTTTTTGAAACTCATCTGACCACAGAAAATAGTTCAGTAATGGTCTCAGGTGCAGAAGAAACCTTGTATGTAAATATGTTCTCCAGTGGGACACAATTTATATTTCCTTGGTGAATCATTAAAGAATACTTTGTCTCTGAATGAGAGGTTATAATCATATTTTACAGAGAAAAAATGCCACAGTTAATTTTGACTAGCAATAAAAAGAGAGAAAAAAGGAAACAGTGGTGGTACCAAAACCAAAGATTGAGTCCAGAGTCATCGCAGCGCACCAAAGACCAAATGAAAAATGTTAAATCCTTCAACAAAGGAGACTAGCAAGGACTGAAAACATGCAAATGTTAACTTTATGGTCATAAACGCTATGTTTAGAGAGAAGTCAGCAAGGCCTTTGAAGACAAAGCACACCATCTCTACTGTGAAGCATGAAGGTGGCTGTCTGCTGTTTTGGGGGTGAGTGAGCTTCCGGGGCACAGAAAATGTAGCCAAAGTTGATGAGGAAATGCTTTAAGCATGTTATCAAAATATACGGAGGGAAAATGTACATTTATCTTCATGGAAGCTGCGCCTAGGGCACTTTCCACCATTACAATGGCCTAAAACAGTGTTTCTCAACCAGGGTTTCCAGGTCCCCAGGGGTTCCATGGCAATTTACCTGTCAGTCGCAGGCAACTGACAGGTAGATCGCATCCCCTCTGCTGACACATGCAGAGCTAGGCAGGGAAACAACTGTGCTAGTGTTGGCTGTGGTGCACTGTTCCTGCCGGCCCCTCCCGTCCATTCCAGGTACTTGTATATGACATCATCTGGGATGGACAGGATAGGAGGAGGGGACAGGGGCTGTTGGGGAATAGTGCGTCACTAGAGGACTGAAGAAAGTGCCTCTACATAAAAAGAAAGCCAGCACAGTAGTTGCTAGAGATTTAGAGTTTAATATTATTGTAAATGATAAAAGTCTCTGAAATACATATGAATGTTATAATGTAATATGTTAGTTTTGAAGGTTACTTCAAATGTCTTTGTGAAGGACAGAGAAGCAATTTTGCTATGTATGTATTTCTATAGGTGGGTGTTACTTTTATATTTCAAATTACTACCTTCTTGGGACACACTTTTTGCTGACATCGTCCTTACATATAGTATAAAAGACAACTATATCTACAGATCAAGCAGAGATTAGAAAAGAACATCCTACACTCTGAAGACACGTAACATCTCTCTCCTTTTGATGCATGAAACCTATCTGTTTTGTTCTGTTTCGTATGTTTTGCTTTACTTTAAGAAAATAAACAGAAAACAAAAGACCCAGCTTGTACAAGGTTGATTAAAATTGACACCTGGACAGTGTTTTTCAAGTATTTTTAGATCCGGGAGGACTTCCAGTTAGAAAAGCGTGATGTTGCGTACATGAAGATTTCTGCCAAGGTTATAGTCCCTGCCAGAGGTAGCTGGTAGCCAGGACATGTGAGACGTTCTCACAGGATATCGGGTTGGAGGCCCAAGGATAGTGCTATAAACGGGACTAAAGCTTCACGTTATTTTTTAAAGCCCACCATTGCAGGTAACCCGCCAGATGTTCCCTTTGGATGAGGCAAGTTTGGAAGTCGGATTCTAAATATTGAGGATGAAATTCCAAGGACAAAAGAAAGAACAAAAGGCAACAGAAAAAAACCACTAATCTCTTATTTTTTTGCGCACAGGACTGTGTTTGTTCATAAAAGCAGATGAAATGGAATGTTTAACATCTCAAGCTCAGAAGTATAAACATGTCCCTGTACTATCGGGAATTGATACATTCCATGTATGGAATACAGGCATGCAGTGGTTTATGGAACAATGTCAGAGTGTAGATAAGTTCTTTATTGGACAAACAACTAAGTTTAATGCTGCATGTAAATTATTGTTATCTTTTTATAAATATTTATTCCCTGAAATGTGTGTTATTACATGTAGTCATTCCAAACACATACAAGGGGCAGAACAAAGCTTACAGGAAAATCTATTGATTGAGATTGGGGAAAGAACTGTATACAAATTAGATAAATGGAAAAAAAAGTGGGTGTTTAGTGTTTAACAACAATCCTACAGATGAGGTTGAGGGAAAAAGTAAAGTTAACTATTGAGCAATTTTTACAAAAGATTTCAAACTTGAATTTGGTTATTAAATTATAGGTAGCAGATTGTCCTAATTTACTTGAGGCTACCCAGCAAATGTAGAAACGTAAATGTTTTGCGCAGCCTGAATTTTCTAAAGGTCAACTGTTAAAAAAAGTATTTGCAATAAGCGTTTCTGGTAAGAGCAAGCACTCTGGTTGTGGGAGGAGTCTTTCTCAAGGAATTGGCCAATCCCTGTTCATGGGCTGGCCCCAGTCTGTGAGTGTCACAAGAAAATCAGTCTCCAAGCAATCTCTTTGTTTTTGCTATAATCAGGAAAGTCAAATTAAAAAGCAGTATACACGTTTTTTTTGCAAATGTACAATCAAATTCTGCCCAAAATGATAAACTCGATAAACAAGAAAGTTACCAATTGTATATAGGGATACAAAGTGTGACAGCTACGACGAGAGTATTACGAGAGTAATAGATTATCTTCTGCTCTCTCTGAAAAGAATGTGACATTTAAGGTATATGCTATCAGTCTTTACAGAGCAGCAAAGATCCAGTTACACAAACTAGCTAGCTATCCCATGACAGTTTTAATTTCTTCTGAGGCTCAGAGAATGACAGATTTTGTGTCGATCCTTCCAGATACATGGAAAAGAGTCCATGGATAAAAAGAAAAAAATATTTAAAAGGTACTATTAGCTACTAATGTAAATGTTTTTAGAAGATTTTTAGGCAACTTTTTGCGAGAATTCATTGAAATTTTTGCAGACAAAGCATCTGTCCAAATAAATTATGGAGGTTTACTGAAGATATAGGGCAAATATTTTTACTAATAGAGGAGGCCTTGTATACAATCATTTGAAGTTCTAAAGAAAGCCCTTAAAAAAAACAGTATTTCTGATTAATGTATGTGGACGATGAGATAATTTCATCAGTAAAAATGTGTTAGGAGTGAATTGGACAATGCTATAAGTCAGACACATTGTGGGTTTTGCACCACTTGTTTTGCATACACCTCAGGTTACACATGTTACATGTGTTATTACAAAGAAAGGCAATGAGTATTAATTCTCAAAGATTTGCCTAGTGGCAATTGGATTTTGAGGAGAAAGGCTTGTCATTTGAAGTGAGAGATAAATATTTCTTGGCTCAAATAACGCAATGTGAGAGACAGAGCTCAGTTGGGTAATTGAACATGAAAGAGTCACCCCTTCACCTTTTAGTGGACAATTGTTGGGAATAAATTTCCTGTGCCTATATAGATGGATCCAGATATTGGCACAATGGAGCCTATGTGATGCAATTTGCTGTTTGGATTCCAGATCAGCAACTTTTGTTACAATATAAGCTTCCTGGATATATGTCTGCACAAAGAGCTGAACCTGAGGCTGCCTTGTGTTTGTTTTGCAGTCAGAGTGACAGTGCAAATGTGGTTCATTCACTCACATTGTATCTTTCTATATGGTCCATGGATGGTTCTAAAAAAGAATCCATTTCAATATGATCAAGTTTCTTTCAGAAACATATATAGATAGAGATGTGATGGATATAGGGTATATGCAAGTGACCGATAAAATACTCAATCACCTGATATGATGTAATCGATAGCCCTATATATAGATAGAGATGTGATGGATATAGGGTATACGCAAGTGACCGATAAAGTACTCGATCACCTGATATCATGTAATCGATAGCCCTATATATATATATATATATATGTATATATATACAGTGCCTTGCGAAAGTATTCGGCCCCCTTGAACTTTTCAAACTTTTGCCACATTTCAGGCTTCAAACATAAAGATATAAAACTGTAATTTTTTGTGAAGAATCAACAACAAGTAGGACACAATCATGAAGTGGAACGAAATTTATTGGATATTTCAAACTTTTTTAACAAATAAAAAACTGAAAAATTGGGCGTGCAAAATTATTCAGCCCCCTTAAGTTAATACTTTGTAGCGCCACCTTTTGCTGCGATTACAGCTGTAAGTCACTTGGGGTATGTCTCTATCAGTTTTGCACATCGAGAGACTGAAATTTTTGCCCATTCCTCCTTGCAAAACAGCTCGAGCTCAGTGAGGTTGGATGGAGAGCGTTTGTGAACAGCAGTTTTCAGTTCTTTCCACAGATTCTCGATTGGATTCAGGTCTGGACTTTGACTTGGCCATTCTAACACCTGGATATGTTTATTTGTGAACCATTCCATTGTAGATTTTGCTTTATGTTTTGGATCATTGTCTTGTTGGAAAACAAATCTCCATCCCAGTCTCAGGTCTTTTGCAGACTCACATCAGGTTTTCTTCCAGAATGGTCCTGTATTTGGCTCCATCCATCTTCCCATCAATTTTAACCATGTTCCCTGTCCCTGCTGAAGAAAAGCAGGCCCAAACCATGATGCTGCCACCACCATGTTTGACAGTGGGGATGGTGTGTTCACGGTGATGAGCTGTGTTGCTTTTAAGCCAAACATAATGTTTTGCATTGTTGCCAAAAACTTTGATTTTGGTTTCATCTGACCAGAGCACCTTCTTGGGTGTGTCTCCCAGGTGGCTTGTGGCAAACTTTAAACGACACTTTTATGGATATCTTTAAGAAATGGCTTTGTTCTTGCCACTCTTCCATAATGGCCAGATTTGTGCAGTATACGACTGATTGTTGTCCTATGGACAGAGTCTCCCACCTCAGCTGTAGATCTCTGCAGTTCATCCAGAGTGATCATGGGCCTCTTGGCTGCATCTCTGATCAGTCTTCTCCTTGTATGAGCTGAAAGTTTAGAGGGACGGCCAGGTCTTCGTAGATTTGCAGTGGTCTGATACTCCTTCCATTTCAATATTATCGCTTGCACAGTGCTCCTTGGGATGTTTAAAGCTTGGGAAATCTTTTTGTATCCAAATCCAGCTTTACACTTCTCCACAACAGTATCTCGGACCTGCCTGGTGTGTTCCTTGTTCTTCATGATGCTCTCTGCGCTTTAAACGGACCTCTGAGACTATCACAGTGCAGGTGCATTTATACGAAGACTTGATTGCACACAGGTGGATTCTATTTATCATCATTAGTCATTTAGATCAACATTGGATCATTCAGAGATCCTTACTGAACTTCTGGAGAGAGTTTGCTGCACTGAAAGTAAAGGGGCTGAATCATTCTGCACGCCCAATTTTTCAGTTTTTTATTTGTTAACAAAGTTTGAAATATCCAATAAATTTTGTTCCACTTCATGATTGTGTCCCACTTGTTGTCGATTCTTCACAATTACAGTTTTATATCTTTATGTTTGAACCCTGAAATGTGGCAAAAGGTCACAAAGTTCAAGGGGGCTGAATACTTTCGCAAGGCACTGTATATATATATATAGCCCCATATATAGATAGAGATGTGATTGATATACAGTATACGCAAGTGACCGATAAAGTACGCAATGACCTGATATGATGTAATCGATAGCCCTATATATATATAGATAGAGATGTGATGAATATACGGGTATACGCAAATGACCGATAAAGTACTTGATCACCTGAAATGATGTAATCGATAGCCCTATAAATAGATAGAGATCTCCATACTGAAGGAGAGCTAGGTACGTACAGGTCAGGTGCAGGCTGGGGCCTGCACAGAGGAGGGCGGAGATACAAGGGTGCAGGCATCAGAGCAGAGTAGTTGGGTGACCGTTAGGAAGGGTAGAAGGGAACAAGGCAAGGAGGCCTAGAGCATCCAATAAATATGCCCTGTTGCGTGATGTTGGGGAAAACCAGTCAGGGACCAGCATTGCTGGAGCAGAGTGACACACCTAGCTGCCAGGGGAAGAACTCCTCCAGTAAGGGTGGGAGCAAGGGAAAGGAAAGACAGGTTCTGGTGGTAGGGGACTCAATTATTAGCAAAGCAGAGAGGGCAATCTGTCAAAAAGACCGTAAGTCCTGAACTGCATGTTGTTTACTGGGCGCTCGTGTTCGGCACATCACGGATCTGGTGGACACGTGGGTACCAATGACATAGTCAGAGGAAGAGGGAAAGTGCTAAAAAACAATTTCAGGGACTTAGGAGCTAAAGTGAGGAGTAGGACCTTCAAGGTAATATTTTCAGAAATGCTACATGTACCTCGAGCCACGCCAGAGAGGCAGCGGGAGATTAGGGAAGTAAACAAGTGGCTGGGAAGCTGGTGTAGTAAGGAGGGTTTTGGGTTCCTGGAGAACTGGGCCGACTTCTCAGTCGGCTACCGGCTCTTTAGTAAGGAAGGATTGCACCTAAATGGGGAGGGTGCAGCCGTACTGGGTGAGAAGATGGCCAACAAGTTAGAGGGGCTTTGAAACTAGGTTATGGGGGGGGGGTGGGTACAGATGTGAAATTAGCCAGCGGGGAGCAAGGTTCAGCGGGCGCAAATGGGGACATTAGCGGTAGGGTGTTCAGAGTTCCAAAACCCAAAGTGGGTATGGGGAAAAATCGTAAGAGCAGCCTAAAAACATCAAATGAAGATATAGTATGCAACCGGACAAACTTGCGAGGTTTGTATACCAATGCTAGAAGCCTGGCTAACAAGATGGGAGAGCTGGAGCTGCTAATGTACGGGGAGGACTTCGATTTTGTGGGGGATCTCAGAGACTTGGTTTGACAGCTCACATGATTGGCTGGCGACCATTCAAGGGTATTCCCTTTATCGCAGAGATAGAGAAGGTAAAAAAAGGGGGAGGGGGATGTCTGTATATTAGGAACAGTATACAGGTAAATATGAGGGACGATATTAATAATGGAGCTAAGGAGGAGGTAGAATCCCTTTGGGTAGAACTTCAAAGGGAAGGCACTTTGGGGAAAGTAATATTGGGCGTATGCTATAGGCCCCCAAACCAGAGGGGTTTGTAATGGCAGCAAGAATGGGAAATGTAAATATAATAGGGGACTTTAATTATCCAGATATATACTGAGCAGAAGGAACCGTGCATTCATCCAAGGCTCGGCAGTTCTTAAATGTTTTGCAGGAAAATTTCATGGGTCAAATGGTGAACGCACCGTCAAGAAACAAAGCGATACTAGACCTACTTATTACCAAAAATAGGGACCTGATAATGGATATAGAAATACGGGGCAACTTAGGAAACAGTCACCATAGTTTCAGTATGTAGCCTGGTCGCATGGCTGGCATTGTTCAAACTGTTATTTGTTATTAAAGTTCTGCAAAGACAGTGACTTTTGAAGTATGGGAGATGTAGTTCCGGGAGGAGCGGAGCTTGCTTGGGGTGTCTTTATAAAGGGGGGCGAAATCCTTTCTCGCTCTCTTGCCTCGAGGACAGCGTGCTGGAAAGAAGGGGAAGAGCTGCTGCGGATCGCAGGAGGATAGGCCGAGGCCTAGTGGCGGACATTGGAGCTGAAGCGGGCGGTGTGAGTGCACGGAGGAGTCCCGGTGTGGTAACCGAGCGAAAGGTTGTTGGACAGGCAGAAGGAGACGCTGAGCAGAGTGGGGCCTGGCTGCAGCGGGGAAGCAGGGTTCCAGGTTTGGGTGAGAGACATCCAGTATCTACATCTGCACTACTCACAGACCTAGGCTGAATCGGGGCGGGACTGCTAGAGTGTTTGCTTAAAAGAGGCCATTCTGACATATAGTTATACCACTGGACACTGCAATTACACATATAGTGTGAGGTGGGTGAACTATGCCTTAAGCCCTCTGTCCAGTCCTAGGCTGTTAATTTGTTGAGACGCATCAGGATCTGTTTGCATACATCTCTGTGGATTACAAATATCGACTACTTTGGGGGATCACAGTTCATCATCATTACCTTTATTGGATTACAATTTATTTCCTTGGATTGTTGGGAATTCCTTGCCGGTGAAAACTAGTGAGGCCTCACTCTTCAGGAGACTCTTGAAAATTAACATTAAGGGGCCCCTTGTTATAGTGTTTATTCTACATTAGTCATTAAGTGTAGCCATTCTTATCTGTGGTCACGCTCCAAGTACATTATAAGATTCAATGTGTCTTTATTGTTGCTGAACGCAATCCTCTTGCATACATATGCATTTATTTGCATATGTATGTGTGGCTTGTGTTCCAGATCCTGAGTGCTGAACTAAACCTAAACCTTTGGTTGGGAATTCAGGATCTACCTCCTTGGCAACATTTGCATTATCTTTGATTCTGTTTGTATACTCTTGTTTTATTTCAAAAACTCAAAAGCAGTAAACTGATTCTTCACTGCAATACTCGTGGTCTCAATCATTCAGAATGACCGAAAAAATAGTGTCAGTTGGGTTGGAGCAAGCTCAGGGTGAAAGAAGCGAAGAGGATACCCACTCAATAAGCCACTCCCTTGGGAGCAGGGCTACAAGTATAAATCATAGTAATAGGAAACACAAGGGTTATATAAGGACACTGAATTTCAAAAGAGCCAACTTCCATAAACTGCGCTCTTTGATAGTCAATAAAAGGGGATAGAACCCTGGGAACAAAGAACATGGAGGAAAAATGGGAGTGCTTCAAGAACATACTAAACAAAAGGATTGGCCAGTGCATTCCAAAGGGGAATACATTTAAAAGAGCAATAATAAACCCAGGGTGGCTAAACTCCAACTTAAAAATGCATCTTAATACTAAAGAAAAGGCCTTTAAAAAATACAAGGCTGAGGGGTCATTGGCAGCTTTCCAACATTACAAAGAGTGCCTGTCCGTTCTCATCCGATCCCATCCGCTGGATGGATGGAAAATTGGGTTTCCATCTGTCCAGATTTGACGGACTGGATCGGATCAGATGTCAGCGATGCCCCATAGAGATCCATGGGGCATCCATTTAGTTCCCCCAAAAAACTGACAGGCGGATCTGAATGGTCCACTAGTGTGAAAGGGACCTAATGGTTAATAATTATAGATCTTGGGCCCCTTTCACACATGGGAGTCCATCGGCGGACTCCGTTTTTCCCAGCAGGGATCGATCCGCTGATCCTCCGCTGAGCAGGCTGATGGCAGCTCTGTCTCCATGCTGTGTGCGGAGACAGAGCTGTCATGTCCCTGCTGTTCTCTATGGGGAAATCAGATGAGAACGGACCGCCTGTCCATTCTCATCCGATCTCATTCAATCCAATCCGCTGGACGGATGGAAAATAGGGTTTCTATCCTTCCAGAATTGACGGATCGAATCAGATTGGATGTCAGCGGACATGTCTCCGCTGACATCCGATGCCCCATAGAGATGCATGGGGCATCCATTCAGATCTGCATGAAAAACTGACAGACGGATCTGAACGGTCCGCTAGTGTGAAAGGGGCCTAAAGGTACTTGGGATGCCAACTTGGAAGGTTCCTTTATTTTTCTTACGTTAATTGGGACTATAGTTACTTTCTGTTCAACGAATGAGTAAACAATGCAGAAAGGTCTATGAGCCTAAAATGGTTATTGATCAATGAACATTATTTAACCACCTCCCACTCGGGCCATTGTACATATACGGCCGGGTGGGAGTCTCGTTCTTCTGATCGGACGTTCCGGAACGTCCTTCAGAAGGAGAGAGATCGCGCCGCCACAGGCACACGCAGCGGCGCGATCTCGATGTGCCTGTGTCCCTAGGACACAGAGCAACAAGATGCGGCAGGAGGGCCCTGTGATTGGCCCTCCTGATCACATGACGGCTGTGTCCAATCACAGCCGTCATGTAATGTCAATACAGCCGTTGTAACGGCTTCGATCTCTTCTCCTCCTGACAGATCCTGTCAGAGAGGAGAAGAGGAGAGGATCGGTGCTGCAGCCGGGGGGATCAGTGAGTATTTCTAATTACTCACTGATCACAGGGGGGGGTCTGTGCTGGTAATCAGATGATTGATTACCAGTGCAGCCCTGGGGGGAGGGGGTGCCACTAGAGCCACCAGGGATGCCCACCCATGACCACCAGGGATGCCCACCATGGCATCCAGGGATGGCTCAGAGAGCCTGCCAGTGGTGCCCCCTATCAGTGCTGCCCACCAATGCCATCTATCAGTGCTGCCCACCAGTGCCCATTATTGCCATATATCAGTGCCGCCCACCAGTGCCCATCATTGCCCACCAGTGCTGCCTATCAGTGCCCATCAGCGCCCCCCATCAGTGCCGATCAGTGCCGCCCATCAGTGCCACCTATCAGTACCCATCAGTGCCACCCATCAGTGCCCATCAGTGCCGCCGATCAGTCCCCATCAGTGCTGCCTATCAGTGCCCATCAGCGCTGCCTATCAGTGCCCACCAATGCTGCATATCAGTGCTGCCTATCAGTGCCACATATCAGTGCCCACCAGTGCTGCATATCACTGCTACCTATCAGTGTCCATCAGTGCTGCATATCAGTGCCACCCCATCAGTGTCTCCTCATCAGTGCCTGTCAGTGCGACGTCATCAGTGCTCATCAGTGCAGGAAAAACGTATCTATTTACAAAATTTTATAACCTAAACAAAAAAACTTTTTTTTCTTTTCAAACTTTTCGGTCTTTTTTTATTTGTGCACCAAAAAAGAAAAAACCTGGCGGTGATCAAATACTACCAAAAGAAAGCTCTATTTGTGGGGAAAAAATTACACAAATTTGGTTTAGGTACAGTGTTGCATGACCGCGCAATTGTCATTCAAAATGCAACAGCGCTAAAAGCTGAAAATTGGTTTGGGAAGGAAGGGGGTTTAAGTGCCCAGTATTGAGGTGGTTAAGAAAAACATAATTTTTTAAAAAGAATTTGATACTTGTTTTTGTTTTCTCTCCTAGATATGTCTTTTGTTTCTAAGTTTTAAGAAAATTATTTTATTTTTTTCTGGATTTTTGAATTCTACTATGACCATGAGACAACCACAACCCTATTGCTTTTTGTCACTACCTCTTGTTTTTGCTTTCTTTCTTACTCCCTCCGAATTGTGTTATCAAGGACTATCATTTTTTGGATGAACTTCAACGTTTTTCTCATATAAAGTAATATGAGGAAGTATTACTTTACTGAGAGAGTAGTGGATGCATGGAATAACCTTCCTGCAGAAGTGGTAGCTGCAAATACAGTGAAGGAGTTTAAGCATGCATGGGATAGGCATAAGGCTATCCTTCATATAAGATAGGGCCAGGTACTATTCATAGGATTCAGATATATTGGGCAGACTAGATGGGCCAAATGGTTCTTATCTGCCGACACATTCTATGTTTCTATGTTTCTATATGGACTTGTTTCATAAGAGACATTCTGATCGTTCAATCATTATGAGAGGGGGGGTTGGAATGCGATTTTTATATATGAATTTTTTCATAAATTGTCTGATATAGGAGAATATGAGTGTTTAGAGCTTGAAAATATTTTACACATTGTGTTGCTTATTCAAATAGAATGGAATATGAGTTATGGGAATTTTATGTGTAAAATCTGCTGTATTAATCTTGATGGTAGTGACAAGATAGAAGGAAATATAAGTGACTCCGTGTTGACATTGAAATTTGATACTTTCTCCTACACAACCTTTGTTAGTCTAGTACAGCCGTCATTAAATGGCGGCCCGCGGTCCAAGAACGGACCGCACAATGCTTCCGCCCGGACTGTCAGGCCACCACTATAAGCAACCATTGGTTTGCTGGGACCGCGGTTGTCCCAGCAACCAGTGACGTCCCGTGTGTGCGCCCCACCCCCCTGGTTCTTACTATGGCTCCCGACTCTCATTCTCAGCTGGGCTGTGAGTTGGGGCATGACCTCACATGCACGCCCCTGCCCCCCTGCTGTTCGCGGTTCCTGGCTCTCACACCTTGTGAGGTATATCTCACATTTTTTGCCCCCAAATGTATGTAGGGCACATTTTTAAGGGGGTTGCTTATTTTGTAAAGTACAGACTGATGGGCATATTTTGTTGTGCCCATTAGAGTGCCCCATAAAATAAAATATGCCCATTAGAGTGCCCCCTAACAAAATGTGCCCATCAGCGTGCCCCTTATTTTATATTAAAGGTCGCGCTGATGGGCAAGTTCTTATGTTAAGGGGCACTCTCATGGGTATATTTTATGTTAAGAGTAACGCTGATGGACACGTTTTGTTCTGCCCATCAGCGTGCCCCTTAACATAAAATGTGCCCATCAGAGTGCCCCCTAACATAAAATGTGCCCATCAGTGTGCCGCTTATTTTATGTTAAGGGTTGCGCTGATGGGCATATTTTATGTTAAGGGTCACGCTGATGGGCAAATTTTATGCTAAGGGTCACGCTGATGGGCATGTTTTATGTTAAGGGTCACGCTGATGGGCAGATTTTAAAGACACAGCAGTTAGCCATCTGAATGGACAAACAGAGCTGCGACTCAGCTCAGGTGCCCCCATGGCAAGCTGCTTGCTGTGGGAGCATTCAACAGGAGGAAGGAGCCTGGAGGGCCTACGAGGGACCTGAGAAAAAGAGGATCTTGGCTGCTCTGTGCGAAACCATTACACAGAGCCGGTAAGTATAACATGTTTGTTATTTTTAAAGAAATAAATAACAAGACTTCAGAATCACTTTAGGTTATAGAGTGTAATGGTGTATAAAAATTCATTCCTGTCTAGGTATGGCTTTCTACTTCCCTATTTACTTTCTCTCTCTCCCCTACTACGATGTTTTTGTTCTTTCTATAACTATCTCTATGCTCTGACTGCGATTATATTCCTTTGTCTTTACTGTCTATCAGTCTGCATACCACATAATATCCTTCACTTTTGGTGGTAGTGAGTGTGAAACACAATGTGCACAGTGCTTAATAAGAAATTCCCGTTAACTATACATGTTTTACCATTTGCATGGCTTTGTCGGGTGATGCGTGCATCATTGTGCTCCTGTGACCACATACAGTAAAGTGTGCCTTCTTTGTTGAGCACCAACTTTTTATAAGTTGAGCCCCGCCCCTTCGTATTGTGCCATTATATGCTGTTATATTTTTTTTAATTTTCAATTCACTTTTACAAACAACAAAAGAAGAAATTTCTTTCACATTAAGAACTCCTCTTATCCCCTCTATATCCCACCACCCTTTATCCTCCAATCCCCTTACATTTGGTTACATTCCCCTATTGCGGTCCTGTTCCTCCTTTTCTAAGTAGATTCAACATATCCCAGTCTTAGTCACTCCCCTGATCTTTCCAAATTTCTATGCAATCTCTGGTCTTTTTGAAGTTAGTCCATTTTCTCCATTTATTGGAGAAACTGTCTACTTTTTCTTCATCTCTGCTGCAGAAGTATTTCATGTCATACATGTTTTCAACTTCACCGCACCACTCCCTTATGATAGAGGCTTCTATGTCAAACCATTTTTTGGAATTGTCCCTTTCGCATTTAGCAGGTTTGGGACTCTCAAATTTCTATATTGCGTTAGGGATTTTGTTCTGTGAAAAAGGCATATCCAAGGGTCATCCATGATGTTCTCACCTGTAATTTTATTGATAAGTTGTATGCTTAACCAATACTGTCAGATCTTGGGACATTCCCACCAGATATGTGCCATTGTGCCCAACACCTGACAGCCCCTCCAACACAGATTTCATTTCTCTGGCTGACAGCTATGTTCTATCACCGGTGTAATAAACCATCTCGATATACACTTATAATTCATCTCAATGGTGTTCACATCCCTAGCAGTGCAGTCTTCGGCTCTCAGCACGACATTAACCTCATGCTCTTCCAAACCTATTCCTATTTAACTTTCCCAACTTTCTATGAATGGAAATTTCCTCATACCAGAACAGATCTTTTATATCTGACACAGACTATGACTTATTTTTGTTAATGGATTACAGAGCTTTTCCACAAGGTTCAACTCTTTTTCTGATCTGATGGGTTGAGGCAGAGATTCTACAAAGTGTTTCAGTTGCAAATATCTCCACTCATATAGTGTCGAACCTCCCCTAGTGTTAAATTTGTGAAATGGTTTAATCTTTCCACTGTGTTATTTCTTTTAACTGCAAATCCCCTAACCAACCACCAAACTGTTTCTCAGTTCCTGGTAAAAAATATTTTGTACCTTCTAGTAAAAATAACAGAGAGTTGTATTCCCATCTGGCCTGCCTATATAACGCATCCCAGGTTTTAAATACAACTCTCATTATTTCATGTGCGTCCTCGTGTATTTCCCTAAATTTTGGTGGAATCCAAATATTCCTGTCCAGTTGTGTTTGGGTTAATGTGATTTCCACCTTAACCCATCTTTTTTCTGAGTTTTTTTTTTTTGTCCATTCTGTCATACGTGATATCACTGCTGCTGTGTAATATCTTTTTATATCAGGTGCCGCTAATCCCCCTTGCATCTTATCTCTACTGAGAGCCGCATACTGCAACCTAGGTTTTTTCTCTTGCCATATTAAGTTTAACAACATTTTTTTTATTGTTTTAAAATATGCCAGTGGAATAGCAATGGGTAACATTTGTAATCCACATAGAATTTTAGGCAAAATCATCATTTTAAACATATTTATTCCGCCTAAGAGATTGGGCGGTTCGATATTTTCCTGATGTTTAGTTTTATTTCGTCTAGTAAAGGTATATAAATAGCTTGATAAAGATTTTCAGATAGTGGTGTTATATTTATGCCAAGATATTTTCATTTTGATTTTTCCCAAGTAAAAGGGAATTCCCTTTGCAGGGCCTGCTCTTCTTTTTTATTCATCCCAATATTTAAGATTTCTGATTTTACTGGGTTTATCTTAAAATTTGACAGTTCCCCATATCTTTTAGATTCCTTGATAACATTTGGGAGAGTTATTCTAGGATTACTAATATAAAACAAAACATCAACTGCATATGCTGCAATTTTATGTTCTTCCTGTCCAATCCTAGCTCCTTTTATATCTACATTATTCCTTATAGATGCAAACAAAAGTTCTAATGATAGGACGAACAACCGGGGCGAAAAAGGACAACCCTGTCTTGTCCCATTGCACAGCCTAAATTGTATTGATAAATTACCGTTTACTTTTACTGACGCTCATGGATTTCTATATAGAGCTCCTATCCACTCAGTCATCCTTAGTCCTATGCCTAAGCCCTTTTAGTTTCAAACATGAACTCCCAATCCACCCTGTCAAATGCTTTCTCAGCATCGGTTGACAGTAAGAGGGCCGGGGTATCTCGATCTTTAGATTTATATAATAATAGTTGAATTCTTATCCTGTTATCTTTACCTTCTCTCCTGGAATAAATCCTGTCTGATCTGTATGGATCCACTCTGCCATCAAATCCTTCAATCTAGAGAACAGCGTTGCATCTTTCCCTTCTTTAGGTATTACTGTTACGTGGGCCTGTTATATGGACCTGCAGTGATTCAACTCTCATCTCCCCCTTTTTGCCTATCTCATTCATGTATGAGCAAAGTTTTGGAACCAATATCTACTTAAATCTCCTGTAATACCAAGTTGTAAACCCATCTGGCCAGAACTTTTTCCAGCTAGGGAGTTCTTTAAAGCTTCCCTTACTTCATTCTGAGAAATCGGTGACTCTAGGGCTAGTAATGTTTTTTTTTCTATTTTAGGCAGTTTCAAGTCCTTTATATATTCTCGTATCTTTTGTTTTCTATGTTGGTCTCCCTCTAATGTATCTTTTTGATGGACAGTCATATTAGTTTTGAAAAGCACTAACTTTTTCTGTTGTTGAATGCACCATTTCCCCTTAACTGTTCTCAGTGGCTTAGCGTGGGTTGTCAGCACCCGGGGCAATGCAAGTAATTTGCGCCCCCTACACAAACCTACTAGACACCTACACTGACCCCCCCATACACTCACCCCTTCACTGACACCTTCACTGACCCCCCTACACTGACACCTACACTGACCCCCCTCTACATTGACCCCCTCATACACTGACACCCCCCTACACTGACACATACACTGACCCCCCTACACTTATCCCCCTATACTGACACCGACACTGACCCCCCCATACACTGAGCCCCCCATACATTGACCCCTGCACTGACCCCTTTACACTGACCCCTTTACACTGACCCCCCTACACTGACACCGACACTGACCCCCCCCCACACTCTCACACTGACCTCCCCTACACTGACCCCCCATACACTGACACCTACACTGACCCCCCTACACTGACACCTGCACTGACCCCCCTTCACTAGCCCCCCCTACACTGACACATACACTGACCCACCCCCTACATTTCCACATACACTGACCCCCCTACACTGACACCTACAGTGACCCCTACACTAACACCCCTACACTGACCTCCCCATACACTGACACCTACACTGACCCCTACACTAACACCTATACAGACACACCTACACTGACAGCTACCAGCTACACTGACACCACCATATACTGACAGCTACACTGCCCCCCCCTACATTCCCACTTACACTGACCCCTCCTACACTGACACCTACACTGGCCCCCCTACACTGACACCTACAATGACCCACCTTCACTAACCCCTCTACACTGACACATACACTGACCGCCCCCCATACACTGACCCCCCCTCTACATTTCCACATACACTGACCCCTACATTAACACCTATACTGACACCCCCAACACTGTCCCCCCCATGCACTGACAGCCATACTGACCCCCTACATTTCCACATACACTGACCACCCCTAAACTGACCCCTACACTGACATCCCCCCTACACTGACACCTATACTGACCCCCCTACACTGACACCCCCCCTACACTGACACCTATACTGACCCCCCCATACACTGACACCTACACTGAGACCTATACTGACCCCCCCATACACTGACACCCCCCATACACTGACACCTACACTGACATCCCCCCTACACTGACCCCCCTACACTGACACCCCCCCATACACTGACACCTATACTGACCCCCCTACACTGACCCCCCCATACACTGACACCTACATTGAGACCTATACTTACCCCCCCCATACACTGACACCTACACTGACATCCCCCCTACACTGACCCCCCCCCATACACTGACACCTATACTGAGACCTATACTGACCCCCCCATGCACTGACACCCCCCTACACTGACACCTATACTGACCCCCCCCATACACTGACACCTACACTGAGACCTATACTGACCCCCCCATACACTGACACCCCCCATACACTGACACCTACACTGACCCCCCATACACTGACCCCCCCCATACACTGACACCTATACTGACCACCCTACACTGACCCCCCCATACACTGACACCTACACTGAGACCTATACTGACCCCCCCATACACTGACACCCCCCATACACTGACACCTACACTGACATCCCCCTACACTGACACCTACACTGACACCCCCCCTACACTGACCCCCCTACACTGACACCCCCATACACTGACACCTACACTGAGACCTATACTGACCCCCCCATACACTGACACCCCCGTACACTGACACCTATACTGACACCCCCTACACTGACCCACCTCACCCTCTCCCATGTCCACTTCCCTGGGCCCCCGGGGGCAGGCAGCACATCACTTACCTTGTTTTGTGTCCAAACACTGGCGACTCGAGAAGGCGATCCGGAGTGGAGGGAACAGCGTGTCGGCAGCCGGCCCGGATAGCAGGGGGAGATTCCGGAAGCAGTGCTGCACATGCACAAGACTGTCATCTTCACCCACGAGTCCGACCAGCCCCACCCCGCCCCCTGGCCGCACGTAACACCTTCAGCGGTCCGTCACTCTTCCTGCAACCAAGCAGCAGTCACGGAGCCAAGAAGAGAAGTGCGGGCGGGCGGGCCGCTGGACGGGGCATCATCAGAATAAAGGGACAGTATGATCCGGCAGATGGCGGGCGTGGGATGCGCCCCCCTAAATGTTGCGCCCGGTGCGAGTGGCCCCCTCAGCACCCCCCACGCTACGCCACTGACTGTTCTTTATTTTTTTTATGTAGTTGTTTGATTTTTTACTTTTTGGTAGTCCTGCCAGATATTTTCTGCGTTTATTACCCCATTTATATCTTTCTTTAGCAACCCTATTAAAGCATTGTCTGGTCTCTTCCTCCAACAATTCCCTCAATTTATCTCTTTTTAATATTAAAACTTTTTGTGTCTCCGCATTTAGGTTCTCTTTATGTTTCTGTTCCAGCTCGTGTATCTGTGATATTAATCTATTTATATGAGTAGTTCTTTCCTTTTTTTTTTTTCCTGAGGCCTATTGAGATAAATATTCCTCTAATGCATGCTTTATGAGCCTCCCAAATTGTGGCCAGGGACACATCAGATGTTTCATTTACTAGGAAATATTGTTCCAATTCTTCCTCTATTTTTTTTCCTACTTCCACATCCTGCAATAGTTCTTCATTTATTCTCCAAGAATTTACCTTTCCTTGGGACCCTGTTTTATTTCATTTAGTACATTGAGTGCGCAGGGGAGTAGAAGGAAAAATCACTCTCTCCCGGGTGTTAAATTCTCCAGACTCCGTCAACTAATTGCCATTGAAAAAACGTATTCTTTACCTTCCTAAGCTGGAGTCCTCCTGTCGCCCGATGTACAATCCAGAGATGGATCCATGCAGAAAAAAAAGTCATCTGCTGGAAATAGGTTACTTTTTTTAACCACTTCCATACCGCGTCATTGTAAAATGACAGCAGCAGAAAGCTTTTGTCAATCCGGGCCGACATCATATGACGGCGCGCAGCGCGGCGATCAGGCATGAGGCTTGTCCCTCGGACATAGCCCATCCCCGATCAAGGTAAACAGCCAATGAAAATTGGTTGTTTACCATGTGATTGGCTGTGTCAATCACAGCCGATCACATGAGCGGCTCCAGCACGAGCCGCTCGTTCCCTCTGCAATGCGCGCCCCCGGGAGCGTGCAATGCGGCGATCAGGGATGAGGCTTGTCCCTTGGACAGAGCCCATCCCCGATCGAGGTAAAGAGCCAATGAAATTAGCTCCGTCTCTTTTACCAATCAGCCCACGTTATATTGTATTCCTTAGTTTTGCAGCGATTCCACAAGTGGTCTCAGTAACCTCTTCCTTCTTAACGTGGCCTGTGATAGATCTGTAAAGATCTATAAGGAACTGTATATTCACACTTTCTAGCTAATAGACTGTTTTCTTTTCAGGTTTGTCCAAACCTGGGCCTTGTCTGCATAACTCTGGAATCTTAAAATGATGTCTCTGGGGACTTCTTCTGATATATTTCTTGGTCTCCTAAGTTGATGTACGCTCTCAATCATCGCCTGGTCCATTTCTCCTCTATCCAACAACGGATTAAAGATCTTTCTCATTTTGTCAAATATGTCTTCACCATGGTGTTCTGGTAGACCACGTATTCTCAAGTTCTTCCTCCTATTTCTGTTCTCTTGATCCTCCATCTTGTAAGCAAGATCTCTGTATTCCATTTTTAGTTCCTTCACATCTCCTTTTAGGTCTTTTATTGTCTTCATGTAACTTTCTTGTCGCTTTTTTCTTCTGCACGGTGTAATAAATGAGCCAGATCTTTACTAATTAATGTTAAGTCTGACTTTAATGACTTTTATAATTGCATAAGCATGGCAACCATTTCTCCCTTTGTAGACAATTGGTCACTTGATATTATTTCTGCATATTGATCTATTCCAGCATCAGCTTCCAGTACCTGTTCTGACCTGGTTTGTTCCCCGGCAACCAGGCCCATTAAAATCCTGTTTGAGTCCATTCTAACTTCTATCTGTTTTGACCGGGCTCCTTGTGATTTCTCAGATGTTAGCTTTTCTGAACTTTCCTCATGTATCATTAATTTTTTAATGGTGTTGGGACTGGCACTTACTTTTAGTGATTTTTCTGACGCACCGCCTCTTGCTGACCTACCCCTCATGTTTACTTATTATAAACTTTGTTTTGACCAACCTTTTTAGGTATTGTAGATATTTTAGGTATTTCCGCTTTATTAATGGGCCCCAAGATCGTAAAAAAAGGGACAAAAGATCAGCAGGATAGTTGCAGTAAGGCAGACACAAAAAAAAAGACATTACCGCTCTGTAGAGGATCAGGGAATCGGAGTATCAGTAGGTTGATTGGTGGATCAATGACTGTGAATCGATGGGGAGAGGTTAATAGCTACCAGCCGTCAGCTGCTCCAATCAACTTTTTTGTATGTTGCACATTCATATATCGACTGTTTTTCCTCTTCTGCATCTATCAAACCAGTGCGGTTACCGAGCCAGTGACAGTGTGGTAACTTTCTGATTAAAGAGAAGGTTCCCCCGGAGTCCCTTGGCTCATTCTCGTGGCACGTCAAACAGTCCTTATAAGCCACAGCAAACCCCTGCTCAGATGTCCAGAGAGCCAGAGGTAGCAGGGAAGCCAGCTGCTCACCTACAGGATATGAGCCGCATGGTTCCTGCAAGCCACGCCAAACATACACCCAGAAATTTCAGGAAGCTCCGGGTAGTGGGGAAAAAGGGAGCCGGCTATCTAAGCCCATCAACCAGCCAGCTCCGATGCAGACGTCGGGGGGCCGCAGGGTGAGAAGAGGTGGCTAGGTCTCCGTCGCCACATGGAGATTGGCGCCACAGCTTCCCCCTACACTCACATCCAAGCAATGCAGGCTCCTCCCCTGGAAGTTCATTATATGCTCTTGATAGTAGGTAATCTTGGTCTAAAGTTTATCTAGATGTGGCTGAAAATACTATAAGATTGCCCAACTGTACAATCAGCATGTTTACTTCAGGGACCCAACACTTGACAACTATCATCCTGACCCAGGGTTTATGCCCTATCGGTGACAGTCGACAAGTTGACAGTTGACAAAATGACAGGCAATTGAAATAAAGTACAGAATCATCATGCACGAGTAGTGTTATACCAGGGTCACACAGTTGAGACAAGCGTCTGGACACAGAAACAGAGGCTGGGGTGCACATGTAATGTACCAGCAATCCCTTTAGCAATTCATTGAACCAGGTACAGGTGAAGATATTTCAGCAAAACAGGGTGAGATTGATGTAGGCAAGGAGGTAATAGCAACATATTAGGAAGTAATATAGCCTAAGACCAGAACATGTGATTGAAGCATGCACAGAAAGACATAGGTTAAATCCACCTGGAAACTTTACAAAAGGTTTCCAGCTGTAATGTAGACTCTAAGCTGGTCTCGCTGTTTGTCCCAGGTTCTATTCCATTTGGGTGTACAACAGCCAGGCACACAGCAGTTTTCAGTCTCTCCACACAAAAAAACAGCCAGAAGTTAATTTTTTTGGGTTTATTGTTTGAAGAATTTGGATCGGGATGCTCCAGAATCAGTGCAACTTAATCTGAGGACACTCTTTAGTAAGGGTTAACTTCTTCAAAGTAGGCCTCTAGGATAAGTGGTTGTGGAGATACAGTTCAGGGGGGATTCCACATTGGAAACAGCCCTGAGACAATGTGGAACAGTCTCTTCACAAAAGAAGACACAAAGCACCAGTCTTTGCAGAATCTCTTTCAGGCCTTTACACATTATGTATGGATGCCTCACTCCAGTAAAAGCCAGACCCTGTACTGCAAGCCTCCCAGCCAGATCCTCAGCAGACTTTTCTTCAGACTTTTTACACAGCTTCAGAAGTCAGTCCCTTTGCTCTCCCTGAGCTGGGACCGCGATGGACCTCCTGCAGTCATCAGCTAGATGGCCCAGGAGGGCAGACAGCTCCTCCAGGCTGGGTCTCTCACCACTGAGGCAAGGACCCTGCTTCTCTAGGCTCCAGAATATTTATGCACACATCAGCCACTGCTGATCATGCTCTCGACCAGGGTTTGGCTGAGGCTGCATGAATATTCTGCCCAAGGTCCGCCTCTCCCAACCCACCTTAATCCAGAACTTACAGTACTAGAATGCAAGGGATAGCAGTCAAACCTGAAGACAATAGAAGCCAGAAGTAATCAAATCCTGCTCCACTGGCTACAGAGGAGCCAAAAATACGAAATTTACCTAAATGTATTACTAACCTAACTAGAAGGATGCTACACAACTAGCATTTAAATTTTTTTTTTCCTAAACTTATTTTTTATTGAGGTTTAGAAATGTACAAAAGCTGAGTTTTCGGGTCCTTGCAGGGGTAGGGCACACAGCGGAAATCTGTGTAAACAAAAACTACAATTAAAGAACCAAGTACAGTCTAAATGTGGTGTGTGGCCCATGCATAAATGGTAGGAGACAAGAAAGCAATACATATATAAACCGTATCCATGACAAATTATACTGAGTGGTTCTCCCACATGATCTGCCCAGGGAGGAGGAGGAAAGGCTAGTAGTGTAATGTGTTAGTTAAGCAACAACCAACGAGTGTTGCTGAGGATTTGACAATGTAGCCGTAGAGGGGTCTTTTAGGCAACCTGCACATACTCTATAGAATTTGTTAGGACATCCTCTGTTATGGTAAGTAGCTTTGTAAAGAGGTAGCGAAGAGTTTACTAAGTGGTTCCAAAAATTGATAAAAGGAGGGGAAGGCTTTTTTCAATCCAATGTGATGGCCTTTCTCGCAAAAAATAATAGCAGGCCAAGGAAAATCCTTGCTATGTTCATGGGAACCAGATCATCCACTAATCTGAGCAAGCAGATTCTGGATGAGGGGATGAAAGAAGTATGATTAACAGCATTAATAGTAGCCACAACTGCATTCCATTAAGGGGTAATGGCAGGGCACGTCCAGATTATGTGAGAAAAGTCCCCCACTGGGTGATCACCATACCAATAAAAGGAAGAGTTTTTTTTAGCTGAGCTTATGGATTTTGTGCGGAGTAAAATAAGCTCCATGGGGCAATTTTCAATTTGATTAAGTGATCCCTGATGAAGACTGAACGGCTTGTCCCAAATCTCCTCCAAATTCTTTTGATCCACGTCGTGGATATTTGTCTGCCATTTTTGCCCTTTTTTGCCTGAGGCTAGAGGGCATGGAAGCAGTAAAAGACAAGAGTTTCTGCTACAATTCAGAAGCTTGCTGCAGAAGTAGCAATTCCAGAGCTGATGGGAGAAGTGTTACATGACCCTGTGGAAATTGAGACCTAAAGGCATGCACATCCTGCAGGTATCTAAATTGATAGTGGGAAGAGAGAATGTATTTTTAGCTAAGATTCTAAAAAGAGAGGAGGTGACCTCCCTCCACAATGTCAACAATTGATTTGTTTTTGTGTAGCACCCAGACTGGTGGGTCGGGTATGGAGTAAAAATGCAGCAGTTATGGATTATTCTATATGGGGTGTTCAGAGATAGAAAAGTCTTGGAAGTGGATTCCAGTCTAAGTCTCAAAGTCCAGGCTTTAACTGTGGTGTGCATAGAGAGTGTCAGAGGGTATGGGGCCTCTTCTCCACATAATAGGGTATGTTGGAGGCCTTCTAGTGAGTAAAGGACAGCTACCTCCAATATAGTGGCAAAACTGTAAATGTCAGGGCAAAGCCACCAATGAGCCGTAACCAGTTGTGTAGCTAAGATACTTGTAGAGGTCTGACATGCTTAGCCCCCCCTTGGAGAAGGGGTGTAGTTAAGGTAGAAAAGGTATAGCTCAGATATTGGGATCCCCACAGGAAGGAGGAAAGCATTGTGGTGAGTTGGGCAAAAAAGGATTTGGGAATCCATTGATGGGAATTGCAAAATAAATATTTGAATTTAGGTAAGAACTTCATTTTATGTAGGTTTATGCAGCCTAGGAGAGACAGTGGCAGGTTTCACCATGTGTTTAGTTGAAGCTGTTTTAAGGCCCTGTAAAACTTTCCTCAAGACAATTACTCCTAAGTACACAAATTTATCAACTCATTGAAGATGCAGGTTAGATGGCGCTTGTACAGTAGCTTGAGAATCTTTTGGGAAAAGGAGGGATTTATGCCAATTTACTGTAAGTTCAGTTACCCTAGCAAATTTCGTTAGGACCTGTAGTGCTCACTGTAAGGAATCACCTGTGTCATTCGAAAACAACAGGAGGTCTTCGGCATATAGAGCAATCCTCTCCTCCAACCAGTCCACTCTAGTCCCCTGATGTCTGGGGAAATCCCTGGCAAGTGCCCTGCTGTAGATGGAAAGGAATGGAGAGTTGGTTTCCTAAATGGATAGCCATTGCATGAAGCTTAGGGGAAAGTCCATTCTCCTCAAGACCTCCCACACTCACATAAAAAGCCTTTATAATATGTAAGGAGGCTACGGTCTTGGTACCTGAGTTTGAATGTTGAGCATGTATATTTGTGAAAAGCCTGCACAAGTTTATGTTGGTGGATTTAATAGGTATGAATTCAGTTGGGTCATGGTCTATTTAAACAGGGGCGAGGGAGCACAGTCTGTTATTAAAGGGGATGTAAACCTGATTCATGAAATTTGAATTAAGTACATATATCTTTAGTGTTTTCCTATCTCCATCCAAAGTCCTAAATCCTGTGTCTTTCTTCTGTTTCATTGCTTCTTTATCAGCATGATAACTTCTGACAAGTTCTCTGTCAACCAAGATAAAACCAGGCTGAAATTTGTGTAGTGGGAGGTTGCTTTAAATAGATTAGCAGAGAGCTTGTGTTGTCACAGCACAGCTCTGCAAGTCTCTGCCTAAATGGAGAGGGCGTGTGTGCCTTTCCTCCAATCAGCTGTCTTGGCTGTATGCCAAGAATTCACTTTCAGTGCTGAACAGGAAGAGAAAATCTCTAACACAATATACACTTTCTAATGAATATATGAAGCTGAAGACAGCATAATATGCATATAATACCTATGTGGGGAGATTTGTTTCATCTCTGCGTATCATCTGAGGCTGTTCACTTCACTGGGTATATGTGAGGGTTTAAATCCACTTTAATTAATTTGGTCAAGATTTTAAGGCCATTATTTCTATGGGCCTGTACGATGCGCAGACTGATGGGTCTTTGCGGCTTTTATGAGTTAAGGTGATGTGAGCTTCCTGCAAGGAAGGGTCAAGCCTGTCATTCACTAAGCAAATATTATACAGTGAGGCTAGCCTGGGGGCCCAAGATTCAGCATATGATCTTTAAAGGTCAATAGGAAGGCCATCAGGGCTAGGGGCTCTACCAAAAGGGAACAAGATAATTATTGCAAGAATCTTCTCAGCAGTGATGGGTCGCATTAGGGAATCTCTGTTCGAGTCTGAGAGCCAACCCAGTGCCAGCGAGTCTAACAGAGAGGCAAAATCTGTGGAATCTGGGGGAAGAGAAAAAGTGTACAATTTAGTATAATAGGACATGAGTTTAGACAAAATACCTGTTGGGGAGGTAATAACCGTGTTTTCTGAAGTTTTAATCTCAGAAATAACAGTCAGCTCTTTGTCATTTTGAGCTAACATGGCCTGATAGCTTGCATTTTTATTCCCGTGCTCAAAAAAAATCTGCTTCTGATTTTGAAAGTCAGGTCTAGTAATTTCAGCTAAATGTAAATGTACAGTATCTCACAAACGTGAGTACACCCCTCACATTTTTGTAAATATTGTATTATATCTTTTCATGTGACAACACTGAAGAAATTACACTTTGCTACAATGTAAAGTAGTGTGTGTACAGCTTGTATAACCATGTATATTTGTTGCCCCCTCAAAATAACTCAACACACAGCCATTAATGTCTAAACCGCTGGCAACAAACATGAGTACACCCCTAAGTGAAAATGTACAAATTGGGCCCATTTTCCCTCCCCGGTGTCATATGACTCGTTAGTGTTAAAAGGTCTCGGGTGTGAATGGGGAGCAGGTGTGTTAAATTTAGTGTTTTCGCTCTCATACACTCATACTGTTCACTGGAAGTTCAACATGGCACCTCATGGCAGAGAACTCTCTGAGGATCTGAAAAAAAGAATTGTTGCTCCACATAAAGATAGCCTAGGCTAAACGAAGATTGCCAAGACCCTGAAACTGAGCTGCAGCATGGTGGCCAGGACCATACAGCGGTTTAACAGGACAGGTTCCACTCAGAACAGGCCTCGCCATGGTCCACCACAGAAGTTGAGTGCAGATGCTCAGTGTCATATCCAGAGTGTGTCTTTGGGAAATAGACATGTGAGTTCTTCCAGAATTGCTGCAGAGGTTGAAGGGGTGGGGGGTCAGCCAGTCAGTGCTCAGACCATACGCCACACACTGCATCAAATTGGTCTGCGTGACTCTTCTAAAGATGATGCACAAGAAAGCCCCCAAGCAGTTTGCTGAAGACAAGCAGACTAAGGACATAGATTACTGGACCCATGTCCTGTGGTCTGATGAGACCAAGATAAACTTATTTGGTTCAGATGTCAAGCGTGTGTGGCGGCAACCAGGTGAAGCATACAAAGACAAGTGTGTCTTGTCAAGCATGGTGGTGGGAGTGTCATGGTCTTGGGCTGCATGAGTGCTGCCGGGACTGGGAAGCTACAGTTCATTGAGGGAACCATGATTGTCAACATGTACTGTGACATACTGAAGCAGAGCATGATCCCCTCCCTTCGGAGACTGGGCCGCAGTATTCCAATATAACGACCCCAAACAAGCCTCCAAGATGACCACTGCCTTGCTAAAGAAGCTGAGGGTAAAGGTGATGGACTGGCCAAGCATGTCTCCAGACCTAAACCCTATTGAGCATCTGTGGGGCATTCTCAAACAGAAGGTGGAGGATCGCAAGGTCTCTAACATCCACCAACTCCATGATGTCATCATGGAGGAGTGTAGGAGGACTCCAATGGCAATCTGTAAAGCTCTGGTGAACTCCACGCCCAAGAGGGTTAAGACAGTGCTGGATAATAATGGCACTTTTGGACATTTTCACTTAGGGGTGTACTCACTTTTGTTGTCAGCGGTTTAAAAAATTAATGGCTGTGTGTTGAGTTATTTTGAGGGGACAACAAATTGACACTGTTATACAAGCTGTACACTCACTGCTTTACATTGTAGCAATGTGTAATTTCTTCAGTGTTGTCACATGAAAAGATATAATAAAATATTTACAAAAAATGTGAGAGGTGTACTTACGTTTGTGAGATACTGTAAGTCATGTCCAGAAGACAACAGTTGGTCAAAGTTGTCAGGGGTAGGACAGGTGGTGTATTGATCTGCTTTTGGACATCACTCTTACTATGTTCTCAGCAAACAATTTTTTTGTGCTGGATAAAATTTGTGCAGTGGTTTCCTTGTCAGTAGCATTAATAATTTGTTTTATTTATATTGTCCTTTAATAAAGTTATTATTTTTATTTTTTTAATATTTTCAAAAGGTAGAGGGGTATAAACAAAACAGAGCCTCTGGGCATTCCCTGGTTCAAACATAACTTAAAAAAAAGGACATGTCCTAAGACTACCATAACTAATAAAAGAAAAAGAAGAAAAGAAAACAAAATCCAACCGCTCGGTTCCACCAAGAGACAGGAGTAAAGGTGATTATCACTGCATATAGGCTCTCTCACTCCACCAAAAAATTAGTACCTGGATATGATCATAATACATTCTCTGACTCTGTAACAGTATGTAACAAAGGATTTCCTTAAAGAACCCTTGGGGGTTAGGAATATGTGAGTGTATGGGAAACCACACAGTAATAACACCTCCTAGGTTTATTAGTATAAATAGATTTCGTCCAGATGTTCCACACTTTACCAAACTTGGCTGGGCAAAGCTTGTGAGGAGTAGGTGGCTTTGTATAATGGGATGGCATTATTTATCAGAGATATCCAAAAGTTTAAGCCTCATTCAACTTCCCTTTAATCACTATGACTTTTCTTGTATAGAATAAAAGTGGAGCTATAAGTGTCTTGGTTTTTCGGAGAAAAGCTAGGGACTAGGCCAAGCAAGCATATTTCCATGGACAATGGGATGTGGATAGTAGTTAAGGAGGAGATAAAATCTGTAACCTCTACCCAAAACCCTCTCACTTTGGGACACAACCAAAACCTATGATTGAAGTCAGTCATGGTTTAGTGGGGGTAGGCCCCAGGATATATTTTGTTTAGGCGATGTGGTGTCAAGTAGACTCTATAAACTATTTAAATTGAATTAGGCGGTCTCTGACTGACACCAAATGTTGGAAGGGGTATTCCCATACATCTTCCCAGGTCTACGTATCCATATAAGGAATTTCCACTCGCCATTTGGAGTGTAAACCCTCCAAACCAAAATGGACTGACAATAAGTGTTTTATATATATTAGATAGTGGTTTCTCTAGGGACTCATCTCTCTAATTTACCTTGAAGAAGAGTTGGTCCCTGAGTACCGTATTGAGTAGAAAAGGTAACGGAAGAGATGGGAGTTAGGGAGAGGGTACCTATTTTTTAAGTCATCGAAGGTCCTTAAAGTATCACCTACACAAATATGATCCAGTGATTTAATTCCCCTCCCAGCCCACACCACAGGGTCGGGGATGAAGTAGAATTCAGCAAGGAGTGGATTAAGCCACATAGGGGTATTTGTGGACCATCTATTGGGGTCATCAGGGTGATGGCACACCAATTGCCAGGCTCTGACTGCTTTCATGGAGAGTGTTATTGAAAAAGGAGCTTGAGTACCTCAGTAGATTTCTCAGGGCCTAATATGACCCGATATGGGCTGCTTCTAGAACTACCAAGGTGCTGGAGTCGTCAGAAACCACCCATGTGCATGAGAAGTGCTGCGTGAAAATACTTCTGAAGATCTGGGTACGCCAGACCATCCTGCATCCACGGCCTTTTGTTGAATTCAGGAGTACCGATCTTCCACAAAAAGGGAGTAATTATGGATTCAAATTGCTGAAAAAAAAGCTTTCGGGATCCAGGTCGGTGAATGACGTATAACATATAACAATACTGGAAGTATTTCATTTTTAGAAGATTTATTCTCCCAATAAGTTACAATGGCAAATTATCCCAGGCCTTCAATCTGGTTTTAATTATAGTTAACTAAGGATAAAGATTCAACTTACTTAAGTCAGACATATTAGTTGTAATATTGATTCCCAGATACTGAATGGATGTGGTCCAGGTCAAGGGAAGGGAAAGATCTGCAGCCTGTCTAGCCTGAGAGGATTTGGGATTTTTCCCAGTTGACTCTCAGCCCCGATAAAGCCGTTAACTGGGAAAAAATATTCAGTGCTGCACGAAGCGAGGGGCCAGGGTCATGGAGAAAGAAAATAAGATCATCGGCATATAGTGCCAATTTTTCAGTTATTGATCCCACTTTAATACCACAAATTTCCATATATTGTCGTATGGCAAGCCCCCCCCCCCCCCCAATTTATTTTGAGCCACTGGGGATTTATAAAGTATACTAATCCATTTACAGAAGACAGGACCAAAACCAAAAACCTTCAACACTGTTAGCATGTAACACCAGTTTACAGAGTCAAATGCTTTCTCAATGTCTAAGGCCGCTAAAACCCTACTCCGTGAGTCTAATGATGGGAGTTGTAAGTGCATAAGCACTCTTCTCAAATGAATGTCTGTTGACTTTCCCGACATAAAGCCAGTTTGATCTATATCTACTAAAGCTGGCAAGACCTTCATTATTCTGGTGGCAAGAACCTTAGTTAGCATCTTTAGGTCATAGTTCAGGAAAGATATTGGTCTATAGGAGGAGCAGAATAAGGGTTCCTGGTTTTGGAATTAAAACTATATGACCTTGGTACATTGGGGGGGGGGGGGTAAAGAGGCATTATCAAAACAAGCTGCATAAAAGGTCTCGAAGTCTGGGGCCAATCGTTTAGTATACATCTTGTACCAGTCGCCCGGGAAGGCCATCTGGTCCAAGGGTTTTGGCAGTGGGAAAGGAGGATGTCGCCTTTTCAATTTCAAGTAGTGAATCGGGTCTCTAGAGTAATAGTCTCTTCGGGTGCTAGTATATCCAATTCAGTTGAAGCTAGGGGTTGGCTGTATAGGTTTGTGAAAAATTTACTGAATTATTTTAGTATTATTCTGTGGTTCAGAAATTTGTTTTCTTGTAGCCAATTGAATCTCTGATACTACAGTCTGGAAATGGGGATCTGCCACCAAATTAGCCAGAGGTCTGCTATTTTTATTGCCAGTTTCAAAAATTCTGCCCTCCTGGGTTCTAATAGCATTTTGGGTGAGATTGGTATAGTGGAGTTTGATATTCCTTCTGGCCTGAGACAAAGCGAGGTAAGCCTCTGATGTGGGATTAGCGCCAAAGGCTAAGGCGGCTTCAGTTTCACACTTCTCTAAGTGTACTCTCTGGGCAGCATAATCGTTCCTTGTGGCCTTAATCACAGAGATATATTCCCCCCATACTGTTGCCGTAAAAGCATCCCACACCACTATTTGGGGGGCAGAGTCAATATTAATGGACCAATATGAGTCAATTTTGGGGAGAATTTTTTTTTAATCTTTCTTTCTTCTCCTTTTTTTTGGGGGGGGGGGGGCGGCGCCCCTGCGCCCCTTATCGACCGGCCGCCACTGGCCAAGAAGTCAGTAAACAGAAGGATAGACAAATTTTCATATCGTAAGTCAGGATGCTTACGTGCCTCTGATAGAATCCGATCACGATCCTGATAATTTAAAAATCTGACCAGAAAGGGACGTGCTGTGTTCCCAGGTAGAAGATGGCCAGTCGGGACCCTGTGAGCCCTTTGTACCATATTCATGGGGGAGACATCTGGTATTTGGAGCAGGTTTTTAAAAAAAGATTCTGTAAACTCTGCCCGGTTCTCTCCCTCTGATCCTTCCAGAAGGGCAAGGACACGTACATTATTTTGGCGAAGCCGATTTTTAGCATCATCAGATTTGGCAACTAGGGCTTTCCCTGTGTGCTGAAGGTCTTCTACTGTATAATGTCTGAATGCTGTGTGGTGTCATCTTTGGTAGTAGAGATGCATGATTCTGTTTCAGTTAAGTGGCCTCTGATTTTGTCAAGATCGTTTCTGATAAGATTGCCCTCCTCTGTAAGCCGATCCATTCTGACCAGCAAGGATGTCTTTCTATGTTCTTTGGCTGCAAGTATTGTGGCTGTGTTGTCTGGTTGAGAAGGAGCCGCTGCAGCAGCAGCTTGTCTGGACTCCATGCCTTCCATGTGCAAGTCTGCTAACAGAGCCTGCAGATTGTCAGCCAAAATGGCATCTGGCCTCATGGCAGGGGCCAGCAGAGGCTGCATAATGGGTGTCGGAGTGCTGGAGCGGCTCTTGGGAAGCATCACTGGAATCACAGAGAGACGCTGATTCAGACGGGACAAAATGGTTGAAGTGACCCGGTGTCTATAATGCAGGAGATCCATAGTTGTTCAATAGCAGGATTTTTGGAGCTCTTCTCTAACGCATCCGCCATTCTCTAAATCCGGCCCGCCCCCTTTAATAAACTTATTAAAATCATATTCTTTAGGGCTGGCCACGGGGATCAATTTATTATATGACTGTATAAAAATGTATTATTATCACATTCTTCGAAATATTATGAGTGAGCAAATGATAGTAGTTATATTTTATGATTGTTTTAAGTAACTTATCTGATCTTAGATTATCAGTCATTGATTCTGAGTGTTTGCACATTGAACAATTGCCTTTTAGGTTGTACTCCTTCAGTACTTTTTCGCTTTTATTGATAACAGTTGTCAACAGGGGTGGACTGACAACTCATGGGGCCCCCGGGCAATCAGAGATCATGGGGCCCCCTGTGTCCACACTCAAGCCACACAAAGCCCCACCTACAAATTGCAGCTCAGCCACATAGAGTGGGCATTTAAATATCTACCACAGCATAGCCTGCATGGAAGTTCCTGGCTTCTTTCTGTAGTGTGTAGCCTCTCATGGGGCCCCCTACTGACCCTGGGCCCTCGGGCAGTGCCCTAATCCCCAAATGGTCAGTCCGCCCCTGGTTGTCAAAATTGCCTGGCTACCTAGGTAGAAAATCATATTGTATAATAACTCCTTTTATTATTGTTGGTTGTTAGTGATTATTTTCGTACCTAGAATGTTAAAGCTGTCATTTGTGTGTTGTTAAGACTTCAACAAAATGTACAGAAAAGTGCCCTGCATGTGGCCAGCCTAAGAAGCCTTTCTTTCTACAGTAAACATAACCAGTTTACGTGATCTGTCAGTATAGCACAAACATTCCATCCCTTTAATTAAGCTGCCTGCCTCTGAACTCTCTCAAGCCCTGCTGTGGGTTTATTGTAGATAGGGACACAGAACTGTATATTATATTCTAAATGTGGCCTAATATAGATAAAACTGAACTTTTTTTAAACACCTTGCTTAAATTTCCCCAAGCCCATGGCTTAGGGGTAATCCACTTTCTCGTTTAAACCTCATGTTCACTCACTAACCACATCCTGCTATCTCCTTTCTTAAAAACATGTCTCGCATCCATGTCTTCCTCACATATGATGTTATTCCAATGCTAGTGAGAAATTCTCTCATCATATGCCAGCTCAGCTATTGTAACACATTCCTCTGTGGCTTACCAACAAAAAGACGGGCACCACTCAAGTCCATCTTTAAAGCAAAATGTAAGCATATACTGTACAAAAGAACACTCTTTAACTCTTGTTATGTACTCATTACAAACATCTTTAACCCATTTGCGCCTTAGGGTAAAACAAATGTTAATGCCTAAGCCCAATTTTGCAACTTTGACATGTGTTAGTAAAACCGTACATATCATCACAACTACTTTGTGCATCCATGTGGATTATACCTAGGACAAATTGGGCTTTCATTTCATGGTAAATGGTAATGAATATCTCCTGATGTTTTTTATTATCTAAAGTTGGATACACACTATACAATTTTCATTAGATTTTTTCCTTTAGATTTACCAAAACCATATAATAAGAGGTCAAACCTAAACACTATAAATTTGTATGCAATCAGGCAGGCCCTTGCACTACATAGTTGAAGGTAAATCTAAAGGAAATCAAACAACAAAAGTTGTACAGTGTGTATCCAGCTTTAGGAAAACTGGCCCAAAATCGTAATAAATTATTATTTATTTATTTTTTAATTTACCTGTATATTTCTTGCAACTACCATAGCCTACCACCAAAAATAAATTCTCCTGCTCCTGACAATTGCAGCAATACCACATACAGTATGTGTATTTTAGCCCAGAAACAATAGTGCGCATTTTGCTTTTTTATATCCTACTTAAAACACACTGACACTTGCTGACACTGATTCTAATTTAAAAAAAGAAAATCTTGTCCAAAAAAATACTGACCCTGACCTTTGCCCTTGACCTTTGACTCTGACCTTGACACAAACACTAACCCTGAGGCTGACCTTGATCTAGGTATTTATTTCTATTTTTTTAATTTCTATTTTTTTTTTGCTTTTTTTTTTTTCCTATCTATGCAAGGACAGAGAAAGATACAATCTATCTGTCTCGTCCATTCACAGAGACAGAAGACAAGGGGGTGGGCTTCCCAGTGACTTATCACTGTGATAGCCTCTGATTGGCTATCACTATAATCAGGTGACCCGGAATTTGACATTCCGGGTACCAATCGTTAGAACAGGGCTCGGGGCTCTCGATGAGACTCCGGTCTCTGTGCTGGGAGCACGCCGTGCGGTGCTCTCCCAGCACAAATGGAGATACGCAAATATACAGCCCCACGGAAAAAAGCCCAGTCCATTGGGGCTGCATATTTACATACAGTCGTTGTGAAGGTGTTACAGAGACCCTAGCACAGCCATTCTTAGCCAGGGTTCCTTGGAACCCTGAGGTTCCTCCAGAGTTTGCCAGGGGTTACTTGAGATGTGGCAGATTGACCTCCCAACTAAATGTCCCTGCATAGTTCCAGGGTCAATGCAACATGTCAGAGCCAGCGGCATAACGCCAATGATTTTTTTGCTATCTGTAACGGTGTCATTATGACCACCACTATTAGGGGTAATTTCTAAAGATCACCAATGTAAAATTGATAAAATGGATTTAGCATGGGTTCCCTGAGAACTTAAAACTAGTTCAAGGTTTCCTCTGGGGTAACAAGGTTGAGAAATTGTGCCCTAGCACTAGTTCACATATTCTTTAGAATAGATACATCTGTCTTTTTAATTTCCAGCTTATTTTATTTACAACCCTGCAAAGAGAACAGCAATCAGACAATTCCAGAAGTAGCAACCCTATCTGCTAATTCCTTCCCTGTAACTACAGTATGTCACAGCTCACACCAATACTGGCAGTTCTTGTGGCCCTTGCCATGAATGAAAGCTTTTTCATCCTGTGACCCTGAAAGCTATCAGAAAGAATTTCCTGCTCTCATCCTCTGTATTGTCAGTATCAGCAGAAACCTTTGCAGGGAGCTGAATCATGTGTGCATTAGTGGATGTGGCTTACTGCAAAGCCTCCCACTGATGCTGACAGTGCAGAGGTTGACAGTGGGACTTCTAGGCAATAGCATGAATAATTATTTTTTTCAACATTCATGTTTGGTGGGATTCTCCTTTCCGCTGTTAGAGCCACAGGATAGAAAAAAATTTAATTTGTGCTATCGGCAGGTGGCTCATACACTCAGTATTAACGTGAGCTGTGATGTGGCTGCAGGGGGGAGGGAAGCAACAGGCTGGGATTTTAACTAAAACAAGCGGCAAATTGAAGAAAAAAGTTAGGACCGAAGTATGTATTATTCTTAATGCATTCTAAAAAAGAAAAAGTGTACCCTGAAGAAGGATCTATGTAAGGAGAACCTGCACATAGGGATATTCAAGCTAATTATAAATGGATAAGTGCAGTTTCCATTTTTGTTTTGTTTGCTTGTTTGACACAATGGAGGTCTTCAACTGCCACTGAACTGTGCTTGGCTTCTGGTTTGTCCCTGTACCTATAAGGAGGAGTGGGCTGCTTCTATGCATACATATTCTCCCAAGATAGAAGCTCTGTTAGACTAGAGTTAGGGACCACACTTCACAGAGGGGCCCTGACAAGGCATGATGCCACAAAAACTTCTGTTTTTAATGCAAATTGTTAGAATAATGTTGTTTTTTTTGCTGGTTAGCTGGTATGAGTGTTGTTAAATATTTGTTTTGTATTTTTCTATGAAATCCCCTGTACATATGCATCGATTGATCAATCAATGGTACATTCAGCCTGCCAATACATGAACCGGCCGAGATTTAAACCGTGTATGGCCTGCCTTTGGTTTGATTATAGGCTCTCATGAGCAGGACTCTGCTAATCCCCTTGTATTTTATTGTATTGTATTGTAATCTCCATTTATTTTATAAAGCGCTGTGCAAACTGTTGGCCCTATATAAATCTTGTATAGTAATAACATAAAAAAACAAAAAAACAAAACATGCAATGGCAGCTTCAATATATCTATCCTTTCAGGGTCATTTTCATGCTCGCCTGAAACATAGAAGTTCCTTTCTTCATGTCACTGATAAGCCATTTGCCTCCTCATCCATCTAAAAAGGAACACTTTCAACTGTTATACAGCCATCTCACTACTCTTGGTGGTATTAAACCCCAAACCAAAAATATTATTGCAGTGTCATAAATATTATGAAGAAATAGACATATTTTCATACATTTCATATGGAGGTTTAAGACCGAATAAGCCCAAAAACTCAGGACATTCACATAAGTCTTTAAACAGAACATCCTGTGTTTTTTATCCCCCTGGTGAAAGTTTGTAAACTGGCTGTTTGCTGAACTGGGGACAAAAGCCAAGGATAACTCTATTCTATGGTCACTAACTAGGATGTATCTAAATAGCCTTAAATAATAAAACTTTAACCACTTAAGCCCCGGAAGATTTTACCCCCTTCCTGACCAGGCCCTATTTTGCGATTCGGCACTGCGTGACTTTAACGGACAATTGCGCGGTCGTGCGACGCTGTACCCAAACGAAATTGACGTCCTTTTTTTCCCACAAATAGAGCTTTCTTATGGTGGTATTTGATCACCTGTGCAATTATTACTTTTTGCGCTATAAACAAAAAAAGAGCGACAATTTGGAAAAAATAACAATATTTTTCACATTTTTTTATATGAAATTCCCCCCCAAAAAATGTAAAAATCTAAATTTTTTAACATTTTAGGCCAATTTGTTTTCTGCTACATATGTTTGGTAAAAAAAATCTCAATAAGCGTATTTTGATTGGTTTGCGCAAAAGTTATTGCGTTTACTAATGGAAAGATTTTTGTAATTTTTATTGTTTTTTTTTTAACGAGTAATGGCGGCGATCTGCGATTTTTTTTGCGGCACTGTGACATTGCGGCGGACAGATTGGACCCTTCACTGACATTTTTGACACTTTTGGGGGTACCAGTGACATTACTACAGTAATCAGTGCTATACATATGCACTGTTACTGAAAAAATGACATTGGCAGGGAAGGGGTTAACTTTATTAGAGATGCAGGGGTTAAATGTGTCCCTAGGGGCGTGCTTCTAACTGTAAAGGGGTGTGGCTGGAGATGTAACCACAGAAACATACAATCCTACATAGCAGGATCGTATGATCTCTGCAGTTAGATCAGGGAGAATGACAGGCGGCTTTAATCAGCCGCATGCCTTTTTCCCTCTCCAATAGGAGATCGCGAGTGACCGACGGACATAGAGTCCACCGGTCACACACGCGGACATGTTAGGGAACGAGCGGGGGCAGGAGCGCGCCTCCAGGGGGCTCTCAGGCTAGCGACGTAGTATCACATCACTTTGCCTGTACAGGGCTGACCGACACAGTAAATGTACTGGCGGCGGTCGGCAAGTGGTTAAAGACACAACTAACTCAATTGCCTCTCCCGGGTGTGAATACCACCTTCAAACAAGGTCCAACAGAAAACTTTGGGGGAATTTATACCTAGCACATCTCCTAATATAGTTCAGTGAAAAGACAGCAGAACGAGTTATCCAATGACCAGGCCATTGTCTCAACTCAGGGAAAGATTATGTATCAAAATGGTGGGAAACAACGAAATTTATAATGTAGGTATACTGGACAGCCACTGAAATATCTTGTGAATATTTAAAATGAAAGCAGACACCAAGAGCAGTTTTGATAAAAAGCATAAAACAAAACTTTACTGGACATCAAAATACATAAAGCTTCCTTACATAAAAGTTACTATAAACAAATACACAAAATACCACGTCTTAAACATACAACCCTTGTCCCAAGAATATCAAATAAATACTTAGCTCTGGTAGTTGAAATTCAACAGCTTCCAATGGATCTCTGGAAAAGCAATAATAGGTCTTGGCTGCATCCTTGGCCTCCTCACAGCTCCAACAAAAAATGAGTGCCTCATGCTAATTACTCTTTTTATAGTCCTGTATATTAAAGACCACCCACAGGATGTGATCATTCCTCTTGACCACTCACAGGTCAGTTTGTGAGAGAGGTCATCAACACATGGCTGCACATCCCCCACGACCACATGGGTCATTGAATATGCGGCAGCCATTTTATGTCCAAGAAACTTCACTAAACCACCTGTGGGTGAGAGATATTATTACACATGTATGGGAACATTTGTCATGAATCAGTTAAAAATATCCACAACCATGGGCGTCCGCATGGGGGACTGGAATGTCTGGAATGTTAAGCTCTGCTCTGTGCACCGATCGCGACGGCTTCCTGCTCTGCCTGTCCTCTCTCCTTCCGACAGCTGAAGGGGGCGGGTCGGACCGAGGATTCCCTCTTGACATCAGTCAGGAGGGGCGGAGCTGCGGCCCGCAGAGGAGAGAGGAGCCTGGTGGAGGAGAGAGTCGGGATACAGCAGTGAACAGTGAGTCAGAAGCACTAATTGATCTATTGCTAAAGGCATGATAACAAGGTAAGTAATGAGGCGCTGCTACTAGCATTTAACATATAGATACATAACACTGTAAAAAATTCACTTTATGCAATCTAAAATAGGTGACTCCAAATTCCCGTGCTAGGGTGAATGAAACTTATTCACCCTAGCACGGGAATTTGGAGTCACCTATTTTAGATTGCATAAAGTGAATTTTTTACAGTGTTTTATGTATCTATATGTTAAATACTAGTAGCAGCGCCTCATTACTTACCTTGTTTGACATTTAAGTATTACCACTCAAATTGAAAGCAGCTCTACTTAACACATTGTCTTTAGATCAGGGAAGGCGCCGTACTCCTTATATTATCTCATAAAGGCACGATAAGACACAGTCAGGGGCAGTGGAGCAGGATGTTGATTTGAAGAGATTGAAGAGAAGAAAGGATGTTATTATAAGTGGGTTATGCATACTGCACCAGGCCAGAGGCAGCACTGGAGTACAGGGGCAGAGGGCAGTGATGGGGCGCACACATGACGTGGATTTTGATTTGAAGGATATAATCCTAGGGATATTGGTGCTTATGCACCAGAGGCAGGAGGAGAGACTTTGATTGTCCGCTCTCAACACTTCACCTATGTTGCCCCAGTCCGGACTCAGCCTACATTCACATTGGTCTGATTTGACATGTTAAATCGCATGTCAATTTGGAGCCAATTGCCAGCAAAGGAATCGGTCGAATCGGTGTGACACCGATTTTACGGCGCTGCCCCAATTCCCAAAAGTAGTTTCTGTACTACTTTTGGCAATTTGTCATTAAACAGTAAAGGAAGATCAGCAAATGGGCGTTCGCTGATCTCCCTTCCCTCCACCTGTTGGCACGCACCTGCTATGCCAGTCCCAGGTGTGCCAATGGGTGCATGGAGGCCAGGAAACATGGCTGAGGTGTGTGTGGATTGTTTCCATATGACAGACAACACTTGGCTTGTCAGGTTTATACACAGTAAGTGAGATGCTTTCTTTTAGGTCTTGTTTTCATTTACGTTTTCAGGGCAGTAAAAATGCATGGCTGAGCCACGTTTACCACCACCCAACCACTCCCCTTTATGCTGCAAAGGAACTGCCACTGTCCTACATAGTACAACAGTGGTGCCAGGGGTTTTACACACATGCCCAATGGCTTAATCCACTGGGAGTGTGTAAAATCCACTGGCATCCTATTAAGCTTTTGCATCAGGTTTCTCAAACCTTTGGATGCCTGCGCGTTATGTGATAATGACTAAGGCCCTCCCCTTCATGACATTGTCAAAAAGTGGCGGAGCATTGGTGATCTTAAAATTACGCCCCCCCCCCCCCCCCTGAAAAAAGTTCTGCGGATGCCCATGTCCACAACTGATACAATCCACCTGTTGATCCCATACATTGGCAATAATTACCAACATTACAAACAATTACATATAATTTCTACTTATTTACAAAAATATGCCTACAACATGCACAAGCAAATTATCTTAAGCATGTACAATGTGTATGCAAAAAAAAAATACTGCTTTCTCCAAAATCCTCAGATCAAGTCTAAGGCCTCATGCACACTGGACGTTTTTACAGCTGCTGTTAGCAGCGTCAGAAGTTTTTTTTTGCAGCTGCAGAACGCCCATCCATGTTATTCTATGGCCTCATGCACACATAGAGCTTTTAGGAGCTCCAAGTGGCATAGGCGTTTTACAGCTCCAAAAAAAACCCAGGAACTGTGGGTTCAGGAGCTCCAGCGTCAAGCTGCAAAAAACGTCTGACGCTGCTAAAGGCTCCATAAGGCTCCATAACGTTGCTTAACGTGCGTTAAGCCACGTTATACGTTTTTTTTCTTCCATTCAAAATCAATGGCTCCCTACGGGAGCCTATTGATTTGAATGGAAGTCACACCGCAGGTCGGATCAGGGTGATCCGACTTGCGGTGCGACCTGCACTGTGAGAATCTTGAGGGGGAACTCCACGCCAAAATGGGGAAAAAACGGCGTGGGGTTCCCCCCCAGGGTTCCAAACCAGGCCCTTCGGGTCTGGTATGGAATTTGAGGGTAGCCCCACGCCGAAAAAACGGCGTGGGGTCCCCCCCAAAATCCATACCAGACCCTTATCCGAGCATGCAGTCCGGCATGCCAGGAAAGGGGAGGGGACGAGCGAGCGGCCCCACCCCCCCTGGATCATACCAGGCCACACGCCCTCAACATGGGGGGGTGTGGGTGCTTTGGGGCAGGGGGGGCTCTGCACCCCGCACCTCAAAGCACCTTGCCCCCATGTTGATGAGGACAAGGGCCTCATCCCCACAACCCTGGCCGGTGGTTGTGGGGGTCTGCGGGCAGGGGGCTCATCGGAATCTGGAAGCCCCCTTTAACAAGGGGGCCCCCCCAGATCCCGGACCCCCTCCCTATGTGAATGGGTATGGGGTACACTGTACCCCTACTCATTCACCCCATAAATTTGGAAAATTTATTAAAAATCTTCATCTGGCTCTTGTCCTCTCCGGGGGTCTTCTCCTCTCCGAGGGTCTTCTGCTCTTTTGCTGTCCGCCCTTCTTGTCTTCTCCTCTCCGGGGGTCTTCTGCTGTCTTCTCTCCGAGGATCTTCTGCTCTTTTGCTGTCCGCCCTTCTTGTCTTCTCCTCTCCGGGGGTCTTCTGCTGTCTTCTCCTCTCCGAGGGTCTTCTGCTGTCCGCCCTTCTGCTGTCCAATCTTCTTGTCTTCTCCTCTCTTCCTCCGGTCCTCCTCCGACGACATCTCCAGCGATTATGCCGGCCTCTGGTCTCTGCAGCTTATTATATAGCCATTAGGGGCGTGGCCGCCAGATGACGTCATCGGGAGACCACGCCCCCTTGTGTCACAGATGACGTCATCTGTGACACAAGGGGGTGTGGTCTCCCGATGACGTCTCCCGATGACGTCATCTGGCGGCCACGCCCCTAATGGCTATATAATAAGCTGCAGAGACCAGAGGATCTTCTGAGGATCTTCTGCTCTTTTGCTGTCCGCCCTTCTTGTCTTCGTGGCCGCCAGATGACGTCATCGGGAGACCACGCCCCCTTGTGTCACAGATGACGTCATCTGTGACACAAGGGGGCGTGGTCTCCCGATGACGTCTCCCGATGACGTCATCTGGCGGCCACGCCCCTAATGGCTATATAATAAGCTGCAGAGACCAGAGGATCTTCCGAGGATCTTCTGCTCTTTTGCTGTCCGCCCTTCTTGTCTTCTCCTCTCCGGGGGTCTTCTGCTGTCTTCTCCTCTCCGAGGGTCTTCTGCTGTCCGCCCTTCTGCTGTCCAATCTTCTTGTCTTCTCCTCTCCGGTCTTCTGCTCTTTTGCTGTCGGCTGTCCTTCTTCCTCCGGTCCTCCTCCGACGACGTCTCCAGCGATTATGCCGGCCTCTGGTCTCTGCAGCTTATTATATAGCCATTAGGGGCGTGGCCGCCAGATGACGTCATCGGGAGACCACGCCCCCTTGTGTCACAGAAGACAAGAAGGGCGGACAGCAAAAGAGCAGAAGATCCTCGGAGAGAAGACAGCAGAAGACCCCCGGAGAGGAGAAGACAAGAAGGGCGGACAGCAAAAGAGCAGAAGACCCTCGGAGAGGAGAAGACCCCCGGAGAGGACAAGAGCCGGATGAAGATTTTTAATAAATTTTCCAAAACGTCTCCTGTCGTTATTTCCATACACTGCATTTTATGGGGTGAATGAGTAGGGGTACAGTGTACCCCATACCCATTCACATAGGGAGGGGGTCCGGGATCTGGGGGGGCCCCCTTGTTAAAGGGGGCTTCCAGATTCCGATGAGCCCCCTGCCCGCAGACCCCCACAACCACCGGCCAGGGTTGTGGGGATGAGGCCCTTGTCCTCATCAACATGGGGGCAAGGTGCTTTGAGGTGCGGGGTGCAGAGCCCCCCCTGCCCCAAAGCACCCACACCCCCCCCATGTTGAGGGCGTGTGGCCTGGTATGATCCAGGGGGGGTGGGGCCGCTCGCTTGTCCCCTCCCCTTTCCTGGCATGCCGGACTGCATGCTCGGATAAGGGTCTGGTATGGATTTTGGGGGGGAGCCCACGCCGTTTTTTCGGCGTGGGGCTACCCTCAAATTCCATACCAGACCCGAAGGGCCTGGTTTGGAACCCTGGGGGGGAACCCCACGCCGTTTTTTCCCCATTTTGGCGTGGAGTTCCCCCTCAAGATTCTCACAGTGCAGGTCGCACCGCAAGTCGGATCACCCTGATCCGACCTGCGGTGTGACTTCCATTCAAATCAATAGGCTCCCGTAGGGAGCCATTGATTTTGAATGGAGGCAGAAAAAACGCTGCTAACAGCTACTGTGGCCAAACGTGCAATAACGTTAGTAGAAAAAGCTACTGAAAGCACGTTTTTACAGCTGCTGTTTCCCGGCGTTATGTAAACAGCTTTGGAGCACGTTTTTATGACGCCCTGTGTGCATGGAGCCTTAAGCAGACATGCTGTTCCTTTTTGTGTTTCAAAAACAACTCTCCTTTGTCTAAACACATGTTTTTTTCAAAAAGTCCTAAACACCACCCCCCACATTACATCTTGTTCCTCTGGCTCCTCAACCAATTGGACTGGTTTATTTGCATATCAATGGGGAGAGCCGTAGCTTGCAAGAACATATGGCCTGAAAATCGAAACTCAATATTATGGCAATAGAGTCTCTACAAATAGACCACGGCAGCACATACCACCTGTTGACTATAGCATAATATGAATCTTCAACATCTCTAAAAGCCTTTGTCCAGGAAAGGGCAAAATAAACCCCCCATTAAATGGGAGCAAAAAATTCCCTTTTCGACCCCCGTATCTTCTGAGAGGTCAGACTAAGTCCTTGGCAGCTACACCATTACTTTAAAAATGGGTTAGCAATGTTCTTGGCAGTCTGTGGAAAGAAAATCCCAAATGATGAAAGTCCCTTGTCCTTCTCCTGATAAATGCTCAGATGTAAGTCCACTCCAATTAAGCCACCATCAGGAAATCCTCTACATCTTCCTCAAGCTCTCAAACGATCTTCTGGTCTGTCCCATCCCATCCGGTTTGGTCATCTGCTCTGCCTGGTCCACCTCTCGATGCTGAGTACCTTAAAAGAATTAGAGACATAGCGGATTATATGTTCCTTCCACCTGTGCCAAAAAACATAGCTCACTGCTCACATTTCTCAATATCACAATTTTTAACTGCAAAACTTTTATAGGGAGCCCACTCTTGCCTGGTTACACTTTCACAGAAAGGCTTTGACTTCCAACTAAAGGAATAAACTTGCATGTCTCTCCGTGCTGTCCTGCGAATACTAGCCTGCTGTTGTCCAATCGTCACAGCATGGCAGAATCTAGCAAAATGCCCCATTCTATGACAGCAAAAACCCTTAATGTGGCTGATTCTACCATTCTTAACCACTTATTTATTTCTAGACATGTTTATGAGGGCTGCACACCGCTCATTCAAATCTTCAGCTCTGCCTACAGAAGTTTGAACACACTTCAAAGCAACTGCAGGTTTAACTTTAAATGCCCTATTTCCTAAATCATCCACCTCGCTTGCAGTGTCTTCGGTCACCACTGCAAGCTGCTCCTTGGGCTCAATTTGGTTAGGTCCCTTTTCCACTTGATTCAGTTCATCACAAGCACTATTCCGCAAACCATTCTCTCCACCATGCTCACAATTTATTTTCCTTTTTCTCTGATGTGTGAATATTGAACGTGCATGACACTCATTCAGATCATCACTACCATCAGAATAGGACACATATTCATCATCTGAAGACTGGGGCATGCCTTCAGGATTCAACGTGGGATCTGCAATCATCGCTCTTACTTTACACTTTTCCTCTAAAGCAACTACTCGACATGCATTACTTTGAACCAAAATATCTTTCACTTCCTGCACAGAGCAAATGCTCCCTCATAGAAAGAACTGTTTTTTTTCTCTTGTAACAAATTTACACAGCTCAGACATTATATTAAAATATCTGGGAATATTATCATAAATATTGATGTACAACCTCCATGGTCCATAATATGCCAAAAGGGAAATATGGAATTTGTGTTTAAATGTTCAGGACAATATTCTACCGAGAATTACATCATATATATAGTTACATAGTTTGTGAGGTTGAAAAAAGACATCAGTTTGCTGTTAACCGTACATTGTATACCCCTGTATGTTGTGGTCTTTAAGGTGCCCATCTAATAGTTTTTTGAAACTATCGATGCTCCCTGCTTATACGACTGCGTGTGGAAGAGAATTCCACATCCTTACTGCTCTGACAGTGAAGAACCCCTTACGTATTTTAAGGTTTAACCATTTTTCCTCTAGTTTTAGTGAGTGGCCACGTGTCTTATTGTATTCCCTTTCTCCAGAGAGAATAAGTTCAGTGCTTGTAGTCTTTCCTCATAGCCGATGTTCTCCATTCCCTTAATTATTTTTGTTGCCCTTCTCTGGACTCTCTCCAGTTCCAGCACATCCTTCCTGAGGACTGGTGCCCAGAACTGGACAGCATACTCCAGATGTGGCCGGACCAGAGTCTTGTAGAGTGGGAGAATAATCTCTTTATTTCTGGAGTGAATCCCCTTTTTTATACATGCTAGTATTCTGTTGGCTTTGCTTGCAGCGGCTTGGCATTGCATGCCACTGCCAAGCCTGTTGTCTACAAGTACCCCCAGGTCCTTTTCCATCCTAGACTCACCCAGAGGTCCCCCCCCCCCCCCAGTGAGTAGCTTGCTTTCATGTTTCTGACGCCCAAGTGCATTACTTTACATTTTTCAACATTAAACCTCATCTGCCATGTAGTTGCCCACCCCATTATTATGTTCAGATCCGCTTGTAAGGTTTCCACATCCTGCATAGAAGATATTGGCATGCTTAGTTTAGTGTCATCCGCAAATACTGAGATTGTACTTGATATCCCCTCCTCTAGATCATTTATGAATAAATTAAACAGGATTGGCCCCAGGACAGAACCTTTGGGGACCCCACTTTCCACACCCACCCAATCCGAGTACTTCCCATTAATCACCACCCTCTGGACTCTCCCCTGGAGCCAGTTCTCTATCCAGGTACTCACCCTATGGTCAATACCTACATTCCTTAGTTTGTACAGCAAGCGTTTGTGGGGAACGGTGTCAAAGGCCTTTGCAAAGTCCAGATACACCACATCCACAGGCTTACCTTTATCTAGGTGGCAGCTCACTTAATCGTAGAAGGTTAATAGATTGGTTTGGCAAGAACAATTTTTCATGAATCCATGCTGATTACTACTAATAATACCATTTTCATTACTAAAGTCTTGTATGTGGTCCCTTAACATCCCCTCCAAAATCTTGCAGACAACTGATGTTAGGCTAACCGGCCTATAGTTACCTGGGATATATCTCGGCCCTTTTTAAATATTGGTATCACTTTGGATTTTTTCCAATCAGCTGGCACCATATCTGTCAGTAGACTATCCTTAAAGATCAAGAATAATGGCCTGGCAATCACCTGGCTGAGCTCTTTAAGAACCCTCGGGTGCAAGCCATCCGGCCCCGGTGATTTATTTATGTTAAGTTTCTCTAGTTTAGTTCTAAGTCTATCTTCTGTTAGCCATGGCGGTACTTCCTGAGGTGTATTATTTAGTTTAGCCTTACAAGCTGGGTTAGTGTAGCCTCCCGATTCTTTTGTGAAGACTGAAGAGAAGAAAATATTTAACACTTCCACCTTTTCTCTGTCCTCTGTGGCCATATTTCCTTTGTTGTCTTTTATGGGGCCAATGTGTTCTGGCCTCGCTTTCTTACTGTTTATTTACTTAAAGAATTTCTTGGGGTTCTTTTTACTCTCTTCCGCTATAAGTCTCTTGTGTTCTATTTTAGCCGCCTTGATTTCGTCTTTACATTTCTTTTTACACTCTTTGTCATGCTTGAATGCTGCCAATGACCCCTCAGTCTTGTATTTTTTGAAGGTCTTTTCTTTAGTTTTAATATGCATTTTTATGGTGGAGTTTAGCCACCCAGGGTTCAGTTTTGCTCTTTTAAATTTATTTCCCTTTGGAATGCACTGGCCAATCCCTTTGTTTAGTATGCTCTTGAAGCACTCCCATTGTTCCTCTGTGTTATTTGTTCCCAGGGTTCTTTCCCATTTGATATTTTCTAGCAGAGAGCGCAGTTTTGGGAAATTGGCTCTTTTGAAATTCAGATATATATATATATATATATATATAAAAGTGTATGATTATAAGAGTATACCTCATATATTATATCCCATCCCAAGTCATGATTGTATTGTTTGCTGGCATAATAATCATCTAGTAGGTAATATTCTGATTAGAAATATCCCATATGTAGAAATGGTTTACATATACAAATGATTGTGTTTTGAGATATATACTATAACTATATATATTTATCCATATCGTTTTCTGCTTCTACCTAGATGTGTAATTAATCAGGATACATATATCCTAATCGATATAAGTTCTGCATTAGTAATGTATACTCATTAGACGGTGTTACCAGATCTGAACCTTACAGATATATATTAGAAATATCATATGGCTATGCCTGTACCATGAGAAAATGGACATTCTTATAACAAATCATTTATAAGAATAATTCAGAACAAATATTTCCGCTCTAGGATACACTTGGTGGTTAAAAGAGGCCATGCCTAATTACAGAAGAAAGTTAACCAATGGATAGAAGTTCCATCTTCTGGGCTAGTCTTATTATCATTTTTATAGGTGTATTGTGCCAAAACGGTATATAGGAGATCACACTTTATCGTTAAGGGACACACACACACACACACACACACACACATTGACACAGTACTTCACTACATATGCTTTATCTATCAAATTTCATACATTCTTCATACGCTCATCATCATGCCTCATACTCTGAAACTTTAAGGACACAAGACCATTTTGGGAAAGGCAGCCATCTTAGAGGACTCTGGTGAAGACCATTCTGAGCCAGGAGCCATTTTGGATGGATAAATATGTTTTATTGATTTTTTCATTGATTATTTGAATACTGAATATTCAGTGCTCATGATGTTTAGATTATGATCCCCAGATCTAACAACCCTCGTAGATTTTTCCTTAACTTTATTCTTGCTTTGCTAAATTGTACCATTTTTGTTTGGCTTTATATTAGCAAACCAGTTTTACGTTTTATATAGTTTGACTCTCACTCCAACTGCAGAGGAGTGACTATTGACTACGCAATTTACAGACATTTTTGTCTTATAATTAGTTCTATATTATATGGTTTTTACATAGGCTGGGAGAAATTTAACCTTTAATTTCATTTACATTGCTGAGCAGAACCCATTAGCGAGTGTTGCAAATAATTTTGTATTTTATGTATGATTTTGTTTTTATGTCACCTAAACCAAACTATTTATTGTGAATACATGTCTTGTGAATAAATATATATTCCCCATTTTATCTGTATTGATATCACTTGGTGTATGCTGTAAAAAGAGTGCCTCCATAGCAAGCTGTGTGTTAATGGGGGAACTCATGCATGCTTGCTCCCAAGCCCTGCTCTGTGTGTCCATTGACACACACAACAAGGCTCAGCCTCACCCTCTGCTCCCTCCTCTCTGCCTGTAATTGACAGCAGCGGAAGCCTGAAAGAGAGCTTTTTTTTCTGAAAAACAACATATTTACTAGCTGAATCAGCCGATGAAAATAAGGGAAAGAAAGCCTAATAAAGAAAGCAAATACAGTCATTACATCTAAAAATTGGTAAGCTGCAATATAATAAATGTTTGCTTATGGGTTTAATACTGCTTTAACTCTTGTTTTCACCCATTATTCCACCAGATCAGGCATCACTTAATGGTGGACCACGGTCTGGATCCAGACCAGGTTACTGTCCCATCCAGACTGCTTCCCCCTCCAGCCGCTGTTCTCATCCTCACAGTGCAGACGTTGAGAGCCAGGACAGTGATGGATAGAGGGCAGGAGTTGCTGCAGGTTGATCCTAGCAACCAACCACCAGCTTAACATGTGTAGCGCTACCCCCGCAAGAGCTGCTGGATTTTCAAGGCCTCCCCTACACACACAGCCAGGTGACAAGAGTTTTCACAGCTTTATGCAGATTTAAGAATCAGTCAAGGAGATGTTTGTTTTGTTTTTGGTTTAATTAGGGGGTTAAAACTTGGATGGGGATTGGAAACATGGGATGCCCAGAACTGTAGAACTTGAACGCACACTAGCTTTCTGGCTGCCAGGAATTAAGGGTGCAAAGAAGTCCTCCCTTAGGATTGATGGTACAGCTAAACTGATAGCAAAAGTGCCAAACTGCTAAATAAAGGTGCTACTCCTTAGAGGAATGCTAGCACACCTGGCTGCTCTTGAATCCCCAGCTAGAGGTGTAGGATGGCTTATTTTGGGTAATGAACAGTCAAGCTGTCCAAGCTTGGGGTGTAGAGACTGAAAGCTACTCAATCTGTCCCTCTTGAGTTAATCCTGAAGTCCAGATGGCTGCTGAACAGGCTTCCTGCTGAACCAGCCCAGCTGCTGACTGTCAGGGTAGCTCCAGATTACCTAGCTGAGGTCGGAAAGGGATGTGAGTCTTCAGCTCTCTCTCGCTTTCACCTGCTTCTTTCTTCTGCGCAGGCAGAATATTTATGGCCTGTCTTCCCGCCTTCTGGGCTTTACCTATCCAGGAATTAGAGGTGACTCCATAAATATGCAGGCTAAGTCTATGTTCTCCACCCCCTAAGTTCTATAACTATTTAACAAGTTCTAGAAGCCAGGGGGAGGTAAAAGAGCTTGGAGCTGTGTCAGCTAACGCTAAACAAATTAACCACAGCTCCTCTGCCTAAAGAGGAGGCCAGCTACATTTTCCTACTCTGTACACTGAGGGTGCTATACATGAAAGGCTGTGTAGCTCTGATTTCTGTCTAGACCTTCTGTGCCTTTAGCCCTGTGTAAGGTAGGACAGTGAAGGGAGACTGAGGACACTGCTATGAAGGGGTGCTGAGATCACTGATGTGGGGTGTGTGATGTGAAGGGGTGCTGGGAAAACTACTGTGGGGATGTGATGTAAAGGGAGGCTGAGGACACTGCTGTTAAGGAGTGCTGCAAACACGACTGTGAGGGGTAATATGTGAATGGGTGCTGGGGACACTACTGTAGGGGAGAGGGTAATGCAAAGGGAGGCTGAGGACACTGCTGTGATAAAGGTGTGATATTGTAACGCTCCTGCGTTTTTATATGGTGTGGATTTTCAGCTGCAGAAATAGTTCCACGTCAGTAGTCATGTAAGAGATATGCTGAAATACCATTCCCAACCTCAATGACTCATCATGTGTGGAAGGTCTTATTTCAGCCAGTAAATACACACAATTAGCAAGCTGGTTCTTAGAGTGACTTTATGCATGTGGTAACACAATGATGAAGGTTGAGGGATAGGTTGAGTGGAGGTGGTAGGTGATAGACACTTGAAGGTGAGACAGTAGCAGATGGATGCAGGAAGGTTTAGCAATGTTGTATGATAGCAGATGATAGAATAGCAGGTGGACATACAAAAGAGATCAACCCAGTGCAGAAAAGTAGCAGTAGTCTCAAGAGCTAGCAATCTAGTTTATGCAGATGTGATAAACAGTCTCTACTATGCAGAGCTAGATAGTGTAAGCTTAGTATAAGTTTATAGAGAATTCCCCTGCGGGGTACTTAGCACTATTAGCGATACAGCCGAAGGGTGGTTCAGGAGAGGCGGATGATCCAGTAGCGGGATACAGGGATCAGCGCAGCGAGGTTCCGTCAGCGAAGTAAGCTTGCAAGCATGGAAGCTTCAAGCAAGGTTAGCATCCAGATAAGGGTGTTTGAACGAACACATGTGAGTGAGAACCGACGCCTTAAATAGCCATCTAGTCCGGCGCTGAGTGATGACAGCTCCAGTCTTAAAGGTGTATGCGCACCTTTCCAAAAGTAAATGGTAGGGCGCATACACTTGTGGAAAGTGTAATTTAGGGTACCAAAGGTACCGGAACATTACAATACCCCCCCTTAAGGCCTGCTCCTGAAGGCCTCTGGAGCTGGTTTGTCTGGGTATCTCGCATGAAAATTGCGGATTAATCTAGGGGCATGTATGTCAGAGGTGTTTAGCCAGGTGTCGTCTTGGGGCCCATAGTTCTTCCATCTAACCAAGTACTGAAGTCTTCTTCTGTAGATACGAGAATCCAGAATCTCTTTTATCTCGTATTCTTCTCCACCTTCAACTTGTACAGGAGGGGGAGGTGGAATATTAGGCCTTATTCCTTGGTCCGGAACATGGGGTTTTAGTAGCGACACATGGAAAATGGGATGGATTTTTAGGTCCATTGGCAATGTAAGCTGCACTGCAGCTTTTCCAATAAGTTTCTTGATTGGGAAAGGTCCCAAGAACAGAGGTCCAAGCTTTTTGCTAGGGATCTTCAGTCTCAAGTTTTTTGTTGAGAGCCAAACGAGGTCCCCGATAGTATACTGTGGAGAAGGTCTTCTACGAAGATCATAGTACTTCTTTTGTTGACTGTGAGCGTGTGCAATGGTAGTATTTAGTATACCCAGAGAATCCTTTATTTGGGAAAGATAGTCTGAGGCTACTGGGTTATTTGAAGGAAGGATGCGTGGAGGGAGAATAGAGGGATGGAACCCATAGTTCAAGTAGAACGGACTCTGCTTGGTTGTACTGTGAGTTGCGTTGTTGTAGGCAAATTCTGCCAGGGGGAGAAGATCCAACCAATCATCCTGTTGGTAAGAAGTGTAACAACGTAAATACTGCTCGATGCATTGGTTGACTCTTTCAGTCTGTCCGTTGGTCTGCGGATGGTAAGGAGAAGTGAGCTTCCACTCAATCCGTAGTATGTGACATAGTTCTTGCCAGAATTTAGAAATAAATTGGGATCCACGGTCAGACAAAAGAGTTTTTGGGATACCATGTAATCTGAAGACATGTTTCATCAGGAGTTCTGCCGTTTGTTTGGACGAAGGTAGTCTGCGAATAGCAATGAAATGTGCCATCTTTGTCAGATGGTCCACTGACACCAAGATGGTATTAAATCCTTTGGAAGGAGGCAATTCTACAATGAAGTCCAATGACAGAACCTCCCATGGAGTTTGGGGTATTGGTAGACTGCATAGTAGACCGGATGGTCTCGTAGTGTCAATTTTGGACCTGGCACAGACATTGCATGAAGAGACGAATTTTTGTATAGATGTTTTCATGTCAGGCCACCAGAATTGCCGAGAAATCAAATTGAAAGTCTTTGTCATACCCATATGTCCTGCCATAGGCACATCATGCGATAATTCCAAGATCTTGGTGCGTAGGGTAGGTGGTATGTAAAGTTTGTCGTTGTAGTAGAGGAAGCCTTCTGCATCGGTAGTTAGTTGTGGTGGGGGTGAATCCAACCTTATACCATGCAGAACCTCTTCCTTCAAGGAACGGACAACTCCAATAATGCGTTTGTGAGGTATTATAGGAACGGAAGGAATTTCAAAGTAGTTTTCTTCAGTTAGTCGTGATAGTGCATCCGCCTTTTTGTTCTTATCTGCAGGTGTGTAGGTCACTAGGAAGTTAAACCTTAGAAAGAATAGTGACCATCGTACCTGTCGATGCGAGAGAGTTTTGCTAGTCTGAAGATATTGGAGGTTTTTATGGTCCGTGTATATAATTATTGGTAATTGGGTGCCTTCGAGTAAATGTCGCCAATTCTCCAGAGCCAATTTTATAGCAAGCAGTTCCTTCTCACCCATGGGGTAATTTTGTCTCGGGACTGCTCAGGGATTTAGAAAAAAAGGCGACTGGATGAAGTGGTGAAGTGTGGGTTGGTCGTTGGGAGAGTATTGCTCCTACTGCCAGGTTTGACGCATCTACCTCCAGAATGTATTGGAGGGATGGGTCTGGATGGCGTAATATGGGAGCGGAAGTAAACCTTGTCTTTAACAAGTGGAAAGCCTTATTTGCTTCTTCTGACCATTTAAATTGTATTTTTATGCTAGTGAGCTGTGTGAGGGGTCTCACAATAGCAGAAAAGTTTTTTATGAACTTCCTGTAGAAATTTGAAAATCCCAGGAATCGCTGTAGCGCCTTGCGTGTAGTTGGTGTAGGCCAATCCTGAATGCAGGATATTTTACTCATGTCCATCTCGATTCCTGTTTTGGATATGATGTAGCCTAGAAAGAGTACCTCATCTTTATGGAACAAGCATTTCTTCAGCTTCACATAAAGATTATGTGCAAGCAATCTCGATAATACAAGTCTTACATGTCTTATGTGTTCAGACAGGGTCCGTGAATATATAAGTATATCGTCCAGATATACCACAACACAGACATCTAGTAAGTCTTTAAAAATATCGTTTATAAATCGTTGGAAAACTGCAGGGGCATTGCATAGGCCGAATGGCATCACAAGATATTCGAACAATCCGTATCTAGTTCTGAACGCAGTCTTCCACTCGTGTCCATCACGGATTCGAATGAGATTGTATGCTCCTTTCAGGTCTAATTTTGAAAAATAGGTAGCTCCACGCACCTGCTCAATGAGCTCAGGGATAAGCGGTAGAGGATAGCGATCTTTTATTGTGATAGCATTAAATTTCCTGTAGTCGATGATAGGTCTGAGACTTGAATCTTTATTGCGAACAAAAAAGAGTCCTGCTGCTGTGGAAGAAGTGGAAGGTCTAATAAAACCTTTTTCCAAGTTCTCATCCAAATAGGTTTTGAGATGGGCAAGTTCATCCTGTGAAAGAGGATAAACATGACCGAACGGCAATTTGCTATTTGGGAGTAGATCAATGCCACAATCATAGTCTCGATGAGGAGGTAATGCTTGAGCATTTTTCTCAAGTAAAACCTCAGAAAGATCCTGATAACATAGTGGTGCAATCTCATCTGTCACCACAGACAGAATCTTCCCGGAAAACGGGAGGTTACACGTTTCCTCACAATAACAAGAAGGGAAGGTCAAGGACCGTTTCTTCCAATCTATGGTTGGTTGGTGTGTGTGCAACCAGGGAAGTCCCAACACAATGGGAAAGTGGGGTGATGGTATTAAATCGAAGGTAGAAGTCTCCCTATGAGACTCGTTAATAGTGACTAGAAGTGCTTGTGTCTGATCGGTGATCGGACCAGAGGATAACGGAACACCGGTAATAAGACTTACTGAGACAGGTTTGAGTTTAGAAATAATAGGAATTTTATTTAAAGCAGCAAAACATATATCCATATAATTTCCACAAGATCCTGTGTCAATCATGGCCTTAGTAGTAATCCTGTTCTGGTCCCACTGTAATGTCAAAAAAACAGAAATGTAGGGGTTAGTGAATGAAGTTGTCAATCCTCCTAGAGAGACATGTGAACACTCACCCTTCTTTTTGTTGACTAGGGGACAGACGTTTATCTTGTGATCCGGGGATGCACAGTACAAGCAGAGATTTTCATTTCGTCTTTTGGCTTTTTCCATAGTTGATAGCGGTGGGCGTATGGTTCCTACCTCCATAGGAACGGCCAGACTCCGAGAGGAAACGGATAATGGCATTCCCATCTTTTCAGCCTTTCTTTCTCGTAGTCTTCTATCTATGGTAATACTGAGTTGTATTAATGCATCCAGGGTTTTTGGCAGATCTGCTCGGGCGAGCTCGTCCTTAACGGCTTCTGATAGGCCAAGCCTAAATTGGGTTTTCAGAGATGCATCATTCCATTCTGAATCAAGGGTCCATCTCTTGAACTCTGCGACAAAGTCTTCCACAGGCCTCCTTCCTTGTTTCAAGGATCTTAACTGAAGATCAGCAGTACTCTGCCTATTGGGGTCATCATATAGGCTAGTGAGCTCTGCCAGGAACAAGGCATAGGAGTTGAGAAGCTGGTCGTTTTTCTCAAAAAGAGAATCTGCCCAGGCTCGAGGATCGCTTGATAGGTAAGAAATAATAGTACAAACCTTAATGTGATCAGTAAGGTAGGTACGAGGTTTTAGCAAAAAAAGTAACTCACATGCGTTTTTAAATTCGCGAATTTTTTTGCGATCGCCTGTAAATACCAAAGGGGGATTTATCTTGGGTTCAGGGGACTGAGCAGAGGTAAGTTGTGACAGTCTAATTACCTGCTGCGACAGAGCCTGATTGTCTTCTTTTAATTCAGCAAGTGCGTGTATTAACGCAGATACTTTCTGTTTTAATTGTGTCACCTGAGTGGTTATTTCTGGAACTATTTCTGCTGAATCCATTTTTGGGTTCGTTCAATCTGTAACGCTCCTGCGTTTTTATATGGTGTGGATTTTCAGCTGCAGAAATAGTTCCACGTCAGTAGTCATGTAAGAGATATGCTGAGATACCATTCCCAACCTCAATGACTCATCATGTGTGGAAGGTCTTATTTCAGCCAGTAAATACACACAATTAGCAAGCTGGTTCTTAGAGTGACTTTATGCATGTGGTAACACAATGATGAAGGTTGAGGGATAGGTTGAGTGGAGGTGGTAGGTGATAGACACTTGAAGGTGAGACAGTAGCAGATGGATGCAGGAAGGTTTAGCAATGTTGTATGATAGCAGATGATAGAATAGCAGGTGGACATACAAAAGAGATCAACCCAGTGCAGAAAAGTAGCAGTAGTCTCAAGAGATAGCAATCTAGTTTATGCAGATGTGATAAACAGTCTCTACTATGCAGAGCTAGATAGTGTAAGCTTAGTATAAGTTTATAGAGAATTCCCCTGCGGGGTACTTAGCACTATTAGCGATACAGCCGAAGGGTGGTTCAGGAGAGGCGGATGATCCAGTAGCGGGATACAGGGATCAGCGCAGTGAGGTTCCGTCAGCGAAGTAAGCTTGCAAGCATGGAAGCTTCAAGCAAGGTTAGCATCCAGATAAGGGTGTTTGAACGAACACATGTGAGTGAGAACCGACGCCTTAAATAGCCATCTAGTCCGGCGCTGAGTGATGACAGCTCCAGTCTTAAAGGTGTATGCGCACCTTTCCAAAAGTAAATGGTAGGGCGCATACACTTGTGGAAAGTGTAATTTAGGGTACCAAAGGTACCGGAACATTACAGATATGAAGGGGAAAGGTGACACTAGTGTGAGGGGGTGAAGGGGGCTGAAGACACTATTGTGAAGGATGGGGGGGGGGCTAAAAACACTACTGTGGGGGTTTGATGTGAACGAAGACTGCTGTGAAGGGGTGCTGAAAACACTAGTGTGAAGGGGACTGAGAACATTACCATTGTTGTGACGAAGTGCTCAGGACACAACCATGAAGGGGGCTGAGAACATTACCATTAGGCGGGGGGAATGAAACTGCTGTGAAGAAGTGCTGAGAACACTACTGTAGGGGTAATGATGTCAAGGGGGGCTGAGGACACTACTGTGAGGGGTGTGATGTGAAGAGGTGCTGAAGACACTTTTTTGAGGGGTGTGATGTGAAGGAGGGCTGAGGACACTGCTTTAAAAGGGGGCTGAGGACACTGCAGTTAAGGGGGGTGTGATGTGAAGGGGGCAGAGGACACTGGTGTGAGTGGGAGAAGGGAGTCTGAGGACACAAGGGTGAAGGATGGGGGGGAGGTGAATGGGTGCAGAGAGCACTACTGCGAGGGGGGGGGGGGATATGATATGATGTGAAGGGAAGCTAAGGACACTACTGTGAAGTGGGAGATTGTGATATAAACGGGGAATCTTGACGTAAACTGTCGGCGTTATATAAATCCTGTATAATAATAATGTAGAGGGGGGCTGTGATGTGCAGAGGGGACTGAGGACACTTATGTAAAAGAGGAAGGATATGAGTCATAGCACATACATTCAATTCGAGTCTCTGCTGGAAGAAAATTTTACTGACCGGACCTCCGTGAATTTCATTCAGTACCTCCCCGCTAGACTATAAGTTCAAATAGGCAGGGCTTTTTCTCTTATTGTTTCCACTTATAGCTATGTTTTAAAAACTGCATGTACTTGTCTACGGAGCATTTCATGTATTGCATAACCTGCAATACCCTCCTTTGTTTATTATTTTGTACAGCACCACAGTAGATGGTGGTGCTATATAAATCAATAATAATAATAATAAAACTGTTCTTACTTCTATTCCCTTTTTATTACATCCCAAAATTGTTTTTGCCTTAGCAGCAGCTGCTTGGCAGTGAGAACTGTTTGTCTTCCTGAATACTATCTAACAATGTTTGATACAGAATCTCTTGGTGATCTTCCTTAGCTTATAAACGCTACACTAACAATTAGCCATTTGTAACAAATTGAGATGCATGTAATATAAGGCCCGATACACACGAGTAGCAAAAGATCCCTTGCCACACATTTCTTACACGTACTAACTACTCCCAATGTTCAGCTTACAAAATGTAAAAGAGAAGCACAGTGAAGCATTTGCCTTTATTCAGTTCAGAGTATAGTGTTCCTATAATTGTATAGTCTTCACTAAAACTGAACTTCACCCTTATTTTATTTATTTTTTTAATTAAAAGTAACCAGCTGCAAATAATGTAGCTGCTGCCTTTTAAAAATTGGATAAGGTGATGAGTTACTGAAGTCCAGTGCTGTCCTCCCGGAGTGGCTTCTTCTCTCCTGCGGGTCACTGGCACTGCCATCTTGGTGTTCGGATCTGGCTTTGACTTCTAGAGGAATCAAAACCAGCCTAGCCACAGCACATGTGTGAAGTCACATGCCACAGTGAGACTGGTCTTGCAGCTCTGGGGGTATGTGACATGTCCCTGAAAGCTGCAGACCGGCGGTGTGGGGAAGTGGGACGAGCAATGGCATTCTTGTCTAGATGATAATAGATTGAGAAAGTGGGAGAAGGTACCTGCCAAAAAAGATACCCGCTCCCCTTAAAAAAAAGAAAAAGGCTCAAATGTATTTGTTGCTATACTAGGTAGACCGGAAAGGTGACACATTTGACAAAAAATAATGCAGTTAGAAGAAATGCAAACATCATAAACCTCCTAGCCAGGGTCTTCAAAGGACTTCTGATGAGGCCCTATTGTAAATGGTAAGACCCGGTTCACACTACTCCGACTTGTCAGGCGACTTGGTCGCCTGACAAGTAGCGCTCCATTCTGTGCAATGGAACCGTTCTACAAAAAGGTTCCTGCACTACTTCTGGGCGAAGTCGGAGCGACTTGCATTGACTTCTATTATGAGAAGTCGTTTGCAAGCCGCAATGAATTCGTGCTGCACGGGCGACTTCAAAATCGGGGTGACTTTGAGTCACCCTGGTGTGAACCGAACTCTTAAGCTGTAAATGGTCTGACAACTGGTAAATACAGTTACCTTCCTAAAGAGTGGCTACATGAAATGCAGAAGAAGATACCACTAAGCTGGACATCAAACACACCTATTTTACAAGGTCCAGAAGGTTAATAAGACGTATTAAATGCCTTAAGAGGAAAATAAAGCAGGTCTTTATCATATTTGCTACCTAACAAATTGTAATTTAATTCTGCTAAATATTAGGCTGGTTTTCGAAATATAAAAAAAATGTCATGTGGAAATACAGATGTACCCAGGATAGTTGTCAATTAGGATGTGTCTGCTGGGCATAACAAAGTACTTCAACATACCTACAACACATCCCTCAGATCCTTTGTTTCTGCATGGTTATCTCTGCAACACTACTCCAGAGACAAGAAAAGACAGCTGCTCGAGTTGCTGTGGCTCTCGTTTTACAATAAGAATTATTAAGGAATACTAAGAGTAATTTTGAGGGCCAGTGACTCTTGCAACATCAGACTGGACATAATCTCCAATCTAAGCACTATACCAAAGACCTAGTGGAACCCTTTTTCACTGTTGTTTATGTCTGTTTTTGTGATATATTTCCTGTAAATATTTCTTACACTCCTTTTCCTTTATTTTTATTAGAAAAAAAAATGTAAGAGAAATATTAGGCTGATAATCTCTGAATGCTGTAACCAGAAACCAAACAAATATGCCTCTCTGAAGAAGCTACTGTAGTGTAAACCTAGTTACAATCCTGTCTGGGTGGAGCAGAGAGGGATACAGACATTTTTTAAGTGTCACAACAGCGGATGCTGTAAAAAATGCATGTTCCTGAAACTTGTGGTGGTGGCTACTATGTGTGCATGTGTAAATGGTCAACTGCTCAGTTGACCTGACACAGTTATTTTCAGTCACTTTCAGTCTTCTGGTGCTTACATTGATGTAAAGATTGAGGTGAAAAATCTCAGGGCAGCATGAGGCAAAGAGTATGTACATCAAATTTTTGATTCCAAGACTCTATTCAGTTCGGTCATCATGCCATTTATAATGTCAAATCAGCAACGGTGATGTGGCTTTACATATCTCCTGCACATTTTTAAGGTGCTCTGAGGAAGGAACACAGCACAGAGCTAAACACATAGCAGATTTCAGATTGAGACTTAAGAAAAACTCTAATTAAGCTAAACAATTTTTAAAATCCATGACCATACCTGTAATTAAAATATTGGACTAAGAAACTTGTTTGGATTCTATTAGATTGATAACTATAGAAGCTACAAAAAATAAAATATTGTCCCACAGTAATCCATATCTTTAGAACTTACAAATATGCAATTTCCTTAGATCCACTGAATACATGTGACTAACTACTGCTAACTATATCTTTGTTTTTATCTACTCACGGTAGAGAAAGGCAAAAAAAACACATGTGGAGGACCTGCAAGATTGTATATCCATTATGGACACAACATAACCAAATATTGCATGTTTTCCCCACCTAGTTCCCTAAAACTCCCTCTTTTCCATTAGGTGATAAATACCCAAAGATTAAAAATTCCACTCACAGACTGATCAGGTTCATGTCCTTGGCTGGCAGATTACATATTGCTGCCAGATGAAAATCCACATCTCTATATTTAAGCATAGTTCAGTATCAAATTAGCTGCATTATGATGTATGAGAAAATGAATGCTATTAAAAACACACCAGGGAACCTTGTGACAAAACCTTAAAATTGAATATTATATCCAGAGAACTTTGGGTTTATGTTTCGCAAGTCAAGACCTTTTTGCCATTAAACCTAGTGCAATACAATGTCATTTCAACACTATGCAACTCTCTACTCTACTATTTCCTCACTCTACTATACTTTGTATTCTTTAGCTTCCTGGTGGGGCGAATAGCAACTTCATTTTTGTATACTCCATTTTCATGGAACCTTGTGGCAAAATCATAAAATTAATTATTATATCCAGAGAACCTTGGATTAGGTTATATTAAAGGTTCATGTTTTGCAAGTCAAGACCTCTTTGCCATCAAACCTAGTGCAATACAATGTCATATCAACACTTTACAAGTCTCTACTTCCCTATGTTCTCACTCTACTTTACTATAGTTTGTATTCTTTAGCCTCCTGGAGGGGGTGAATAGCAGCTTCATTTTTGTATACACCATTGTCATAACCACTTGCCTTCTAGAAGATTTACCACCCTTCCTGACCAGGCCATTTTGTGCTATACGGCACTGCATTACTTTAACTGACAATTGTGTGGTCATGCAACGCTGTACATAAATAAAATGTATGACCCCCCCCCCCCCTCACAAATAGAGCTTTCTTTTGGTTGTATATGATCACCACTACGTTTTTTATTTTTTTGCACTATAAACAAAAAAGCCTGACAATTTTGAAGTGAAAAAAAACAATATTTTTTACTTTCTGCTATAAAACATATCCAATAAAAAACATGTAAAAAAAAATCATATTTCTTCATAAATTTAGGCTAATATGTATTATGATTAGGGTTAAGCGGACACCTAGATGTCCGTGTTCGACGGGTTCGGCCGAACTTTAAAAAAAAGTCCGGGTCCGTGTCCCGGACTTTTACCGAACTTTTCCCGGACACCGAACCCCATTGAAGTCAATGGGGACCCGAACTTTAAGGCACTAAAATGGCTCTAAAACACCAATGGAAAGGGCTAGAGTGCTGCAAATGGCAGCAAAACGTAGTTAAGAGCATGGCAAGTGCTCTGCAAACAAATGTGGATAGGGAAATAACTTAAAACAACAAAAAAAAAAAAACAGAAAAATAAAACAATGTTCTTCATCTCTGAAGGACGAGGCCCATATGGAGTAGGAGGGAGGTTGAGGTGGTGGTGGATGTGGCTGTGTCATAGGCGTGCGCACAGGGTGTGCCTGGTGTACCTGGGCACACCCTAATCACCTAGGGCACATAGCATTATCGCTCTGTTTGCCAGTGAGGAGATGGGAAAGATCTCCCTCGCACCTGCTCTGCTCTATTTCTCTTTGCCAGCAGGGAGAGTAATGTATCGGGGCCATGTACATGTAGGCAAACACATGCATGTGTATTTCAACTTTAGGGTGCACACCCTAATGCAATAGGCTGCGCACACCTATGGGCGGTGTAGGTGGAAGCGGCGGTGGAGGAGGACCAGGGCCGGATTAAGAGCATCATGGTCTTGGTGCTGAGGATTTTGAAGGGCCTTAAGGGCTGTGCCTTGGCATGCACCCAGAGGAGGAAGGGTGCAGCCATGCATGCCTAATTCAACATGGGATGCTGTCTCTGAAGCCCATAAACACATCCATGCATCGGCAACTGTCCCTCCTTGTCCGGCCTTCGCGCTGTGTGGGGAGGTTCTGAGGGTGCTGCCTGGGGAAGCGAGCATAGAAGCCAGACTTATGTGTTTACAAGTGACAGAAGAGCGGTCACAGTGAATATGGCCAACCCGGGGCCTATATAAAAGGTAGGGGCCTGCATGGAGCTGCAGCTCCAATAGCCCCTACGTTAATCTGGCCCTGAGGAGGAGGACGAGGTAGCCAACACTGCTTCTTTTCACAAATTTTAAATGAGGGTACACCCCAAAAGAGTGAGAAAGAGCAAAAATGGAACAATGGCTGGGTAAGGTCGGTATCCATTGCTATTCTGCACAAGGTACGGAAAAGTCCCGTGGGATCCATGCCTGGTTAATTTTAATGAACGTGAGCTTGTCCACATTGTCTCTGGACAGGCGGCTGCGCTTGTCTGTTATAACACCCCCAGCCGTGCTAAATACCCGTTCAGATAATACACTGGCTGCAGGGCACGCCAGCACCTCCAAGGCGTAAAGGGCAAGCTCAGGCCATGTGCCCAATTTGGAGACCCAGAAGTTGAAGGGGGCAGACCCCTCATTCACTACATGTAGGCGTGTGCACACATACTGCTCCACCATGTTGGTAAAATGCTGCCTCCTGCTAAGACGTTCCATCTGAGCTGCTGGTGCTGCTGTTTGTTGTGGCGTGCTGACAAAGCTTTTCCACATTTCGGCCATGCTAACCCTGCCTTCTGAGGTGCTGGCGGTGCAATGGTTGAGTTGGCGACCTCCTCCTCCTCCTCCTCTGCCTTGTGCTTCCACTGTGGCCCCGCTGTCAGATGGGAATGCCAGCAGCATCGCGTCTACCAGCGTGCGCTTGTACTCGCGCATCTTGCGATCGCGCTCCAGTGAGTGAATTAAGGACGGTACGTTGTCCTTGTAACGGGGATCCAGCAGCGTGGCCACCCAGTAATCAGCACAAGTTAGAATGTGGGCAACTCGGCGGTCGTTGTGGAGACACTGCAGCATGTAATCGCTCATGTGTGCCAGGCTGCCCAGAGGCGACGAAAGGCTGTCCTCTGTGGGAGGTGTATCGTCCGTGTCCTCTGTATCCCCCCAGCCACGCACCAGTGATGGCCATGAGCTGGCCTGGGTGCCACCCTGCTGTGAACATGGTTCCATCTCCTCCTCCAGCTCCTCCTCCTCCTCATCCTCCTCATCCTCCAGAACTGTGCCCCTGCTGGACAATTGTGTCCCTGGCGCTTGTGTGTGCAGGAACCCACCCTCGCAGCCCCTTGCGAATGACTGCCCTGAAAGCCTTGGAAATGTTACCTCTTCATCCTCCTCCTCCTCCTCATCCTGTGCCACATCCTCTTCCATCATCGCCCGAATTGTTTTTTCAAGGAGGCATAGAAGTGGGATAGTTAAGCTGAGAACGGCGTCATTGCCACTGGCCATGTTGGTGGAGTACTCAAAACAGCGCAACAAGGCACACAGGTCTCGCATGGAGGCCCAGTTATTGGTGGTGAAGTGGTGCTGTTCCGCAGAGCGACTCACGCGTGCGTGCTGCAGCTGAAACTCCACTATGGCCTGCTGCTGCTCGCACAGTCTTTCCAGCATGTGCAAGGTGGAGTTCCACCTTGTGGGCACGTCACATATGAGGCGGTGAGCGGGAAGGCCGAAGTTACGCTGCAGCGCTGCCAGGCGAGCAGCAGCAGGGTGAGAACGCCGAAAGTGCGCACAAACGGCCCGCACTTTCTGCAGCAGCTCTGACATATCGGGGTAGTTTTTAAGGAACCTCTGCACCACCAAATTCAGCACATGTGCCAGGCAAGGGATGTGCATCAAACCGGCTAGGCCCAGAGCTGCTATGAGATTTCTCCCGTTATCGCACACCACCAGGCCGGGCTTGAGGCTCGCTGGCAGCAACCACTCATTTGTCTGCTGTTCCATGCTCCTCCACAACTCCTGCGCGGTGTGTGGTTTGTCCCCCAAACAGGCAAGTTGTAAAACTGCCTGCTGTCGTTTACCCCTGGCCGTGCTGAAGTTGGTGGTGAAGGTGTTACGCTGTCCGGATGAGGAGGCGGTAGAGGATGAGGAAGCAGAGTAGGAGGAGTTAGGAACAGGAGGCAAACTGAAGCGCCCTGCAATCCTCAGTGGTGGAAGGACATGCGCCAAATTGCTATCCGCCTCAGGCCCATCCGCCACTGCATTTACCCAGTGTGCCGTTAGGGAGATATAACGCCCCTGACCGTGCTTACTGGTCCACGTATCGGTAGTTAGGTGGACCTTGGCACAGATGGCGTTGCGCAGTGCACACCTGATTTTTTCCCCCACTTGGTTATGCAGGGAAGGGATGGCTTGCCTGGAAAAGTAGTGGCGGCTGGGCACGACGTACTGTGGGACAGCCACCGACATAAGGTTTTTAAAACTGTGCGTCTCCACCAGACGGAATGACAGCATTTCAAAGGCCAATAATTTTGAAATGCTGGCATTCAGGGCCAGGGATCGCGGGTGGGTAGGGGGGTACTTCCTCTTCCTCTCAAGTGTTTGGGAGATGGAAAGCTTCCCTATGTTCTCACTCTACTTTACTATAGTTTGTATTCTTTAGCCTCCTGGAGGGGGTGAATAGCAGCTTCATTTTTGTATACACCATTGTCATAACCACTTGCCTTCTAGAAGATTTACCACCCTTCCTGACCAGGCCATTTTGTGCTATACGGCACTGCATTACTTTAACTGACAATTGTGTGGTCATGCAACGCTGTACATAAATAAAATGTATGACCCCCCCCCCCTCACAAATAGAGCTTTCTTTTGGTTGTATATGATCACCACTACGTTTTTTATTTTTTTGCACTATAAACAAAAAAGCCTGACAATTTTGAAGTGAAAAAAAACAATATTTTTTACTTTCTGCTATAAAACATATCCAATAAAAAACATGTAAAAAAAAATCATATTTCTTCATAAATTTAGGCTAATATGTATTATGATTAGGGTTAAGCGGACACCTAGATGTCCGTGTTCGACGGGTTCGGCCGAACTTTAAAAAAAAGTCCGGGTCCGTGTCCCGGACTTTTACCGAACTTTTCCCGGACACCGAACCCCATTGAAGTCAATGGGGACCCGAACTTTAAGGCACTAAAATGGCTCTAAAACACCAATGGAAAGGGCTAGAGTGCTGCAAATGGCAGCAAAACGTAGTTAAGAGCATGGCAAGTGCTCTGCAAACAAATGTGGATAGGGAAATAACTTAAAACAACAAAAAAAAAAAACAGAAAAATAAAACAATGTTCTTCATCTCTGAAGGACGAGGCCCATATGGAGTAGGAGGGAGGTTGAGGTGGTGGTGGATGTGGCTGTGTCATAGGCGTGCGCACAGGGTGTGCCTGGTGTACCTGGGCACACCCTAATCACCTAGGGCACATAGCATTATCGCTCTGTTTGCCAGTGAGGAGATGGGAAAGATCTCCCTCGCACCTGCTCTGCTCTATTTCTCTTTGCCAGCAGGGAGAGTAATGTATCGGGGCCATGTACATGTAGGCAAACACATGCATGTGTATTTCAACTTTAGGGTGCACACCCTAATGCAATAGGCTGCGCACACCTATGGGCGGTGTAGGTGGAAGCGGCGGTGGAGGAGGACCAGGGCCGGATTAAGAGCATCATGGTCTTGGTGCTGAGGATTTTGAAGGGCCTTAAGGGCTGTGCCTTGGCATGCACCCAGAGGAGGAAGGGTGCAGCCATGCATGCCTAATTCAACATGGGATGCTGTCTCTGAAGCCCATAAACACATCCATGCATCGGCAACTGTCCCTCCTTGTCCGGCCTTCGCGCTGTGTGGGGAGGTTCTGAGGGTGCTGCCTGGGGAAGCGAGCATAGAAGCCAGACTTATGTGTTTACAAGTGACAGAAGAGCGGTCACAGTGAATATGGCCAACCCGGGGCCTATATAAAAGGTAGGGGCCTGCATGGAGCTGCAGCTCCAATAGCCCCTACGTTAATCTGGCCCTGAGGAGGAGGACGAGGTAGCCAACACTGCTTCTTTTCACAAATTTTAAATGAGGGTACACCCCAAAAGAGTGAGAAAGAGCAAAAATGGAACAATGGCTGGGTAAGGTCGGTATCCATTGCTATTCTGCACAAGGTACGGAAAAGTCCCGTGGGATCCATGCCTGGTTAATTTTAATGAACGTGAGCTTGTCCACATTGTCTCTGGACAGGCGGCTGCGCTTGTCTGTTATAACACCCCCAGCCGTGCTAAATACCCGTTCAGATAATACACTGGCTGCAGGGCACGCCAGCACCTCCAAGGCGTAAAGGGCAAGCTCAGGCCATGTGCCCAATTTGGAGACCCAGAAGTTGAAGGGGGCAGACCCCTCATTCACTACATGTAGGCGTGTGCACACATACTGCTCCACCATGTTGGTAAAATGCTGCCTCCTGCTAAGACGTTCCATCTGAGCTGCTGGTGCTGCTGTTTGTTGTGGCGTGCTGACAAAGCTTTTCCACATTTCGGCCATGCTAACCCTGCCTTCTGAGGTGCTGGCGGTGCCCTGGTTGAGTTGGCGACCTCCTCCTCCTCCTCCTCTGCCTTGTGCTTCCACTGTGGCCCCGCTGTCAGATGGGAATGCCAGCAGCATCGCGTCTACCAGCGTGCGCTTGTACTCGCGCATCTTGCGATCGCGCTCCAGTGAGTGAATTAAGGACGGTACGTTGTCCTTGTAACGGGGATCCAGCAGCGTGGCCACCCAGTAATCAGCACAAGTTAGAATGTGGGCAACTCGGCGGTCGTTGTGGAGACACTGCAGCATGTAATCGCTCATGTGTGCCAGGCTGCCCAGAGGCGACGAAAGGCTGTCCTCTGTGGGAGGTGTATCGTCCGTGTCCTCTGTATCCCCCCAGCCACGCACCAGTGATGGCCATGAGCTGGCCTGGGTGCCACCCTGCTGTGAACATGGTTCCATCTCCTCCTCCAGCTCCTCCTCCTCCTCATCCTCCTCATCCTCCAGAACTGTGCCCCTGCTGGACAATTGTGTCCCTGGCGCTTGTGTGTGCAGGAACCCACCCTCGCAGCCCCTTGCGAATGACTGCCCTGAAAGCCTTGGAAATGTTACCTCTTCATCCTCCTCCTCCTCCTCATCCTGTGCCACATCCTCTTCCATCATCGCCCGAATTGTTTTTTCAAGGAGGCATAGAAGTGGGATAGTTAAGCTGAGAACGGCGTCATTGCCACTGGCCATGTTGGTGGAGTACTCAAAACAGCGCAACAAGGCACACAGGTCTCGCATGGAGGCCCAGTTATTGGTGGTGAAGTGGTGCTGTTCCGCAGAGCGACTCACGTGTGCGTGCTGCAGCTGAAACTCCACTATGGCCTGCTGCTGCTCGCACAGTCTTTCCAGCATGTGCAAGGTGGAGTTCCACCTTGTGGGCACGTCACATATGAGGCGGTGAGCGGGAAGGCCGAAGTTACGCTGCAGCGCTGCCAGGCGAGCAGCAGCAGGGTGAGAACACCGAAAGTGCGCACAAACGGCCCGCACTTTCTGCAGCAGCTCTGACATATCGGGGTAGTTTTTAAGGAACCTCTGCACCACCAAATTCAGCACATGTGCCAGGCAAGGGATGTGCATCAAACCGGCTAGGCCCAGAGCTGCTATGAGATTTCTCCCGTTATCGCACACCACCAGGCCGGGCTTGAGGCTCGCTGGCAGCAACCACTCATTTGTCTGCTGTTCCATGCTCCTCCACAACTCCTGCGCGGTGTGTGGTTTGACCCCCAAACAGGCAAGTTGTAAAACTGCCTGCTGTCGTTTACCCCTGGCCGTGCTGAAGTTGGTGGTGAAGGTGTTACGCTGTCCGGATGAGGAGGCGGTAGAGGATGAGGAAGCAGAGTAGGAGGAGTTAGGAACAGGAGGCAAACTGAAGCGCCCTGCAATCCTCAGTGGTGGAAGGACATGCGCCAAATTGCTATCCGCCTCAGGCCCATCCGCCACTGCATTTACCCAGTGTGCCGTTAGGGAGATATAACGCCCCTGACCGTGCTTACTGGTCCACGTATCGGTAGTTAGGTGGACCTTGGCACAGATGGCGTTGCGCAGTGCACACCTGATTTTTTCCCCCACTTGGTTATGCAGGGAAGGGATGGCTTGCCTGGAAAAGTAGTGGCGGCTGGGCACGACGTACTGTGGGACAGCCACCGACATAAGGTTTTTAAAACTGTGCGTCTCCACCAGACGGAATGACAGCATTTCAAAGGCCAATAATTTTGAAATGCTGGCATTCAGGGCCAGGGATCGTGGGTGGGTAGGGGGGTACTTCCTCTTCCTCTCAAGTGTTTGGGAGATGGAAAGCTGAACGCTTCCACGGGACATTGTGGAGATGGTTGTTGGTGACCCAGGTGGTGGTGTTGCTGACAGATCGTCTGCTTGCGGGGTGGCAGGTGCCGGTATCACTACAGATGTGGCTGGAGCGGCCGAGACTGCAGCAGAAGAGGAAGCAGGATGAGCCAGAGACGTTTCTTGGTTTTGAAGGTGTGTACTCCACTGCAGCTCGTGCTTTGCACTTAGATGCCTGATCATGCAGGTTGTGCTCAGGTTGAGAAGGTTTATGCCTCGCTTCAAGCTCTGATTGCACAGGGTGCAAACCACTCGTGTCCTGTCATCAGCACATTTTCTAAAGAACTTCCACGCTAGAGAACTCCTTTGAGCTGACTTTGGTGCGCTCGTTCCCTTGCTGCGTTGGGCAGTAGCGGGAGTAGTGTCTAGGGCACGGCCGCTCCGCTTCTGCACCCTGCTCCCTCTTCTGCTGTGCTGGTGGCTCTGTGCGACCACCGCCTCTTCCTCCAAACTACTCAGGTCACCTGCATGACGTTCATTCCATGTGGGGTCGAGGACCTCATCGTCCTCCACATCATCTTCCACCCAGTCTTCACCCCTGCCCTCCTTGTCGGTCTCCACAATGCTGAACGCCGCAGCAGTTGGCACCTGCGTTTCGTCATCATCGGAGACGTGCTGCGATGATCCTTGCATGTACTCATCTTGAGAAATAAGTGGTTGGGCATCGCTGCACTCAATCTCTTCCACTTCTGGGGCAGGGCTAGGTGGATGGCCCTGGGAAACCCTGCTGACAGAGTCATCAAAAAGAAGAAGAGACTGCTGTATGGCTTGGGGCTCAGACTGCTTGCCTGATTTGCAAGGGGGTGAGGTGAAAGACGGTTGGACATCGGCTGCAGGTGCCAACTGTGACCTTTCTGCAGTAGACTGGGTGGGAGACAATGTGAAGGAACTGGAGGCACTGTCAGCAGCAAACCAATCTACTATCGCCTCCACTTGTTCTGGCCTCATCACTTCTAGGGGCGTATGATGCCCTACCAAATACTGATGCAGGTTCTGTCGCCTACTCACACTTGAGGAAGGTGTTTCACTTGTGCGTGTAGCTGGCACAGATCGACTACGTCCTCTCCTTGCAACAGGAGCTCTAGCAGCAGCACCACCACGACCCAGGCCACGGCCCCTATTTGACGCTCTCCTCATATTTCTGAAATTTAAGATCTTGCCCTAGAAAGGTCTTTATTGAATAGCGGAACAAAAGAACAACAGTATCGCACGGGTGTATCTCACAGTCAAATATGCAAACTATGCCGCAATTTAATGTTTTTTACACCAAAAGGGTGTGTATTGAATAGCGGAATAGGATAAAAAACTGTGTATCTCACACGTACAAACACAGACTAGGCCCGATTAAATTTTTTCCTACCCTAAAGGGAGGATGAGGAAGAGGAGTATGGAACAGGCAGCACCCTCAAATCTTCAGAAGTATGAGATGAACCCCAAAAACTTGGAAAGGTGGATCTCACACGTACCAACACAGACTATCCCGCAATTTAATTGATCCCCAAAGGTTTTTATTGAATAGCGGAATAGGAAATATGATCAAAAAAAAGTGTATGTTTTTCACACGTACAGAAGCACACTAGGCCCCAATTACTATTGTTTGTACACCTAAAAGGATGGATGAGGAGGAGGAGGAGGAGGAGGAGTATAGAACAGGCAGCACCCTCAAAGCTTCAGAAGTATGAGATGAACCCCAAAAACTTGGAAAGGTGGATCTCACACGTACCGACACAGACTATTCCGCAATTTAATTGAGCCCCAAAGGTTTTTATTGAATAGCGGAATAGGAAATATGATCAAAAAAAAGTGTATGTTTTTCACACGTACAGAAGCACACTAGGCCCCAATTACTATTGTTTGTACACCTAAAAGGATGGATGAGGAGGAGGAGGAGTATAGAACAGGCAGCACCCTCAAAGCTTCAGAAGTATGAGATGAACCCCAAAAACTTGGAAAGGTGGATCTCACACGTACAGACACAGACTATTCCGCAATTTAATTGAGCCCCAAAGGTTTTTATTGAATAGCGGAATAGGAAATATGATAAAAAAAAAGTGTATGTTTTTCACACGTACAGAAGCACACTAGGCCCCAATTACTATTGTTTGTACACCTAAAAGGATGGATGAGGAGGAGGAGGAGGAGGAGTATAGAACAGGCAGCACCCTCAAAGCTTCAGAAGTATGAGATGAACCCCAAAAACCTGGAAAGGTGGATCTCACACGTACCGACACAGACTATTCCGCAATTTAATTGAGCCCCAAAGGTTTTTATTGAATAGCGGAATAGGAAATATGATCAAAAAAAAGTGTATGTTTTTCACACGTACAGAAGCACACTAGGCCCCAATTACTATTGTTTGTACACCTAAAAGGATGGATGAGGAAGAGGAGGAGGAGGAGTATAGAACAGGCAGCACCCTCAAAGCTTCAGAAGTATGAGATGAACCCCAAAAACTTGGAAAGGTGGATCTCACACGTACCGACACAGACTATTCCGCAATTTAATTGAGCCCCAAAGGTTTTTATTGAATAGCGGAATAGGAAATATGATCAAAAAAAAGTGTATGTTTTTCACACGTACAGAAGCACACTAGGCCCCAATTACTATTGTTTGTACACCTAAAAGGATGGATGAGGAAGAGGAGGAGGAGGAGTATAGAACAGGCAGCACCCTCAAAGCTTCAGAAGTATGAGATGAACCCCAAAAACTTGGAAAGGTGGATCTCACACGTACCGACACAGACTATTCCGCAATTTAATTGAGCCCCAAAGGTTTTTATTGAATAACGGAATAGGAAATATGATCAAAAAAAGTGTATGTTTTTCACACGTACAGAAGCACACTAGGCCCCAATTACTATTGTTTGTACACCTAAAAGGATGGATGAGGAGGAGGAGGAGGAGTATAGAACAGGCAGCACCCTCAAAGCTTCAGAAGTATGAGATTGTGTTCACTGTACCCCACAAAGATTGTGTTCACTGTACCCCACAAAGATTGTGTTCACTGTACCCCACAAAGGTTTTGTTCACTGCACCCCACAAAGATTGTGTTCACTGTACCCCACAAAGGTTGTGTTCACTGCACCCCACAAAGGTTTTGTTCACTGCACCCCACAAAGATTGTGTTCACTGCACCCCACAAAGATTGTGTTCACTGTACCCCACAAAGGTTTTGTTCACTGCACCCCACAAAGATTGTGTTCACTGTACCCCACAAAGATTGTGTTCACTGCACTCCAAAAGGATTGTCTTCACTGCACCCCACAAAGATTGTGTTCACTGTACCCCACAAAGGTTTTGTTCACTGCACCCCACAAAGATTGTGTTCACTGTACCCCACAAAGGTTTTGTTCACTGCACCCCACAAAGATTGTGTTCACTGCACTCCAAAAGGATTGTCTTCACTGCACCCCACAAAGATTGTGTTCACTGTACCCCACAAAGGTTTTGTTCACTGCACCCCACAAAGATTGTGTTCACTGTACCCCACAAAGGTTTTGTTCACTGCACCCCACAAAGATTGTGTTCACTGTACCCCCCAAAGATTTTGTTCACTGCACCCCACAAGGATTGTCTTCACTGCACCCCACAAGGATTGTCTTCACTGCACCCCACAAAGATTGTGTTCACTGCACCCCACAAAGGTTTTGTTCACTGCAACCCACAAAGATTGTGTTCACTGTACCCCCCCAAAGATTTTGTTCACTGCACCCCACAAGGATTGTCTTCTCTGCACCCCACAAAGATTGTGTTCACTGTACCCCCCAAAGATTTTGTTCACTGCACCCCACAAGGATTGTCTTCACTGCACCCCACAAGGATTGTCTTCACTGCACCCCACAAAGATTGTGTTCACTGTACCCCACAAAGGTTTTGTTCACTGCACCCCACAAAGATTGTGTTCACTGTACCCCCCAAAGATTTTGTTCACTGCACCCCACAAGGATTGTCTTCACTGCACCCCACAAGGATTGTCTTCACTGCACCCCACAAAGATTGTGTTCACTGCACCCCACAAAGGTTTTGTTCACTGCACCCCACAAAGATTGTGTTCACTGTACCCCCCCAAAGATTTTGTTCACTGCACCCCACAAGGATTGTCTTCTCTGCACCCCACAAAGATTGTGTTCACTGTACCCCCCAAAGATTTTGTTCACTGCACCCCACAAGGATTGTCTTCACTGCACCCCACAAGGATTGTCTTCACTGCACCCCACAAAGATTGTGTTCACTGTACCCCCACAAAGGTTTTGTTCACTGCACCCCACAAAGATTTTGTTCACTGCACTCCAAAAGGATTGTGTTCACTGCACCCCAAAAAGATTGTGTTCACTGCAGCCCACACACAGAAAAATGGATGTGGATCACTGACACCTGCCTATCTCCTATCCCACACCACACAGCAATATCGATTGTAGTTTGTAGAACACACTTTCCCTAAAATTCAGCAGACTCTGTCCCTAACAGGATTGAGAAGAGATCGTAGATCAGGAGAACTAAGTGCAGACCCCACCCCACACAGCAATATCGATTGTAGTTTGTAGAACACACTGACCCTATAATTCAGCAGACTCTATCCCTAAAATGCCTACAACTCGCCCTGCCTAAACACTCCGACCTGTCCCTCAATTCTATCCGGACACAAATGGTTTTTTCCTGCCTATCTTTCCCTAATCAGCAGCCAGCACGTTGATGTGTGCTCTGTCCCTGATCTAAGCAGCATAATGACGCCGCTGCGGCTGCCTCGAACTTATAAAGACTTGGTCACATGCTTCAGACGGCCAATCACAGCTACTGAGACATTTGCAGGCATGGCTGGGATGGCTTAAGGCACACCAGTTAAACGATTGTTGATTGGCTGTTTAAAGCCCGCCATGAAAAGAGCGCCAAAGCATGCAAAACCCGGAAATAAAACGACCGAACACGGATTTTTACCCGAATATACAGTAAAGTGTCTGTGTTCGTGTTCGGGTAACAAAAATCCAATTATTCGGTACGAACACGAATAATACAGTCCGTGTTCGCTCAACACTAATTATGATACATTTTTGGTAAAACAAAAATCCCAATAGGCGTATATTGATTGATTTGCGCAAAAGTTATAGCGTCTGCAAACTATGGTATATATACTGGAATTTCTATTTTTTTACTAGTAATGGTGGAGATCAGAGACTTATAGCAGGACTATGATTTTGCAGCGGACAATCTGGTGCTACTTGACACTTTGTGGGAACCAGTGACACTAATATGCACTAATAACAATATGCACTAATGACACTGGTTGGGGCAATTAACAGATTAACTGTCTGCCTAGCCAGTGTTTTTGTGTTTACTTCCAGGTGCTTTTACTAACAGATGTGCTGGACCTCATTCCCTGCTTTGCAGGGAAATAAAATCCATCACATCCCCACTGGCAGGACAGAGCTCTGCCTTTTTAATATAGGCAGAGCTCTGTTCTGTCTTTCTCCTCGCCAATCAGCGGGTGCCGGCAGACATTTATTGGCTGGCACCCGCTGATTAGCATCTGCTGTATCTAATCACAGCACAGCCGGGTCACCGTCAGCACGCAGCCCCTACCCAGAAGAGCAGAATTATGTAACTGTAAGTGATTCTGCACAGCGGGCTCGCACTGTAGCAGTAAAGCTACAGTGCGTGCTTGGCAAGCGAAAAGCACAAAGCAGAAAAACAACTATTTACCTAAACCAATGGTCAAACAAGCAATTTTTAATCTCAGAGACTGGAAAAATCTGGTAAGTGAGCGAATTTGAAGCAATTAATCTTCTATTCCAACTGAAATCAATGGAGGAGAAGAAAGGAGATCAGTAATAATTTCCACTATGTAATTAAACTGTAGCAGATCATGGGAGATTGAATGCTCAGTTGCGCTATTGAAAAATGACATAGAGCAGCATTAAAAGTAATGTGATACAAAAAAGAGACGAATCTCATAAGATTTTAGTAGCTTAATCAAGCTACCAAAAATCACTAGTGTAGCCCTTGGATAGCATATTTGCACTGGAATCCCGGGCTGTTGCTTTCACACATGTATTAATGCCACCAGCATACTTAACCTTCTACCCATTTTATGTTTATTCCTGTTTTGTTTTTTGCAGAAAGCTTGCTGGACAACATTGTGACACACACACTAACTATAGGATTAGGGTAAAGCCTAGTACACATTGCATTTTTTTTTGTGGTTAAACTAAAAAAAAAAAAACCTCACAGCTCAGGTCGGAGGCGCTGTACTGACAATCCGATGTTATTAGAGCGATCTCCTCTGCTGTGCATTTGTGTTCTGGCAGGGGCACTCTGGTCAGCGCTCTCAGCCAATGGGCTGATCAGGAGCCGGTTAGCAGACTGTTTTTGGTCATGAGCCTTTGACAGACCAGCTGCCATACACACGGGCCAAATGTCGGCCGTTTTCTCTTAAACGGGTCATTGGCTCCTGACATTTAGCCCGGCTCGTGTGTACTAGGCTTACGGGAAGACAAGTGCTAAATAAACAGTGAGATATCTGGGAAAGCTTTCAGCTCTGCCTCTTTTACATGAGTTGCCTGCAAGTGCTAGTATAAAAATGGCTCCAATCAACTATACCCCTACGCTCACACCTATGCATTTTGTAGTGCGTTTTACAGTTTGAAGAATCGCACTACAGTCCATTTACCATGGTTTTCTATGGTACACATTCACATCTATGTGTCGGGGACTTTTTTCCTTTGTCTTGCATGTAATAGAGTTGCACCAGAAATGCAAGTGTTGCGTTTGTGATGCGATTTTTTTATGCATTTTGTGTTTTTTTTTTCCCTTTAAAAACACTGTATATAACTGGTTGCTAAGGAACAGGCCGGAATGTCCTTAACAAACAATGAGTCATCAGCTGTCAGCAGGGTTCCCCGCTGACAGCTGAATTTAAAAAGAAGAATTGCCATATAAAAAAATTAAAAAAATGTGAAAAAAAAGCATGGGGTCCCCCCCCAGGTCTGTACAAGGCCCCTCAGGTCTGGTATAGATTTGGATGGGACCCCCATGGCAACATTTTTTAAAAATGTCTTGCCGCCCCCCTCCCACAAAATCCATACCAGACCCTTATTTGTGCATGCAGCCTGGCAGGTCAGGAAAGGGAGGGGGCAAGTGAGCGCCCCCACTCCTGAACCATACCAGGCCACATGCCCTCAACATGGGGGACAATGACCTCTTCCCAACAACAAACCTGGGTGGTGGTTGTGGGGGTCTGCGGGCAGAGGGCTTATTGGAATCTGGAAGCCTCCTTTAAGAAAGGGGACCCCTGGATTATGCTCCCCCCCCCATGTGAATGAGATACAGTTTTTGACAAGTCCTTTAATAAAAATAAACAATGTCCCCCGTCGTAGCTCCAACGTGTCTTCTTCCTCCGGTATCATCACCGTGTCTTCTTCCTCCAGTCTTCTCCCTCCACTGTCTTTCCCCTCCGGTGATATCTTCTCCGGAGGAGGACTGTTTTTTTATTTTTAACAGCTTAGCAGAGGGAGAAGATATCACCAGAGGGAGAAGATATTGGTGATGGTATCGGAGGAGGAAGACTCATTGGAGCTTCAACGGGGGACATTCTTCATCTTCTGAGGAAGCGAGCATGGTCTCGCAAAACACGTAAAGGAATTTTACTATGGAAACCCATGCATATATCTATGTACCTATGTTTATTAGAATTATTTCAGTTGTATGTACTAAAGTAAAAAGGGGGGGGGATTCACCCGCGCCAAGTGGACCACCTCTAAGTAGTGAAGCCTACTAAAAAAGTGCAAAAATAATAATATGTAATGTAAAAAAGAGAAGCTGCTAAACCTCCTCCCGCGACGGGGATACATAAAAATATGAAAAAAGAGAGGTAGTATACCTCACAGTTCAGCGCTTGCAAATAATCAGTTATAGTAAATGATGAACAAATAAACATATAATGATACAGATTTTGTGCAAAAAATATGTGATTAAGCACAGTGTACTAAAGTGTATTTTTAAAGGGAGACTGTGTAAATAGGCATATATAGTGGGCATTGGATACTCAAGTGAACTGTGATAAATGACACAGATACCACAAACAAATGGAAACAAAATCACTAGCAGCAATGGTAGCAAACAATAATGAATCAAAAAATGCAAATAAAATAAAAATTGAAAACTAAATAAATGTTCTACACACGTACTATGCCTGGATGAAATAATATGCAATGTTCATTAAGCTGTGACAAGTCCAATCACTAGAAATACCAGGCAAAGCAAGTGATGCAATAGTACAAATATATTACTAATGAAAAAAAGGGGTCCACAGGTCAGCAATAAGTCCACCTAAACTTGACCTTTGTGAACATATGTTGACAAGCAGGGCTGGAGATCAGAGTACAGAACAGGCTCCCAGTGGAAGGAGGTGAGATGCTGAGGGTAATAATGAAAAGGCACCACCGTGTGCTCAGGGGGGTGTGTTAGGAAAACTCACCAGAGATGGTGGATCCCCTCTTGCCCTACGGTGAGGGGGATAAGTCAGGCTTGGGGTGGTCTCCTCCACCAAGGATGCGCTCAAAATCTCCCTCGCTCCTCTCCTGGTTCTAGGTTCCTGTTCCTCCTGTATGGCACACGGGAAGATGTAAACTCCGGGTATTATGTGAAAACATTATAAGGAAGCCTCATAGTGAAGTCCGGTTATAACAAGTTTTATTAAATAAAAAGGTAAAAATTCCAAATAAAAACAAATCACAAAGTCCAAGTACTAGAAGAGTAGTAACGGGAGAAACAAATGGGACCACGGATTGTGCACCCTGATCGGTATGCACCCGGTTGGAAGCTGGGGAACGCAGATTCCGCGTGCATTCCAGAGAATGCTTCCGGCTACCTGTCACGTGTCCTACGTGCGTTAAAAAAGACGCGTTTCGTCATCAACGTGTGACATCCTCAGATCTTAGAATGAGTGTTTAAAGTGTTTAAAGTTTAATACATTTTGTACATTTTATACCTTGTGGTTTGTGTCTTACAAAGTCCCTTGGGCATTCTTCTTATTTGTATTCATACATATCGGGACTAAGACACTTTCATGCCCCTCATGTACCAGCTCTCCCTTGTCAAAAACCATCTCTTGTTTTCTGTAGCACTACACTGCTTTTATTTTGTGAATGTGCAGGGGTACCACATACTCATTCACATGGGGGGGGGCTTAAAGGAGGCTTACAGATATCAATAAGCCCCCTGCCCCCCACAACCACCCCCCAAGGTTGTCGGGAGAAGGCCCTTGTCCCCATGAACATGCCCCAAAGCACCCCCCATGTTGAGGGCATGAGGTTCAGGAGGGTGGGGGGCAATCTCTTGTCCCCTCCCTTTCCTGACCTGCAGGCTGCATGCTTGGATAAGAGTCTGGTATTGATTTTGTGGGGGGGGGGCACACTATTTTTACATTTTTTAATTTTGGCGTGGGGGGTCCCCTCCAAATCCATACCAGACCGTAAGGGCCTGGGGGGGATCCCACGCCATTTTTTGTCACACTTTTTCTTTTTGCCAATTTTTTGGCAATTTTTTTTACATCCAGTTGTCAGTGGGCAACCCTGCTGACAGCTGATGACTCATCGGTTCTTAAGGATGTGGCGGCGGGCTTTCTAGCCCGCTCTTTAGCAACCAGCTATATAGGGGGTGTTTGCACTGTGTTTAAAGAGAAACAAAAAGGCAAAATGCATGAAAACTGCATGCAAAAATGCATAAAAAAAATGAGGGTTTAATATACAAAATGTGCCTGAAAAATGCATCAAGTGCAGCCTGCATCGATGTGAACCCTAGACTACATGCACATTTACCTTTAAAACCTAAGTTATCTATTTTATAATACCGAAGTGTGTACAGCAACTGGGCAACATTGCCATGTACCTGTTGGAGAAAGACTTTGTTGTAATTTGAAAATGTTACAGCCAGCACAGTTCTAAACTAGAATAATTCTATTTATTCTAGTGTATATGAATTTATTGGTAAATCATTTTAATACACATTTGGGGAGTATGTTAAGCAGCAGTTAAGATGCTCTGAAAGGGTAAGGCAGCCATGCTATGTAGCACCTTTTGAGCCCAAGTGAAAAAGCTGAATGGCAAATGCTTTTACCAGTAAATCAGTCACTCTAAAAAATAAATTTGCAAAAGCAACAGCAACAACTTTATTTACCTAGTGATATCCCATTAACAAAACACATTTGGCTCAATTCACAAAGCTTTACATTAACTATTGCACTCTGTTTTCAGCCTGAGACTGTAATTTGCAAATCTCATTGGACTCAACTGAAAATTAAAGTCACCCTTTTGAAAACAAGTACCCTTATCCTGGTGTTTTACCATTTGTAATTTGAGCAAATTGACCCTGAAAAATAGGAAAAGAACATGCTCCATTTCAGAGAATTTTCACTTTGCAAGGACAATTTTTACTTGTCTAGTAATACCAAATGAAAATTCTCCCAATCATGTGTAAGTATTTAAAAAAAAAAAAAAAAGACAGCACAACCTCACCCATTCACTAAACAAAGTGAAAATTCAATTTGCAAAGAAAAAATCACTAAGAACCAGTGGCGGCTGGTGCTCAAAATTTTTGGGGGGGGCGCAAACAGAAAAGGGGGAGGGGTGGGATGAGTGGAAGCAGGGATGGGATGGGGTGGGATGAGTGGCAGCAGGGATGGGATGGGGTGGGATGAGTGGAAGCAGGGATGGGATGGGTGGCAGATGGGATGAGTGGCAGATGGCATGGGTGGCAGATGGGATGAGTGGCAGATGGCATGGGTGGCAGATGGCATGGGTGGCAGATGGCATGGGTGGCAGCAGGGATGGGATGGGTGGCAGATGGGATGAGTGGCAGCAGGGATGGGATGGGGTGGGATGAGTGGAAGCAGGGATGGGGTGGGATGAGTGGAAGCAGGGATGGGATGGGTGGCAGATGGGATGAGTGGCAGCAGGGATGGGATGGGGTGGGATGAGTGGAAGCAGGGATGGGATGGGGTGGGATGAGTGGCAGCAGGGATGGGATGGGTGGCAGATGGGATGAGTGGCAGCACGGATGGGAAGGGTGGGATGAGTGGAAGCAGGGATGGGATGGGTGGCAGATGGGATGAGTGGCAGATGACATGGGTGGCAGATGGCATGGGTGGCAGATGGCATGGGTGGAAGATGGAATGGGTGGCAGATGGGATGGAATAGGATGAATGGCAGCAGGGATGGGATGGATGGCAGATGGGATGAGTGGCAGCACGGATGGGATGGGGTGGGATGAGTGGAAGCAGGGATGGGGTGGGATGAGTGGAAGCAGGGATGGGATGGGTGGCAGATGGGATGAGTGGCAGATGGGATGGGTGGCAGATGGCATGGGTGGCAGATGGGATGGGTGGCAGATGGCATGGGTGGCAGATGGCATGGGTGGCAGATGGGATGAGTGGCAGATGGCATGGGTGGCAGATGGCATGGGTGGCAGATGGGATGAGTGGCAGATGGCATGGGTGGCAGATGGCATGGGTGGCAGATGGGATGGATGGCAGATGGCATGGGTGGCAGATGGCATGGGTGGCAGATGGGATGAGTGGCAGATGGGATGAGTGGCAGATAGCATGGGTGGCAGATAGCATGGGTGGCAGATGGGATGAGTGGCAGATGGGATGAGTGGCAGATGGCATGGGTGGCAGATAGCATGGGTGGCAGATGGGATGAGTGGCAGATGGCATGGGTGGCAGATGGGATGGGTGGCAGATGGGATGGATGGCAGATGGCATGGGTGGCAGATGGGATGAGTGGCAGATGGGATGAGTGGCAGATGGCATGGGTGGCAGATGGCATGGGTGGCAGATGGGATGAGTGGCAGATGGCATGGGTGGCAGATGGGATGAGTGGCAGATGGGATGAGTGGCAGATGGCATGGATGGCAGATGGCATGGGTGGCAGATGGCATGGGTGGCAGATGGGATGAGTGGCAGATGGCATGGGTGGCAGATGGGATGAGTGGCAGATGGCATGGGTGGCAGATGAGATGAGTGGCAGATGGGGTGAGTGGCAGATGGGATGAGTGGCAGATGGGATGAGTGGCAGATGGGATGGGTGGCAGATGGCATTGGTGGCAGATAGCATGGGTGGCAGATGGGATGAGTGGCAGATGGGATGGGTGGCAGATGGGATGAGTGGCAGATGGGATGGGTGGCAGATAGCATGGGTGGCAGATGGGATGGGTGGCAGATGGGATGAGTGGCAGATGGGATGGGTGGCAGATAGCATGGGTGGCAGATGGGATGGGTGGCAGATGGGATGAGTGGCAGATGGGATGAGTGGCAGATGGGATGGGTGGCAGATGGGATGGAATAGGATGAATGGCAGCAGGGATGAGCACTGCTCTCTCCTGGCTGCCTCTATGAAAGCACATCCTGCCTGAACGGTAAGCAGCTTCTTCTCTCATCACTCCACATGTGCTTCTTGCAAAACACACAGAGTGAGACCTCCCCCGAGAGCTGCACTGTCGCTGCCTGTGTGTTTCCTCTCACTCTGCAATCTATCTCCATTGTCTGCACACACACACAGGCACACAGACAGGACAGAGAGGACCACACTGAGTCTGTCTGAGTCTGACTGAGGCACTTACCTGTCACTGCTGCTGCTGCTCTCGGGAGTCGGCCAGTCAGGACTCTCTGGAGAGTGGAGTGGAGACAAGACGTCCTCTTCTCTTCTTCCTCCGATGCGTGCCATCCTGGAGCCCGCTCTGACCATCTGACGGCGGGAAGGTGACCGCACCGCCCCCAGCAATGATGTCCTGAATCATGATTGGTCCAGGCTGGAGTCTGGACCAATCATGATCCAAGACATCACAAAAGGGGGTGGTGTAGCGCAGTGCTCTGCGCTACAGTTACGCCCCAGAAGGCCGCCAATCGGCGCCTCTGCGGGTGGAAAACCTCACCCCCCCATAGGCACCAATGAGGCGGGTGCCAAAAGGGGGTGGTGTAGCGCAGTGCTCTGCGCTACAGTTACGCCCCAGAAGGCCGTCAATCGGCGCCTCTGCGGGTGGAAAACCCCACCCCCATAGGCACCAATGAGGCGGGCGCCCCTTGTGGCCAAAAAAAATTTTTTTTTTTTTTTTAAATCTTTTTTTTCTCTTTTTCTTTTTTGGGGGGGGGGGGGGCGGCGCCCCTGCGCCCCCTATCGGCCGGCCGCCACTGCTAAGAACCTAAACTCTACCCCTTTGATACCCTATTCTAGTAATCCTTAGGGCTGCTCTTAGAGGGGCAGCAATGCTTACCGCTTTCTAAAAGGCAGCCCTAGTCACTTGAGTTAGTCTTGTTCGACGTGGGTATCATTTCTGCCATGGCTGCAAAGCATAGCATTGTGGCCATAGCATTGTAGTGAAATTATCATTTCATTACTTTTCTTGGAGGGAGGGGGGAAGCCCTGTCACGTAGACTGTACGGGGGACCTGTAATTTTTAACAGCAGCCCTGACAGGGAGTAGTAGCTAGGGAGGACCTTCCCTGCCCCCCTTTCCAAGCATAACGCTTTAAAATCCAATAAGCTTCTGTTGAAATTGCCAAATCCACTATGAAACAGACTGAGACCTGTTTTCTACAGAATGCCATCAGAACAGACTTTACTCAATTCACTCATTCCATTTTTTTTTTTTTGCTAAAGTATGAACAAGAAAATATATAAAGATATGTGATAGCACTGCGCAACACAAAATAGAGATAATCAATATATTGACAAAACAGCAATTGTGTAAACACATCAATTATATTAAGTGCTGATGCAAAAACATCTGTTATAAAGTGCTAATAATGCAAATAATTTGCAAATACCAAAAAATATATAAATATCTGAAAGGTCCCCAAAAAAATATGTATAGTGATTCTTTTTTAACTTGTGCAAGAAAATGTCTCTAATGCAATAATGTGCTTACCAAGTTAACACGCAGCGTTAATCCACTCCACAATCTTGTGCTCCATTCACCAGGTGCAGTGCATGCTCACCTCCATCTTAGACTCACAAGGGGGTCAGCACGGTATAAACTGGAATAATCACTGATACTCAGGTTGCTTAGAGGGATATGAATCCCCTTCTATCATGGCTCCACGCTATGCACAAACAGTGGTAACAGTATTTGTATGAACCTTCCAGGACGGCACACCTGAGAAATGAGGGCTCCTCCTCTTGGTGCTTTCCTTTGATTCTGACAAAACCTTGCCTTCAGTAATATCAGACGTGATATTCCTGAAGGCAAGGTTTCGTCAGAATCATATGAAAGCACCAAGAGGAGGAACCCTCATCTCTCAGGTGTGCCGTCCTGAAAGGTTCTTACCAATACTGTTCCTGCTGTTTGTGTATAGCGTGGAGCCATTATAGAAGGGGAGTAGTGATGGGCGTAACGTTTCGAGTCGAACATATGTTCAACTCCAACATCGCATGTTTGCCGAACACACGAACAAATGGGGCGCTCCGCGGTACGTTCACCCGCCGATGAGCGCCCCATAAAGCACTGTGCAATTGCAGTGCATTAAGTACTTGAGATTGACCAAAGCATGCACGTGACCTGTATGCTTCGGCCAATCACAGCACAATGTCCTGTCAAAGCCATGATTGGCCAAAGGCAGGGTGCCTTTAGCCAATCATGCCCCACACTATATAAGGTTGCTTACACGGCAGCCGTGTGAAGTGTGTTAGGATTGGAGATTAGGCAGGGTAGTTAGAGGATTGTGCTTTGATGTTTAATGCAGTCAGCGCAGTGTAGTGTAGGGCTGATTCATCTTGTGTAACACAGTGTACTGTAGTCTGTGTAATGTAGTGCTGTGCTGATTCAACTTGTGTAACACAGTGTACTGCAGTCAGCTTAGTGTAGTACTGTGCTGATTCTTGTGTAACACAGTGTAGTGCAGTCAGTGTAGTGCTGTGCTGTGATTCTTGTGTAACACAGTGTAGTGTTGGTGTATACAACATGTCTGTGTCACCCCACTGATCCCATTTTTTTTTTCATTGATATTTTTTTTTCTTATCAAATTTTTTTTGCAGCATCAGGTTCTGTTGCTGCAATATTTTTACTCCCCCTTCTGTGTTACAGGCACTATTACCTCTGCGTCAGCACTGATTTTTTTTGTGGTGCAGCAGAACTAATTTTATTTAGGCCATAAATGCTGTCCCCCCCTTTTGTGTCGCAGGTTCTATTCCTTCTGCGTCAGCAGTGGGTTTTTTTTTCATGGCACAGCAGCACTTATAATATTTAGAGCATAATTGCTGTCCCCCTTCTGCGACGCAGGTGCTATTCCTTCTGCGTCAGCAGTGGGTTTTTTTTTCATGGCACAGCAGCACTTATAATATTTAGGCCATAATTGCTGTCCCCCCCTTTTGTGTCGCAGGTTCTATTCCTTCTGTGTCAGCAGTGGGGTTTTTTTTTCATGGCACAGCAGCACTTATAATATTTAGAGCATAATTGATGTCCCCCTTCTGCATCGCAGGTGCTATTCCTTCTGCGTCAGCAGTGGGGTTTTTTTTCATGGCACAGCAGCACTTATAATATTTAGGGCATAATTGCTGTACCCACTTCTGCGACGCAGGTGCTATTCCTTCTGCGTCAGCAGTGTTTTTTTTTTATTTTGAAATTTTTTCGTGGCACAGCAGCACTTATAATATTTAGGGCATAATTGCTGTCCCGCTTTCTGCATCACAGGTGCTATTCCTTCTGCATCAGCAGGGGTTTTTTGTGGAGCAGCAGCACTAATTTTTATAGGGCATATTTCTGTTTTCCCTTTTGCGTCGTAGGTGCTATTCCTTCTACATCAGCAGGGGTTTTCTTTTTTTTTTTTTAGCTTTATTAAGTTTTTCTTTATTAAAAAAACACTATAATAAAAAAGGGTTTATAGTGCACCAGGTAGAAAAGTATTGCGCCCAAGCACCATAATCCCTCTCCACACTCTATAATAAAAAGTTATAAAAATCCCGGCCAAAAAATAAAAAACAACAATAAAACGGTTTATAGTGCACCAAGCACAAAAGTATTGCACCCAAGCATCATATTTCCATCCCACATTCTATAATAAAAAGTTATAAAAAAAAAAACAAAAATTCCGCTCACAGGTCATTAAAGGGGGCAAGCAGCCTCTATGTCCACAGTGAAAAGTGGTGGTCGCGGACATGGTGCATCCTCTGCAGGCGGGGCATGCTTGTCCTTTTTGGCCGTGTTGTTGAGCGACAACATGCAGAAGAGTTGGTGGAGTGGATAACTAAGCCATCCCCATCCTCCTCGATCATAGTGTCAGTTACATGCTGCTGGAGGATGCGCAGCAATTTAAATGCTCCGATGTTGGTTCCCAGGTTGAGGAAGGGAATAAAGTGAGCCTAGAGGGAGGGGTGTCAATAACAGACAAGAAACTAGCAGTCATATTCCAAAAGCTGCAGCATACTGCCAAGTTTGCTCCAGTGACGAGGAGGGAGGGGATGATGAGGTCACTGACTACTTGGGTGCCTGAGAGAATAGATAGGAAAGTGAGGAGGAGGAGAGGGCGGAACAACTCCAACAAGGCAGGATGTCCTCCGGGGGCCTGGCTTAAGGGCAGCCACCCTATTGCATCACACCACAGAGCTCCACAGGTGCAGGGCGCTGCTAACTCCCGCTTTCTTCCAAAAGTTCATTAGTGTGGGCTTTTTTCAACACATGTGCCGCAGACCGCAGCATTGCTGTTTGCAATCTCTGTCTGAAGCGGATCAAGCGTGGCCAGAACACCAGCCACTTGGGCACCACATGCTTGACAAGACATATGATGACCTGCCATGCAGTTCATTGGCAACAGCACCTGAAAGACCCACATAATAATAAAATGCAGTCTTCTCCTTGCTTCTCACCTGGGATCTCTACCCCTACTATACCTCAAGTCTTCTCAAAAACCTGCACTAAGAGGGATGATGGTATAGCAATGGGTGCCACAGATACTTGCACCCAATCTGCTAGCAGTACACCACCTGTTAATTTGACCAGCAGGCAAATTTTGCTACCCCAGTTGCTAAACCGTAAAAAAAATACTGTCCCAGCCATCCACAAGCTCAGCGTCTAATTGCTAGCTTGGCCAAATTGCTAGTATTACAAATGCTGCCTTTTCATCTGGTAGACTCTACCCCCTTTCGTGAATTTGTGGAATGTGCTGAACCCCAGTGGCAGGTTCCAAAAAAGAAATGTATTTTCACGTAAGGCCATTCCAACTCTCTACCATCATGTGTAAGGCAAAGTGTTGGACAGAGCAGTTAGCATTAAGGTTCACATTACTGCTGACTCATGGTCCAGCAGGCATGGTCAGGGACAAAACATTTCCTTCGCAGCGCACTGGGTAAATCTGCTGGCAACTGGGAGGGATGCAGGACAGGGTTCAGTGCTTGAGCTGGTTCCGCCACCATGCCTCCAAAAAGCTGGTGGTGATCCCGCAACATCTGTCTGCTTCCCCCCTCTTCTTCTTCCACTATGGCCTCTTCTGCTGAATTGTCCTCTGAACCAGCAGTGCTCCCTAATCGTTGAAGGGGCTATGCAAGCAGTCAGGCTAAAAAATGTCATACAGTGCTTTATTTGGTCTGCCTAGGGGACAGGAGCCACACCAGGGCAGAGATTCTGTCAGCTCTGCAGAGGCAGGCTCCTCAGAGGTGGTTGACGTCACGGCAGCTTAAACCCAGGACTGGTTGTATGTGACAATGGCACCAATCTACTCTCCACCCTCCAACAGGGACATGACACATGTTCCATGCTTAGAACATGTCCTGAATTTGGTGGTGCAGCGTTTCTTGAACAGGTACCCAGGCTTACAAGATGTTCTGAGGCAGGCCAGAAAAGTCTGTGGCCATTTTCGGCAGTCCTACAATGTCAGTGCTCGGCTGCCTGACATTCAACAGGAGTTCAACCTGCCCACCAACCGTCTCATTTGTGACATGCCCACCAGGTGGAACTCAACATTGGCAATGCTTCAGCAGGTGCACGTGCAGCAGAGGGCCATCCATGAATACCTGTGTGGTATGGCACAAGGACAGGCTCTTGGGAGCATGGCTTCTTTTTGCCACGCTAGTGGCTGCTGATAAAGGATGCATGCACTGTCCTGTCACCATTTGAGGAGGTGTCAGTTACCTTGGTGGAGGCCGAAGTGCTGAGAGGGCTTCCTTTGCAGCTCGGTGCGGATCACCCCTGGTGGTGAAACAGGAGATGACACGTCCCAAGGAGAACTGGATGCGGATGGATCCCGGATGGATGGATGGTGATTCAGGACCGCTTCCAGGAGATCTATAGATGCTTGAAACAAGAGACAAAAGGTTAATGCCAGGCCGAGGGTCATACACAGTGAATCAGTCCGAGGAAATGGAGGTACAGAGGGGTAAGACAAGGAGAGAGTCCGTGGAATCCAGGCCGAGGTAGGTACACAGAATATCCAGCAGAGGTATGGTTCAGGCAAAGAGTCGTCAGGCAAGCCGAGGTCAAACAAGGAGAAGTGCAGACGGGTCAAGGAGCAAGCCGGGTCAAAAGCAGGAACGCAGATAAACAAACCGGTCACAGGTACTAGAGCTGATGATAAACCAGCACTGAAGCACAGCCAGAGAGTGCTTTATATAGGGCCAGGGCTGGGGAGATGGGCGTGGTGACACACCTGATCTGCCTCCAGCATTCTATTGTTGCTGAATGGTAATTCCTTTCCTGACAGTGCCCCCCCCCCCCCCCCGAGGGGCAGCCTCTGGATGCCCTACGACCACACTTTTCCGGAAACTTGTTGTGAAACTCTCTCAGGAGTTTAGGAGCATGTATGTTGCCCAATGGTTCCCAAGAATTGTCTTCCGGCGGGTATCCTTTCCATTTGATTAAATATTGAGTGCGATTGCCTTTCTGTCGACAATCTAGGATGGTCTCAACCTCGAATTCAGACTCCCCTTCTACCGAAACTGGAGGAGGTGGTAACTCTTCTCTTCCAGGGTAGGGGCTTGGTATCGCCGGTTTAAGCAGCATGAAACACCGGATGGATCTTAAGAGAGCCAGGCAGGATTAACTTAAAGGCTACAGGATTCACTATTCTTTTGACCTCAAAAGGACCGATGAATCTGGGCCCCAACTTCTTGGACGGGCAAGACAATCTTAGATTAACTGATGAAAGCCAAACCTTGTCTCCCACCTTGTATGCTGGGTTCTCCTTCCGTTTGAGATCACAGAACTTTTTATAGGCCTGTTGTGCCTTCAGAATATTGTCCCGTAACAACTGGAGATTAGCTGCAATGGCTGCTAGCCGATCATGGACTGCGGGAACCGTAATTTCCTGATCCAGATTGGGCAAAAAGGAAGGATGGAAGCCATAATTAGCCCAAAATGGGGTTTGGTTGGTTGCGGAGTGCACAGAATTATTATAGGCGAACTCCACGCATGGAAGCAGGGAGGTCCAGTTGTCCTGAGCACTGGTGCAGAAGCATTGGAGGTACTGTTCCAGGGTTTGATTTGTTCTTTCAGTCTGCCCGTTGCTTTGTGGATGATAAGCAGATGACAGGGACACTTCAACCGCCAAAGATTTACAGAGCTCCTTCCAGAACTTAGAGGTAAATTGAACGCCTCGATCCGAGACTATATTGTTCGGAAGTCCATGAAGCCTGACCACCTCTTCGATAAATGTATTGGCTGTCTCCAAGGCAGAAGGGGTACCCATCATTGGTAGGAAGTGAGCCATTTTAGAGAGTCGGTCTACGACCACTAAGATGGTAGTAAACCCTTCTGAGGGTGGAAGCTCGACTATAAAGTCCATAGATAGACCCTTCCAGGGTAGTTCCGGAATTGGCAATGGTCTTAACAGTCCCCATGACTTTACTTTTGCCCCCTTGTTGCGTTGACAGGTGATGCAGGAATCTACATATGTTTTGCAGTCCTGGTGTAATTTAGGCCACCAAAAGTGGCGTTGAATGAGTTCGAAGGTCTTCCTTACCCCAAAATGCCCTGCAAGTTTGTGGTCATGGAAGGTCTTGAGGACCATCAATCTCACTTGTATGGGAATAAAAATTTTCTCCTGAAACCAGAGGAACCCTTCCCGCTTATGTAGAGATTCGGCTTCTTGTCCTGTATAATGGGTAGAGGCTTGCTGAATTGAGGACCGTAAGTCCGTATGGATCAGAAAAAAGTTTTGAGCCAACAGGATGGTATTGGGCTCTGTTGTATCGGGAGTGTCTGGAAACATCCGGGATAGGGCATCCGCTTTTCCATTCTTAGACTCTGGCCTGTAGGTAATGTGGAAATTGAAGCGTGAGAAAAATAAGGCCCACCTGGCTTGCCGAGGTCTCAACCGTTTGGCGGCCCTCAGATATTCGAGATTCTTGTGGTCCGTGAATATCATACTAGGGTGCACTGCCCCTTCCAACAGGTACCTCCATTCCTCCAGGGCAGATTTAATGGCTAGAAGTTCTCGATCCCCCACATCATAATTGCTCTCAGGAGGTGACATCTTCCAAGAGAAAAATGCTACTGGGTATAATAAGGCCTTTGGGCCTTGTCGCTGGGACAGAATAGCCCCCGAGGCTACTTCTGAGGCATCTACCTCGAGAATGTAGGGTAAAGCTAGATCTGGATGTTGAAGAATCCGAGCGGTCACAAACAGGCTCTTTAATTTATCAAAGGCTAACTGGGCCTCTGGCGACCAGCGGAAACGGATCTGCTGGCGTGTTAGCTGGGTGATGGGTGTGACAATTGTTGAGAAGCCTTTTACGAATCTTCTGTAGAAGTTAGCGAAGCCCACAAATCGCTGAACTCCTTTCTTATCCGTGGGGGCTGGCCACTCCAAAATTGCCTTCACCTTCTGAGGATCCATCGAGACGCCCTCTGTTGAAATGATAAGCCCCAGAAACTGAATAGATCCTCTCTCAAATTCACACTTCTCCAGTTTCACGTAGAGTCCATGTTCCCTCAGGGTGGTTAGAACTTTTTTAACATGAATCCGATGAAGTTCTAGAGAGGGGGAGAAGATCAGGATGTCATCTAGGTAAACAATTAAGAAGTTATCCAGAAATTCACGGAAAATGTCATTTACCAGATGTTGGAAAGTGGCCGGGGCATTGCACAGCCCGAATGGCATGACCATATATTCATAGTGGCCAAAACGGGTTCTAAATGCAGTTTTCCACTCATCCCCCTCTCGGATGCGGATAAGATTGTATGCCCCTCTGAGGTCTAGTTTAGTAAAGACTTGAGCATTCCGGAAGCGTTGGAACAATTCTGGAATTAGCGGGAGAGGGTAGCGGTTTTTAATGGTAACTTTGTTGAGTTCCCGATAATCAACACAAGGTCTTAATGTACCGTCCTTCTTCTCTACAAAAAATATTCCAGCGCCAGCTGGGGAGGATGAGGGCCTGATGAACCCCTTTTTCAGATTCTCATCGACATAGGACCGGAGAGTTTCTAATTCCTTTTCAGATAGGGGGAAGATCCTTCCAAAAGGGATCTCTGCCCCTGGGAGAAGCTCAATGGGGCAGTCGTAGGGCCTGTGAGGGGGTAGAACATCAGCTTTCTTTTTGTCGAAAACATCCTTAAAGTCCCGGTAAGCTGCAGGAATGTCTTCGGAGGAATCTGAGGCCGGCTGGACGGCTAGGCAAGTGGCAGGAGCTTGGGATTCGGAAGGGAAGCAATGATCCAGGCAGTATTTGGATGAGAAGGAAATCCTCTTCTTAATCCAATCAATCTGTGGATTGTGGGCTTGGAGCCATGGTAGGCCTAGGATGACCGGGAATAAGGGAGAGGACAGGACATCGAAGCGGAGGAGCTCTTGATGACCCGAGTCCGTGGTAGTAAGGACCCGGTAGGTCTCCCTGGTCACGGGTCCGGAACTAGGCAGGGATCCGTCGGCCAGGAAAACTTGAAGCTGTTGCTCCTTGGCTTGCAGGGGTACCCCTAGCTTCGCAGCTAGTGTACAATCCAGGAAGCAATTGCAAGCTCCGGAATCAATAATTGCCGTGAGCTGGATCCTCTCTTCTGCTACCTGTAGGGAGACAGGAAGGATAAGGTGAGCAGGGGATGGCTCAGAGACCTGACAGTTCGGGACAGACCGTGAACAGCACTTACTAGGCCTCACAGGGCAATTGCGGAGGAAGTGGCCGGAAGCTCCGCAGTATAGACAGAGGTTTGCCTGGCGACGGCGTTGTCTCTCTTCGGGGGTCAGGGAGGAACGAATGAGCCAAATTTGCATAGGTTCCCCGTCTGCCGGGGCATTGACAGCTGGTCCTGGTAGAGGAGAGGTCATAAATGGGACCTTTGGCATGACCCACGTGGCTCGAGACCCTTGAAGGAGTTCTGAACGTCGCTCCCGCAGACGCCTATCCATTTGGATGGCAAGAGCGATTAGATCCTCTAAGGATGCAGGTGTTTCTACCCGAGCCAGCTCGTCTTTTAAAGCTTCCGAGAGGCCATGACGGTACTGGTATTTCAATGCTGCCTCGTTCCAGTCCGTGTCGGCTGCCCATCTACGGAAGTCTACCGTATAGTCCTCGGCCGGGCGTTTGTTCTGCTGGAGGGCATGCAGGGCCGATTCTGCCGTGACCGAACGCTGGGGATCCTCGTATAATTGGGCCATAGCCTCAAAGAAAGAGTTTGTGGAATTCAGGATTGGACTCTTCTGTTCCAAGAGATTGTGTGCCCAAGTCTGAGGTTCTTCGGCCAGTAGGGAAATTATGAATCCCACCTTGACGGACTCAGAGGAGAAGGTCCTAGGTTGAAGGGCTAGGTATAACAAACAAGCATTCTTGAAGGCCCTGAATTTCCTACGCTCCCCACGGAAGCGCTCCGGCGTGGGCACCCGTGGTTCCGGGGGCGGAGCTGAAGCCGAATGGCTGGAGCTAGCTTGGTCCGGTTGGGCCGGAGCCTGCAGCGAGCTAGTGGATGGCTGATTCGGATCAGGTGGAGGAGAAGGGCCGGCCATGTTGAGTACTCGACCCTCTAGCTGGAAGTACCCATCTTGTAGCCTTTGCACAGCTTGGGTCAGGGCTGAAACCTGCTGGCATAGGGCCTCGAGCTGGGAAGCACCTCTGTCGGCCTCTGACATGGCTGGTTTATGCTGTCAGTTACCTTGGTGGAGGCTGAAGTGCTGAGAGGGCTTCCTTTGCAGTGCGGATCACCCCTGGTGGTGAAACAGGAGATGACACGTCCCAAGGAGCACTGGATGCGGATGGATCCCGGATGGATGGTGATTCAGGACCACTTCCAGGAGATCTATAGATGCTTGAAACAAGAGACAAAAGGTTAATGCCAGGCCGAGGGTCATACACAGTGAATCAGTCCGAGGAAATGGAGGTACAGAGGGGTAAGACAAGGAGAGAGTCCGTGGAATCCAGGCCGAGGTAGGTACACAGAATATCCAGCAGAGGTATGGTTCAGGCAAAGAGTCGTCAGGCAAGCCGAGGTCAAACAAGGAGAAGTGCAGACGGGTCAAGGAGCAAGCCGGGTCAAAAGCAGGAACGCAGATAAACAAACCGGTCACAGGTACTAGAGCTGATGATAAACCAGCACTGAAGCACAGCCAGAGAGTGCTTTATATAGGGCCAGGGCTGGGGAGATGGGCGTGGTGACACACCTGATCTGCCTCCAGCATTCTATTGTTGCTGAATGGTAATTCCTTTCCTGACAGGAGGCCACAAGGATGGTGACCCACGATGATGCATGCATCAGTGACACTGTCCCTCTAGTCTTCCTGCTGGAGCACATACTTCGTGGAATCATGGACAGGGCATTTGAGGCAGAACAGCAGGAGGAAGAGGAGGACTTCCTTTCCTCACAAGGCTCCCTTTATGCAGATACTATTCCTGCGGGGCCACAAAACACACAGGAGGAAGAGGAGAAGGAGGATTGTGGCAGCATGGATGTAGAGGATAACATACAGCAGTCTTCAAGGGATGGTTTTTCATTCCCCACAAATCCCAGGAGTTGTACATTGCTGGGGAGAAGTTGTTCCTGACAATGTCATCCTTAGTGACCCAGAGGACTCAGAATCTCATGCCTCCTCAAACTTACACTGTATGGGCTCCCTGATGCTGCAAAGCCTGCAAAAGGACCCAGGGATTCATGGTATCAAGGAGAGGGATCATTACTGGTTGGCAACCTTTCTTGATCCACACTACAAGGGTTAAGTTGCAGAGCTCATCCTGATGAAACATCTTGAGGATGCCTTGAAGAAAAATTTGTGTAACACCTTTCCAGACACTAGGAGGTCACCATTTCACCTGCACTATGTTTCTGAGGCTTCATTCGGTCAAAGGAGGAGGAGTGGAAAAGGCGGCTGGCTGACCGATTCTTTAGCCCTCAGCGCCCAGGGCTGTTAGGTTTAAGCAACCATCAGCAGCGCCTGCAGCATATGGTGCATAATTATTTAGGGGCAAGAGCAGACTTGGAGACCTTTCCAACTGAGTATCCACTGAGTTACTGGGTCTTGAGGATGGACCACTGGCCAGAACTTGCTCAATAAGCAATCAAGCTACTGGCCTGTCCTGTTTCCAGCATGCTTTCTGAACAGACATTCAGTGCTGATGGATGTCTTAACCACTTGCCGACTGTGCACAGTATGTTTACTGCGGCAGTCAGACCCTCACAGGCAGAGCGTCGTAGGTCTACGTCGCTAGCCTGTGAGGCTCTGGGGAGCGAGCGCGCGCCGCCGGAGGCACGCTCCCGCGCGGTCACGGGCTCCCCTGCGCGTGTGACCAGCGGACCCGATGTCCGCCGGTCACTCGGCGATCGTCGGGGGAGAGGGAGAAAGGCAGGCGGCTAGTGTAAACAAGCCACCTGTCATTCTCCCCTGTGTAGAAACAATGATCATACGGTTCTACTATGTAGGAGCGTTGATCATTGTTCCTACACCTCAAGCCACAGCCAATCACAGTTAGAATCACGCCCCTAGGGACACACACAGCCCCTCCCTCTCAAATAAAGTTAACCCCTTCACTGCCAGTGTAATTTTACAGTAACAGTGCATATGTATAGCACTGATTACAGTAGAAATATTACTGGTAACCCCAAAAGTGTCAGTCAAGGGTCCGATCTGTCCGCCGCAATGTCGCAGTACCGCAAAAAAAATCGCAGATCGCTGCCATTACGCGTTAAAAAAAACAACAACAAAAATGACAAAAATCTTTGCCTTTGTTAGTAAACGCGATAACTTTTGCGCAAACCAATCGAAATACGCTTTTTGCAATTTTTTTTACCAAACATATGTAGCATAAAACAAATTGGCCGAAAATGTTAAAAAATTTTGATTTTTACATTTTTTTTGGGGAATTTCATATAAAAAAATGTGAAAAATATTGTTATTTTTGCAAAATTGACGCTATTTTTTTGTTTATAGCGCATGATCAAAAAATCGCACAGGTGATCAAATACCACCAAAAGAAAGCTCTGTTTGTGGGAAAAAAAGGACGTCAAATTAGTTTAGGTACAGCGTAGCACGACCGCGCAATTGTCTGTTAAAGTCACGCAGTGCCGAATCGCAAAATACCCCCTGGTCAGGAAGGGGGTAAAATCTTCATGGGCTTAAGTGGTTAAGGATGGGCCACTGGCCAGAACTTGCTCAATATGCAGTCAAGCTACTGGCCTGTCCTGCTTCCAGTGTGCTTTCTGAATGGACATTCAGTGCTGCTGGAGGTTTTGTGACAGATAAAAAGAGTGTGTCTGTCCACAGACTCCGTTCACTGGCTGACCTTTATCAAAATGTATCAGTCCTGGATCAACAGCAGCTATCAAGCCCCTGATGCTGATGTAACTGATTGAATTTGCTAGTAATCTAGGATCCCTTGAAGACTGCCTATGCTGCCTATCCTATTCCTGAATCTTGATTATGCTAGCTTCCAACAATGTTTTTGGTTTACGGCACCCCAACAGTGTTCAGGCACTACCAACACCCAATTTTTCTGCACCTGTATGACAAATATATGTAATTTTAATTTTTGTTTATAATTTCTAACAGCAGGGCCCGTTCCTGCACCCAGCAAGAGTAACTGTGAGGGGTTACAATGTTCAGGCACCATTAGGGATGGGTGAACTGTTTGGGCCGAGAATAAGTTTGGCCTAAACATCACCCATTCAGGAACTCACCTAACACCTGAACTTTATCGGCACTTAGCGGGATGTAAGCCCCCGAGCACACAGTCAATATGTCCCGAACAGGGGTCAGGCTCGAAGACCAGTTGCTATAGCAGTGGAAGCTCACACAGGAACAAGATTCAAGGCAATTAAGATTCACAGCAGGATCATTCAAGGATTTGTCCAGGGAACTGTCCAGCATTTCAGGTGGCTCAGCAAGCAGAGACATTGCCAGACACAGCAGAGGTCCCAGGTTCAAGACCAGGTCCTGACACAATATAAGAAAAGGGAAAGGGGGGACAAGTGAGCGCCCCCCTGAATCATACCAGGTCCCTTGCCCTCAACATGGGGAGGGTGCTTTCAGGTACCCCCAAAGCACCTTGTCACCATGTTGATGGGGACAAGGGCCTCTTCCCAACAAACCTGGGCTGTGGTTGTGGGAATCTGCGGGTGGTGGGGCTTATCAGAATCTGGATCCCAGGCCCCATGTGAATGGGTATTGGGTACATAGTGCCCCTACCCATTCACCCAAAAAGTGTACAAAAAAAAACACATAAGAAAGCCTCACGATGTCACCGACACAGCATGCACCAGCCTGTGACGTCACAAACGGCAGGATCAACCGGTGACGTCACTGGCGTTGCCCACCCATTCCCTATATGAGAACTATCAAACCGCGAATAGGCAGTCCGTGGTAAGCGTTCACCGAGAGCGGAGTTTTTTTTTCTTTCTTTTTTCGGGTCAGCGGGTGCGGCATGTGGCTTGATGGACGATGGATTTACATCAGGGGGACACGATTTTTTTTTTTTGAATAAAGGACTTGTCAAAAAGCCACACCAGGTCTTATTTGTTTTTTTTTGTACACTTTTTGGGTGAATAGGTAGTGGTACGATGTACCGATACCTATTCACATAAGGGGGGGGCCGGGTCCTGGGGTCCCACTTGTTAAAGGGGGCATCCAGATTCCGATAAGCCCCCGACCCACAGACCCCCACAACCACAACCCAGGGTTGGCGGGAACAGGCCCTTCTCCCCATCATCAACATAGGGACCAGGAGCTTTAGGGGTGGGTGGGTGTAGAGCCCCCCTTTCTCCAAAGCACTTCCCCATGTTGAGGGCATATGGCCTGGTATGGTTCAGGAGGGGGGGGGTGCTCACTCGCCCCTCCCCTTTCCTGCCCTGCCAGGCTGTGTGCTCGGATAAGGGTCTGGTATAGATTTTGGTGGGACCCTACGCCGTTTTTTTGTTACACTTTGCCGTGGGGTTCCCCTTAAAATCCATACCAGACCCAAAGTGCCTGGAATGGACTGGGGGGGGGACCCTATGTCATTTTTTTAATTTTTTTTCTCTGTATTGCCAGGAGCGGACAATACATTACAGCCGCGAGCAAGTTTTTAAAGACATTTTCTCCTTTAGAAATGTCAGTATTGCTGCAGCAAAATCTATACATCGTACAAATGCACCACTTTGCAAGCACATTAAGGGGACCCCCCTCCCCCGGCACGATATTTAAAGGAGTTTTTCATTTTTATTGTTTCACTTTAAGCATCATTAAAATCACTGTTCCTGTAAAAACCATCATGTTAAAAACATTTTTTTTGCATTGATGCATGTTCCCCAGAGCAGTACACATGTCCCCATACACTTTTTATGGAAATAACTTCCTTTAAGCCTTTAAAATTAGGACTTTTGATTTTTCATGTTCGTGTCCCACAGACTTTATTAGAACTTTTCCCCTTTTCGAGATGCTCTGGTGCGAACAGGGGGGGGGGGGGGGGGTGTTTGGCCCATCACTTAAGGGGAGTCGTACCACTCTGAGTATCAGTGATTATTCTGGTTTATGCTGTGCTGACCCCTTGTGGGTCTAAGATGGAGGTGAGCATGCACTGCATCTGGTGAATGGAGCACAAGATTGTGGAGTGGATTAACGCTGTGTGTTAACTTGGGAAGCACATTATTGCATTTGAGACTTTTTCTTACACAAGTTAAAGAAGAGTCACCATACATATTTTTTTGGGGACCTTTCAGATATTTATATATTTTTTGGTATTTGCACATTATTTGCATTATTAGCACTTTATAACAGATGTTTTTGCATCAGCACTTAATATAATTGATGTGTTTACACAATTGCTGTTTTGTCAATATATAGATTATCTATATTTTCTGTTGCGCAGCGCTATGACATATCTTTAAATATGTTATATTATACATGTGGGAACACAGTATAATATAACATATTTAAAACTCCAGGTCGGTCCACTCTCATACACACCCCACACACCCTCAGATCGGATGCCAGTCCAGTCTGCAATCCTGTACATATGCTGAAGGAGAGAAAGTCTGGACGACCGCACTACAAACTCTGAAATCTTTTATTTCCACAAAATAGAACCAAGCAGCATAAAAACACCAAAAAGATCAAATAGATCACTGTGGGGGAGAGAGAGGTTAACAGGTTTTGCGCTCCTCTTAGTGCTTAATCATAACTCATAGTTATCATAGTTATGATTAGGCGCTAAGAGAAGTGCGAAACGCATTAACCTCTCTCTCCTCCACTGTGATCTTTTTGATCTTCTTGGTGTTTTTATGTTGCGTGATTTTATTTTGTGGAAATACAGGTGGATTTCAGCTTTTGGAGTGTGGCTGTCCAGACTTTCTCTCCTTCACAATTGGATTTTTTTTATTGACTCGTTTACTGAGATAATTCTTATTCTATTCACTGTCAGACAGTCACGGGATTGCACCAGAATCATTTCTAACATATGCCTATTTGTGTATGGATACTATGGATGAAAGTGCATTCATTCATCCTATCACAGTAATTATACAATGGATCGTAGGCTGAGTAACAAAGCATACTAAGATTATTTTACGCTTTGACACCTAAAACTGAATCATATATCATGTACTGATGAGTCATCTGATATTGTATATTCAAGGATATCAGAGGAGACTCTGCAAGTGTCTTTCCTGTAATCTGGTTTCTGTTCTGAAAGGTTTAGAGAAAACCCTCCATGTCTCTTTCTGGATGGGAGGGAGTTAACCTTAAAATGTCCTCATGGGGACATTTGTGGGTTATTTAATCTGCAGGCTGAACATGTAGTTAAAGCAGAGAGAAGCAGAGAGTGCAAGTGTGTGTGAGGGCGCTTTGAAGGAGAAGCTCCCTGCCCATTCTCCCATAATTTGGAAGTAACGGGGTCCCCTCATCACCATATAAATAGCCCTTATTTCATCTAATTTATGTCCCGGAACAATTCCTCTGTGGCTCTTGGGCAGAATGTAAAATTTCCCTGCTTTGTTTCTTACAAATAGATTTTCCACATTCTCTGCATCACTGTAGCGTGATTCTCTCATTGAATCCATAATGAGCTCAAACATGTTAAGGAAAAGCACGGATACCAGGTTATTAGGCAGTCTGATTCATCATCTTACATTTCATGAATGGCCATAATAAGAAACCAGTTTTTTTTTTTTAGTTCAGATAGTGTGGAATACGAAATCCTACCATACTGTAAGCAGGGCCGCTGATAAAGGGGGATCAACAGTTCTCCTGTAGGGGGCCCGGTCACACTGGTGGGCCCCAACAGCACGGGGAATTGGTGCGATCGGGCAGAGGGGCAAGCAGCAGCTGAAAGCCAGTTTCTCCCCCTCCTACCAGCTTTCACCTGCTGCAGGGAGAGACACAGACACAGAAAGGGCATCATTCCTGTAATTGCTTCTCTGACACCGATCCCCCTCCCTGTTCTGTTTGTTTCTGACCTCCCCCTCCCTTTCCATGTGCTCCCCTTTTTAAAAAATTGTAAAACTAAATAATTGTAAACATTTTTACCATTTAAAAATAAAAAAAAGTTATACATTTTTTTTAAATGTAAAGAACAATTAAAAAAGTGCTAATTCACACAGGTTCTCTGTAATGTTTGTGTCTGCTAATAATAATTTTAATGTCATTTTTATGAAAATATTGTCTTGATAAGTTTGGGGGGGGGGGGGCCCTGCCAGGTAGGCTGTACGGGGCCCCGTGATTTCTAACAGCAGCCCTGACTGTGTTACAGGCAGGATTGACTTACCTAGGTACCTTCTTAAGTTTTTGCTTCACAACTATATGTACTTGACATTGGAAACATTTTATATACTTGTACCATCTGTATCACCTACCCCTGTTTAAATAACTGACTTGTACAGTGTCACAGGAGTTCATGGCACTATATAGGTCAGGGGGTCTCCAAACTACAGTCCGTAAGCCACATCCCGCCCGCTACAAGATTTTACTAAGCTAAAGTCAGAAGTGTATCCTCAATGTGCACAAAGTCAGCAGAGGCTTGCAATTGTCTATGATTCAACTCCCAATCACACCTGGACCCTGTAAGGTGGACTCTGATGGGGACCTTGATGTAAGGGAGACAATAATGATGACCTTCTTGTAAGGGGGTACTCTAATGTGAACCCTGATGTAACGGGGGACTCTGATGGGGACCCTGATGTAAGGGGGACAATGATGTGGACCTTGATGTAGGGCGGACTCTGATGGGGACCCTGATGTAAGGGGGACAATGATGTGGACCTTGATGTAGGGGGGACTCTGATGGGAACCTTCATCTAAGGAGGTACTGTAATGTGGACCCTGATGTAGGGGAGACAATGATAGATAACCTGATGTAAGTAAGACAATAATGGGGACCCTGATGTAAGGCAGGACTCTGATAGGAACTCTGATGAATTGGGGGACTCTGATGGGAACCTTCATGTAAGGGGGTACTCTAATGTGGACCCTGATGTAAGGGGGGACTCTGATGGGGACCCTGATGTAAGGAGGTACTGTAATGTTTACCATGATGTGGGGGAGACAATGATGGATAACCTGTAAGGCAGGACTCTGATAGGGACTCTGAGTAAAAGGGAGACTTCATGTAAGGGGGTACTGTAAATTGTACAGTGGTGATCGAAAGTTTGGGCACCCCAGGTAAAAAAATGTTTTAATGTGCATAAAGAAGCCAAGGAAAGATGGAAAAATCTCCAAAAGGCATCAAATTACAGATTAGACATTCTTATAATATGTCAACAAAAGTAAGATTTTATTTCCATCATTGACAAAATTACAGAAAACAAAAAAATGGCGTCTGCAAAAGTTTGGGCACCCTGCAGAATTTATAGCATGCACTGCCCCCTTTGCAAGGCTGAGACCTGCCAGTGTCATGGATTGTTCTCAATCATTGTCTGGGAAGACCAGGTAATGTCAATCTCACAGGTTTTAAATACCCAGACTCATCTGACCTTGCCCCAACAATCAGCACCATAGTATCTTCTAAGCATTTGTCTAGAAAACTGAAACTGAAAATAGTTGATGCTCACAAAGCTGGAGAAGGCTATAAGAAGATAGCAAAGCGTTTTCAGATGTCAATATCCTCTGTTCGGAATGTAATTAAGAAATAACAGTCATCAGGAACAGTGGAAGTTAAAGCAAGATCTGGAAGACCAAGAAAAATATCAGACAGAACAGCTCGCAGGACTCTGAGAAAAACAATTCAAACCTACGTGTGACTGCACGATCCCTCCAGAAAGATCTGGCAGACACTGGAGTGTGGTACACTATTCCACTATAAAGAGATACTTGTACAAATATGGTCTTCATGGAAGAGTCTTCAGAAGAAAACCTCTTCTACATCTTTACCACACAAATCAGCGTTTGAACTTTGCAAATGAACATATAGACAAGCCTGATGCATTTTGGAAACAAGTTCTGTGGACCGATGAGGTTAAAATTGAACTTTTTGGCCGGAATGAGCAAAGGTACGTTTGGAGAAGAAGGGGCACAGAATTTAATGAAAAGAACCTCTGTCCAACTGTTATGCATGTGGGGTGGATCAATCATGCTTTGGGGTTGTATTGCAGCCAGTGGCACAGGGAACATCTCACGAGTAGAAGGAAAAATGGATTCAATAAAATTTCAGCAAATTTTGGATGGTAACTTGATGCCAACTGTGAAAAAACTGAATTTAAAGAGAGGATGGCTTCTACAAATGGATAATGATCCTAAACACACCTCGAAATCCACGGGGGATTACATCAAGAGGCGTAAACTGAAGGTTTTGCCATGGCCTTCACAATCTCCTGACCTCAACATAATTGAAAATCTATGGATAGACCTTAAAAGAGCAGTGCGTGACAGACAGCCCAGAAATCTCAAAGAACTGGAAGACTTTTGTAAGGAAGAATGGGCAAAAATACCTCAAACAAAAAGCGTTTACAAGCTGCGATACTTGCCAAAGGGGTCAGGCAGTACAAGATATTAACTCTGAAAGGTACCCAAACTTTTGCAGACGTCATTTTTGGTTTTCTGTTATTTTGAAAGTGTAAATGATGGAAATAAAATCTAACTTTTGTTGACATATTATAAGAATGTCCTATCTGTAATTTGATGCCTTTTGGAGATTTTTCCATCTTTCCTTGGCTTCTTTATGCACATTAATACAAATTTTTACCTGGGGTGCCCAAACTTTCGAACACCACTGTACTTTGATATAAAGGGGATTCTGATGGAGACCCTGCCCTAAGACATAAGAGGGGGTTAGGGGGAAGAGAGACTCTGATGAGAATTCTGATAAAAGGGATCTTTGATGGGGACCCTGGTGGGTGTTAAGGGTAATCTAATGGAAACCCTAATGTGGGTGGGGAGGGGAGGGGGTTTAGGGGGGACTCTGATGGTTTATTTTTTACCTGCAAATATTTGTAAAATATACAATGTGGCCCTCATACTGAAAACTTTGGAGACCCCCTGATATAGAGATATATTATTATGAAAATGAATGAAGAAATAGCTATGAAAATGAGAAGTGGGCAGTATTATTCTACATTGTATGTCCACTTTCCTTTTTCATCCAAAATAGCTACTTAGTAGGCGACATTGTCATATACTGTACAGTATTTGCACATGGTGCTAGTTAAAGTCTGGGCAAACAGATAAATACACAAAAAACAAGAATACAAAAACATTTATAGGAACCACCTTACCTGCCAGATAATTTGTCATTCTGTTCACCCAGTCATGCCACCCTACATAATGAATGCAGGTGACAACACAATTTCTTGTTTCAGCTTTAAAGCTTTTTGCCTCACCTACCACCCCATTGACATTTAAAAGTGAAAGTAGCATCAGCTATATGTTTTCTTGTTAAAGGTATGCATGATAAGCACAACTTGTAATGCGTGTCACAGTTACAAATATTTATTCCCCTGCACAGAGATCCTAATACTCCCCCTGACAATACCTTTATCTTCTTTTCTCTACTGAAGCCTGGCACCTTATGAGCAAAAAGTAAAATGCTGTCTTTCTATGATTGAGAAAAAGTAGTGTTCAATCCCCTTTCCCACTTTTGTAGGAAAGGGAGGTCTTGTGGAGCTCCCATAGAGATTATTGAGGCATTTAGTTGTGAGGAAAGGGTCGCACTGGCTCTCCTGCAAAGCAGGTACATTCAAATGAGGATGGTTCTCTCATTGTTTTTTATTCTGCTGGTAAGGAGCGAAGATATGCACTCAGCTGAGCGTAAAAAACAAAGCAGAGAAGAAGGCGCTTCTAATTTCAGCAATTATACACTTTAATACCATGAAAAGGTTAAAAACACTTACAAGATGGAAGTGAAAAACAAGCATATCAATGAATCCATGACGTCCAGCAGGATGCCTCCTGGGAGTAAATACAGCTGCAGGTGGAAATTCCAGCCAACCAGCAGTGGGAAAAACTGTGTCTCTTATCCAGGATGGAGAGCTGTGCTGTCAGGGCCAGCATGGGATGCAGGCAATCGGATGTGACGTCAGAGTGGGCGGTGACATGTTTTGGAGCATGCCCAGTCACTCCTTCTTCAAACCAATGGAGTAGTGCAAGGCGAAGGGGTATGGACTGCCAGATCATTACATGGCAGTATGCAATGGAGTAAATACAGTAAAATAAAGTAAAAAACTCACTGCAGTAAAGGTAAATCTAACTTTGTTCTTTACTAAGTGAGTGTTGTTTAACAGACATAGGGATGGAACCATCTGGGTGCAAAGAAAGTCCTGACAGAGGAAGGTGAAAGGTCACCGGTTCTAGGTGTACTCACGGTATCTTGCGTGACACACCATTCGACCACTCTGGTCAAGTGAAAGGCTTTGTTATATTTTACTGGGTCAGATAGTCTGATTTCTCCTCGCATTTTAGGCAATGATAGGATGGACAGGTTTGCTTGCCCGCACAAATTTCAGAAATCTGGTAGATAATTCCTTCAAAAATCCCTGTGGGAGCTTGATTGAAAGTGCTTGAAGTAGGTAGAGTATCTCACAAAGTGAGTACACCCCTCACATTTTTGTAAATATTTTATTCTATCTTTTCCTGTGACAACACTGAAGAAATTACACTTTGCTACAATGTAAAGTAGTGAGTGTACAGCTTGTATAACAGTGTAAATTTTCTGCCCCCTCAAAATAACTCAACACAAAGCCATTAATGTCTAAACCACAAAGTGAGTACACCCCAAGTGAAAATGTCCAAATTGGGCCCAATTAGCCATTTTCCCTCCCCGTATCACGCTTGCTTGAAGTTGAACCACGCGCCTAGCTCGTACACCCAGAAGTGCGGGCGGATCTGCACTCTTTTGCCCTGCACATGACTTCCGGGTGCACCGCGGCGTCATTTTCAGTTTCGAGAACAATAAGGACAGCGTCTCAGAGGACTACCCGAGCCCGCCCCTGCCTAACATACACAGAGGAAGGAACAATGACATGGCTCACCGAGTACCTCACAATCCAAGACCAAAGAGGACTCAGTGTGCCATGCAGTGTGCTGCAGTCCACAAAATGCCCTAAAATACCAAAAGATAAAGAGAGAGACAAAAAACATAGTGTAATAGGGAGAACTGTGCAATGCCATATGTTAAAGATGTATTATTTTAGGCTGTACACATGCCTTCTTCCTATTTCCTTTTTGCATTGGTCCAATATTAACCTATACTGCATCTACCGACCAAAAGTCACTTTAAACTAAAATTGTATTGAATATAGATGCAGCCAAAAGAATTGTCTCCCATATATGTGCAGGGTGATGTATAGGCTACCATATATGTGCAGGGTGGGTGATGTACCTGCACTTATGAACTACTGCATGTTTGCGGTAGCACCCATGCATGCGGTCACACACATGCATGCGTAGGCTCGATTGTCCATACATCTATACCGCCTTTAGTTAAAAAAAAACAGATTGTACTGGTGGGCCCATATTAGCAAACGATATTGATGACAAATCATTACCGGCGGGTTTCCATATGGAAGGGATAGATTGCTTGGTACCTGTGATAATGTTCTTCCATGTCTTTATGCAGACAATACTTAGAACAGTGGCACAGGGGTGGTAGTTTGTACTGTTTGGCCACTCATTCCTATGGGTGTTGCCGACTATCAGTAAACAAACCCCACCCCAGCAACACCCCTGACCTTTGCTTCCTGAGGGACGGGGCTAACTATTGAGGGTGGTACAGATTGGCTATATATCACCTTGTAAATTTATGGTGGGCCAGTAGTACTTTTGTCTCTGAAGAAGAGGGTTCTCCCTTGAAACGCGTCAGCCAGGCAAATATGGACCTCATCACATCTCCCAGCACCATCGGTGTATCCCAGCAGTCTTGGAGGCGATTGGTTCTACTTCTTTTACATGCGTGCAATTAACAATGCGTTTTTGACAGTGTTGCCAACCACCAGTATTTTTACTGGCAGCCAGTAAAAAATTGGCACTTTTTCTCCTGCCAGTAAATGCAAGTGACAGGAAAAGGTTGCCAGTAAAAAATATGGTTGTGATGCTTGGCTCGGAACATCGCATGCGCAGCTCCAGTTCAGAGCTGGCTGAGACCATCCAAGTGCCTGCTACAGTGTGTTCTGGTGGGTCTGGCTGAGGCAGTAAGTGAGCGTGTCATGGGATGTCCTGGTGCAAGGGAGCCAAGCGAAATGGCCGGAGCCTCATGTGCGGGTCTACGGGATGGGAACAAGGCGAGCCAGGAACGGGACTGTCAGGGCTGTTTGGACTGGAGTGGTCTGAAGGTACCATCTGGTGTGGAGAGAGACTATCAGTGCGACTCAGGAGGGGATGTGTCATGTCAGAGAGGTGTCATCATCATCATCTGTGCTGCTGCGCACTGCTGTCAGTGTCACTGTGAGAGTCACTTTCATGTGTGTGTGCGTCCATTTTAATTCTTGCCTCACTGAGATCTTTGTCTTAATATCTACCTTACATCACATAGCTAATTGCATATTGTACTTGTTTGTAGCCTAACTACTGAAATTTGCACTTAAAACTGTAATTTTGTAACTTTTGGAAATGCCAGTAAAAAAATTGGCTGTGCCAGTAAATTCTGGATGTCATGTCAGTGAATTTTCAATCTGGTAGTTTGGCAACACTGGTTTGTTAGTACAATGTATGCTGCTTTTTTTGATTTAAAAAAAACTTTTTTAGTGGTAATGCACGAGGTTGGTGCGCCCTTCTCTTGTTGTTGTTTTGCAGTATATTAGGATACCCTTGGTCCTGAGGGGGCAGCAAGACCTTAGGTTGTGATAACAAAGATCACATAAGACCACTCACCCTCCCGTATACCACTTGAGTGCAGAAGAGATACTCTCTGGGTCTATCATATTCATGCAACAGCTTAAATACCCAGAAAAAGTATCTTTTATTATAATGGATTTACAGACAATGTCGATCAGGAGTTTTACCTTAACTAAGTTATTCCTAAATGTTTCTATCAGTACAGGTTTCCTTTGATTAAATTTGAATAAAAGCATCAAATAGCTAAAGTCCTTTTGTTCGTTGGAGTTCTGCTTTAAATGGTATTTTCTCTTGTTAAGCCGAGTGTTTTACAAATCACCCTAGCAGCTTGGAAAATCTCTCTAGTTTTTCACAATCTTTAAACTACAAGCAAAATAGACATGGATACCCCAGGAGGAAGTAGATAAACTGTGTGATCTAATCCCAGAAGGAATTTTCTGGAATCCGGCACAGAAAATGTATTTATCTGCTCTACACTGCAAACTTGTTTTTCAGAAGCAGCCTTAATGGGGAAATGTTACGGCATCACTGTTTTCAAAGAACCTACCACAGACACACTGCTAATTCAGTCTCCTTTTGGGCTAATTCTATTGCAACTTTGGAGTGTATCCTGTAACTAGGATCACAAAAATGCAACCAGCAGCCCCCTGCAAAATAACATATTGGATACTTTTCTATCTGGCAGGAGGCAGGTCCATTCATCACTGTCCTACAGTGACGTATCATATGGTGGAAACCATAAGGGCTGTTGGTTGCATTTTCTTATCCTAGTGACAGGATCACTTTAAAGCCCCCCCCCCCCCCCCCCCCAGCAAGGAAATGAACATGGTGGTCAGATTCTCAAACGCAGAAGACCTTATGTACCAAAGCTGTTGCCACACAGTATGTCAAACTATCAGGTGTTTAAGCTTCCCCAAGGTTTGTGAAAGCAAATTTCACCCTTTTATTGCTAAACTGGCTATTGAAGATAGACAAGAGTGCAGCCATATAACCTTTGGAGGCTGGTATGTATTCCTAAGAGTAGTTCTATGCAAAGACACTGATTTAATTTCCATTTTTTTTTCTCACAAAATAGATACAAAAACATACATATTAATCCTTGTTCATCATTTCCAATGCTTTTATGATTTCATAGAGAACATTCTTTTTTTTCTTTTTTTTTTTAATTCTTTTTATTCGTTTATAAAACATATAAACATACACAAACCTACATTGGCACAGCTCAAAAAACATGTCGCATCTTAAAGCAATAGAGCCACGTAGGAGACACAAGGAGGCATTACAGTATGCTTAGGTACTCAGGAATTCACAATTGTCAAAACAGAAAAGTTTTTATGTGTTAAATTAAAAAAAAAAGATATGACTCGTGCTCTAGATGTAATTATGTAGCGAGACGGACCACAGATGGGACATGCATAGTGAGGGACAATTAAAGCTGATCTAAAGGAAGATAACAATTGGTTGGTAACCCACCTAATCAGATACAGAGGTAGAGGGTTCCGCCAACCACTTGTCCAAACTCTTTATCTTTGTAGAGAGGCAGCACATTGTTTATCTGTTTTTTCCACAGTGTAAGTGAGGGGGGAGCCCTTTGCTTCCAACACAGGGTGATGGTTTTCCTGGCGTAAAACAATAAAAAGCCCAGCAGGGTCCATTCGGCCACTCTGGCTACCAGCTGCTCCACTAGCCCTAGCAGACAAACTTTTGGGGATGGAACAATGGAGACACTTATTAATTCATTTATCACAGAAAGTATTTGTGACCAGTAGGCACTAAGCACCTGGCAGGTCCAAACTATATGGATAAAATCCCCTGGAACGCGTCACAGCGCCAGCCCTTTGAGGAAAGAGAGGTTCTCATTTTGTGAAAATGGTAGGGGGTAAGGTATGCTCTGTGGGCGATCTTATACTGTATGAGACGTTCTCTTCAAGAGACAAGAATTTTGAATGGGAAGTCCCACATGTCCACCCAGTCCTGTGGATAGTTCAGGAGAGGAGACTCTGAGGAGATGTGCATAAAGAAAGGAAGCAGACTTCTCTGAGCACTCATAGCACAAAACTCTTTCTAGGTCTGGCTGCACTAGCTGTGTCTCACCGGGAGGAAACTGGCCTCTGAAAGCATAAGACAACTGTAGATATCTAAAGAGATGCGAGGATGGAATATTGTAGTAAGACATTAGATGGTCAAATGAGTATATTGAGAGATCTGAGGTGATATCTGAGATCCTTTAATATTATGTTTGACCCACACTATAAGATCTGGAAGTTTATAGAAGTATGGCAAGGTGGGGGTTGTTCCATAAGGGGCCACTTAGAGAAACCACGGTCCCTGGATAATTTGCATATGCTAGTCCCGTTTTCCAGGCCCATAGAGTCATAATCATGGAGGGGGTCACAACATAAGGGCTTTGGGACCTCGGAAAGGCAGGTTTTACAAAGCTTCCATAGAGCGTAACACTGCGGCTTCCTCAACCATAGCAGGGTTGGACTAATCAGGGGTGAGCCACCAAGACACAGTGACAAGTTGAGTTGCCACAAAATATTTATGGCAGTCTGAGAGTGCCAAACCTCCCTGTGATGTAGGGTGGTTAACTTGGGGGGAGTTGCGGAACAAATAGGTACATTTTGGCAGAATCTTCATTTAAAAAAAAAATAAAATGACCCAAGAGGGATAAGGGGAGGTTCTCCCATGCCTGCAGCCTGGCCTTAACAGCATTGACAACCAGACACAGGTTTAATGAAATAAAATCTGTTATATCACTCGATATGCAAACTCCCAAAAAAGTAAACCAGTCCACCCATTACAACTGAAGATCTGATGGAGCTACCCATTTAGCCTTGGGATCAATAGCAAGTTATTGTGATTTGGACCAGTTGACTTTAAACCCTGTCAGAACTAATTTAGGATCAATAACGCTCCTTGCAAGGAGGTGTCAGCGTCATTCAGGAAAAGCAAAAGATTGTCCGTGTACAGGGCTACCCTCTCCTCCAGCCAGGCCAGTCTGAGCCCTTCAATATGTGGTGAGACCCGAAGTTCCTCGGCCACAGGTTCCATTGCTATGGCAAAAAGTGCTGGAGAGAGGGCAGCCCCGAGTACTCCTAAAAAATGTGAAAGCAGGAAATAAACAACCCCCCAGGTGAATGACAGCTGTTGGCAGATGGTATATTGTTTTTAGCCACTGGGTAAATAACAGAGGAAATCCCACCCTCCTAAGGATCTCCCACAGGAAAGGCCATTTGATCGAGTCGAACGCCTTCTCGATATCAAGAGAGGCGACCTTGATTATTATGTTGTGCGTGAAGATTGGTAAACAACCTGCTGAGGTTAATGTACATTGACTTGTGGGCCATGAAGCCGGTTTGGTCTGGGTCTATAATGGAGGTGAGTATATAAATAATTCTAGAGGTTAGAAGCTTGGTCAGTATTTTGAGGTCGTTGTTAGGAAGTGCAATAGGCCTATAAGAGGCACATCATTTTGGATCTTTAGTGGTTTTATGAATGAGAATAACATGCGCCTCTGTCATAGAGGGGGGAGAGGGCAGTCCTCGAGGCAGTTTGTATATAGGAGGGCCAGTAGGTCAGTGTGTGCTTTCTACCAGCAGACCATCGGGTCCAGGAGCCTTACCCGTGGAAAGGGAGTTGATCACAGTGAGGACCTCTTCGGTGGTGATCGGGCCGACCAGATGAGACCTTTCCGAATCAGAGAGCCAACCAAGGGCTATCAGATCCAGGAGAGATGTCAAACCTTCGGGACATTGGCCGGATGCCAGTGTGGTGGTTTACAAGGTTTGGTAAAAGCTCCAAAATTCTTGTAATATTGCCTCTGGGGGAGGTAATGGCTTCTCCTGTGGAAGAGGTAAGTTCAGGGACTAATATGAGAGGGGTATCATGGTGGTACATCATTGCCAACAGCTTGCCATTCCTGTCCCCCTGCTCAAAGAATCTTTGTTTTGTGTTATAAAGATCTAGTCTTGTGACCTCAGTTAACCGAAGATGTAGGTTAGGTTTGGATGCTTGCAGTGCATCAAACTTTATGGCAGAGAGGTCTGACCCATATTGATTGGAAATCATCTCAATCTCTCTCTCTAGTTTGGTAGTGATGGCAGTTTATTGTACTTTGACAGCTTTAATGGCGTAAATGTAATGGCCTCTTGTGAATGCCTTGAAGGCATCCCAAACTATACTAGGAGAGGATGACCCCATATTAATTCTCAATAGTCACATAGGATTTGTGGAGTTTGCTCCGTGATATCAATTTGGGAGATCCAATGTGCGCTGAGACGCCACATGGAGCTGCTACGGGAAGAATGAGTGCGAAGTTTGATGGCCAAAGGGCTATGATCAGAGAAACCGCTAAGTAAATAGGCGGCATCCACAACATCAGCTAGCATAGGGGGATTAGCAAATGCATAATCAATTCAAGATGATGTTTTGTAGAAGGTAGAAAAGCATGAAAAAGTCACCCAGTAACAAAATTCTAGCAGGACAATAGGGGGTGATTCTCTCCAAAATAGTGTACAACTTAGGTTTAAAAGGTGGGGGAATATATATATATATATACCAGCTATAATATACTGCTGCTGCCATACTGTGAGCACCAATAACACATATCTGCCATGGGGGTCCGTATGGACTGCTTCAACAACACAAGGAAGAGATTTATGTATCAGTATGGAGACTCCTCTAGTGTAGGTTGAATAGGAGGCATGGAAAGCTTTTCGTACCCAAGGCTTTTTAAGAGGCAGTAATTTACTGCCCACCAGATGTGTTTCCTGTAGAATCAAGATGGAAGGGTTACACGTTTTGATGTATTGAAAAAGGAGCGCTCTCTTGAGCTTAGAATTGAGGCCTTTCACATTCCAGGAAACCACAGAAAAGGTATCTAGGTTACGTGATGCCATGGTCCCGGTGACAAAGTTTTAAAGGAAAGTGCAGGCACTAGGGTGGACAGCATCTGGTGGGCAGTAGTGGGGCAGGAGTCAATGAACATATAAAAAACAAAAAAACAAAAACAGAACTATAACTGAACTTCTCAAGCACCACAACATGCTTATTCTACCATTACCTGGCACCACCCCAAAAACTCATGGGGAGGGTCGGGAAACAGACTACAGTCAAAAACAAAACAATTATATATAAGCTAAACCTGGCTACACAGGTTGCTGTTGTCAATGTTAGATGTCCAGGTAGTCCACTACACAGCCGTTCAATGGGCAGGTAAACCCTCCGTACATATAAGTCAGTGAGTAAAGGGAGAGGTGATGCCTGAGAACATACTGCAATCTGTAAAGGCGTGGAGAACCTGTATGGGGGGGGGGGGGGGGGGGGTAAGTGATATCTTAGACGGGAGAACAGTCTCGCATGTGAGTAGGCAAGAAGTCAGCAAAGGGCAGATGAAAAATACAGTAGCATTAAGTGACTAATCAGCCTGGCTCCAAACAGTGGGTACCTTGAGTCCACGACTGTACACTAAGTTCGGCATAAGGATAGTATAGTCAAACATATTTGCTGAGACCTCACTCTCTCGAGGAAGTGTAAAACTGGTAAACAAAGGTATACAAAAAAAATAAATTATGGAAAAAACGAAAAACTTGGAACTAAAAGGGTCTAGGCCCTAATACAGTATCTCACAAAAGTGAGTACACTCCTCACATTTTTGTAAATATTTTATTATATCTTTTCATGTGACAACACTGAAGAAATGACACTTTACTACAATGTAAAGTAGTGAGTGTACAGCTTGTATAACAATGTAAATTTGCTGTCCCCTCAAAATAATTCAACACACAGCCATTGTCTAAACCGCTGGCAACAACAGTGAGTACATCCCTAATTGAAAATGTCCAAATTGGGCCCAAAGTGTCAATATTTTGTGTGGCCACCATTATTTTCCAGCACTGCCTTAACCCTCTTGGGTTTACCAGAGCTTCGTAGGTTGCCACTGGAGTCCTATTCCACTCCTCCATGACGACATCACGGAGCTGGTGGATGTTAGAGACCTCGCTGGCCTCCACCTTCCATTTGAGAATGTCCCACAGAGGCTCAATAGGGTTTAGGTCTGGAGACATGCTTGGCCAGTCGACCACCTTTACCCTCAGCTTTTTAGCAAGGCAGTGGTAATCTTGGAGGTATGTTTGGGGTCGTTATCAAGTTGGAATACTGCCCTGTGGTCCAGAGGGGATCATGCTCTGCTTCACTATGTCACAGTACATGTTGGCATTCATGGTTCCCTCAATGAACTGTAGCTCTGCAGTGTCGGCAGCACTCTTGCAGTCCCAGATTATGACACTCCCACCTCCTTGCTTGACTATAGGCAAGACACACTTGTCTTTGTACTCCTCACCTGGTTGCCGCCACACACGCTTGACACCATCTGAACCAAATAGGTTTATCTTGGTCTCATCAGACCACAGGACATGGTTTCAGTAATCCATGTTCTTAGTCTGCTTGTCTTCAGCAAACTGTTTGTGGGCTTTCTTGTGCATCATCTTTAGAAGAGGCTTCATTCTGGGACGACAGCCATGCAGACCAATTTGATGCAGTGTGCGGTGTATGGTCTGAGTACTGACAGGCTAACCCCCCACCCCTTCAACCTCTGCAGCAATGCTGGCAGCACTCATACGTCTATTTCCCAAAGACAACATCTGGATATGATGCTGAGCATGTGCTTTCAACTTCTTTGGTCGACCATGGCGAGGCCTGTTCTGATTGGAAGCTGTCCTGTTAAACCACTGTATGGTCTTGGCCACAGTGCTGCAGCTCAGTTTTAGGGTCTTGGCAATCTTTTTATTGCCTAGGCCATCTTTATGTAGAGCAGCAATTATTTTTTTCAGATCCTCAGAGAGTTCTTTGCCATGAGGTGCCATGTTGAACTTTCAGTGACCAGTATGAGAGAGTGAGAGCGATAACACCAAATTTAACACACCTGCTCGCCATTTACACCTGTGACCTTGTAACACTAGCAAATCACATGACACCGGGGAGGGAAAATGGCTAATTGGACCCAATTTGGACATTTCCACTTAGGGGTGTACTCACTTTTGTTGCCAGCGGTTTAGACATTAAATGGCTGTGTTTTGAGTTATTTTGAGGGGACAGCAAATTTACACTGTTGTAAAGTAGTGAGTATACAAGCTGTATACTCACTACTTTACACTGTAGCAAAGTGTTATTTCTTCAGCGTTGTCACATGAAAAGATATAATAAAATATTTACAAAAATGTGAGGGGTGTACTCACTGTTGTGAGATACTGTACTTGCTGTGTCGCGGGAAACAGGGGTGCACCTCGCCCGAGGGACCTGCCATTATGAAGACTCAGCGACCATCCAACCAAGAAGCCGCAGCCTCCGGAGTATCGGAAAACGTGGCACGGTCGCCATCCACCACCTGGAGCTTACTGGGGTAGAGGAGACTAAACATTAGGCCTTAATCTGGAAGCCACTTGCAGACCGCCGTGAAGTAATGGCACCTCTGCTGGATCCCCAGTGAGTAATGAGGGAAAAGAAGGATCTTGGCGTTATCATATCTGCGATCTTGTTTTGCTCGAGCAGCTGCCAGGATTCTGTCCCGATCTCGGTAATTAAGCAACTTGAGAAGGAAAGGTCGTGGCGGTGCCCCTGGAACTGGGGAGGTTGAGGGTTCCTGTGGGCCCTTTCCACTGCAAATGTGGGCGGCATGGCTGGCAGGTCCAGCAATTTAGTAAGGAAGGATTCTGCAAATTCTGCAGGCCTAAGGCCTTCAGACCGCTCAGGAAGGCCCAAGATGCGAACATTAGTGCGCCTGAGCCGGTTCTCAGTGTCTTTCACTTTTTCTTGAAGCGCCTTAACTTGTATCTGCAGGGCGTGCAGCTCTCTTGAATCAGATCTAGTGGTGTCTTCTAGCTGCGATATGCGGCTTTCTGCCTCAGACACCTGGGATCTAAATTTGTCAGGATCGTGGTGTATGAGGCTGATATCTGTGATCAGGTAATCAATCTTAACTGTAAGGGTGTCCTTGCAGGCTTGGATGGATTCTAGAATGTCAGAGGAAGAGGGGCTGGCTGTCTCCTGTGGCCCGGGCGCTGTCTAAGTACTAAGCAACATCATGGTGGTGGGTTGCCTCGTGTCCAAGATGGCGGCCATTGGAGAGGAGAGGCGAGGAGTACTTGCGTGATTTTTGGAGGAGCGCAGCTGAGGAGGAAGAGTAGGAGCCTGGATGACTTGCAGCATAAAAGTAGAAATGGAGCACAGGGGCTGCTCGTCTTCTCCATCTCACATCCCGGCCACGCCCCATAGAGAACATTCTTACTGCATCATCATCACGTGTACACAGGGCCGGCCCTACCATGGGTTCCGGACCTAGGCGGAACTTTGAGAGGAGCAGCAGAGGCTGCTCTTCAATTAGGCAAATTAGGATGTCGTCTTAGGCCTCACGCTCACAGGGGCCTTGCAGCCGCCTAATTTGCCTAATTAAAGAGCCACCTCTGGGCTCAGACGATTGGCCCCCTCGCTCACACACCTGGCCGGCAACTCTCCCTACCCCCAGCCAGGCTAGGGATGGTATCGCTGAGCTGAGATTGCTGCCCACACGGGCCAGCTAAAGACAGGCTCCGGGGGGGAGGCAAGTGAAGGAAGGAGGAGGAGCCACAGCCACCACAGCACCATGATGGGAACTTAGCTGTTACCTCACCCACCGCAGCCGGGAACACTGCTGGAGTGGACAGACAATAGGGACATCCGCGCTGCCACCAAGTTATTAGAGCCAGCCAGAGATTGACCAACCCGGCCAGACCTACTGAAGGTCACAGGTGAGTCCCGGTCCGGACACCCTGTCTTCTCCTCCTTCCCGGGGGGGGGGGGGGGAGACTGAATGTGGCCATGGAGATCGCAGGGCTGTATGGGAGATTGATTTTAAATTGTAAAGTCGACTGTAAATGTCATGCTTATGTCATGTGTGGGGGTCTGGGGGGGCTCCCTTATTATACCTGATTGATTAAGGGCCAGTTTACATCAGCACACTGTCAGTGCAGCTAAGGTGCACTGTGTACGCATTTCCCACGCAGCAGGTAAACACACTACCCTTGCAATCTGCTGCATGTGGGTGCAAATTTAATGGCAACCCAAATGCAGATTGCAAATGCAGTGTGTTTACAGGCACAAAATTGCATGGTACCACAGTACTTTGCAGTTTGATGCAGTGCGTTTGTAAAAGTAGTGTAAAAACTACTTTTTTTCGCAGTCTGTTACTTTTTTCGCAGCCCATTCAAATTAACGGACTGCCAAAATGCCCCCCACGGGAAAGCGTGTGTTCCCATGTGATTCTGGTATGAATTGGCCCTTAAACTAGGTTCACAGTTATGTGTTTAGTGCAAAATCTGACTTCCTGATGAATTTAATTTTAGTTTTTATTATCATGATATAAAATAATAGATGTGGGGGCCTTTTGGTGTGCGTGATTTTTTTTTTTTTTGGGGGGGAGGCAGCATTTTATTCATGGACCAAGGCAGCACAATGTCTTGGGCCAGCACTGTGTACATACATATGTTAGGAATCAGGAGTTTCAGCTAGCCAGCTGGATTCTTAGCAGATTTAGCCAAGTACATCACCTTAGCTGTACTTGCTGGTCACTTATAGGGCATTAAGGGATTTCATTTTATCATGTCAGCTTGTTTGATATCTAGTTGGGTTTTAGCTAGCCATGGGAGTTATTTTTAATTTTCTTCCTGGGACAGGAATATAGTATATTGCCCCAACAACCTAATCTTCTATGGTGTGCACAGTAGTGATAGCATGCCATACAGATGTTAGCGCAAACCTAAAACACGTACAAGTACAACGTATAAGTGTATATAACTCCTAACAATAGACTTCTCTTATTTGCTTCCTTTTTGTATGGTAAATATATCATTAAAAGCATTTTGTTATATTTGTCCAATAAGTGCTAAAATACATTTGTTGATCCACCAGAAATCCAGTGAGTTTCGAATTTCCTTTTGTGAGGTTACATTTCTGCAATGAAATCTCAGACATTGTTATCAGCCTTGCTTGAGTTCTTTCTGTGGACTACAGAACAACACCTTTGCTATGGAGTTGAGGATAGATAATGTGTTCTGTAGTCCTAACACATTTTCTGTCATAGAGCGACAATGCTGTTCCTCCATAGACAGTATAGTGAATAAGTGTTATCAGCCTAGGACCAGAAGTATGTTTTTATCAGGATCACAATGTTAACGGATAAGTTCCCCTTTGGAAACATGTTACATATTCTACCAGATTTTAGCGGCTGTCAGCTTGTAGTTCTCAATTAACTACCATGGCGCTGCGGTAGTTCATTAAGTTCTTCTGTCAGGGAGTATTGGCTTACCCGTATGGGATGTATGGGTAAGCAGATACTGACAGATCTGCAGGAGACCTGCATGGCATCAGTAATCTGCTGATCGCTGGTGCAATGCTTTCCAGGCTACTGCAACAAAAAATAATAAATGTACATTTTCTACCTTCAAAAAAATGTGAATTTTTTTTTTTTTAAGTGAACTTATCTTTTAAGGTGATTTTAGCGATATTAGTGCACTTGAAACAAGCTCAGTAGTATTTGGTATCATTTTAATTTGCATTATGAGTAGTGTTTTGGATCATTTTAATTAACTGTTACATTGTATGGTTTGTCCCTCTTGGGTGGGATTTTTCAAGGCATAAGGAAGAAATAATTTAAAATTTATCAGTTACATTTTAGATGATTTGTTCTTTATGCCCTGAAAAATCCCACCCAAGGGGGACACATTATACAATTTTTGAGTTTTTGGGATGTGGGCACTACATCTAAGGACTGGTAAGCTGCAATATATTAAATATCTGTTCTTTGGTTTAGATACGCTTTGACATTGGCAATTGGTCATAAAAGGCACCTTTTGTCTTGTAAACTATATAAGCCTTCTTGAACAAAATTCATCTTTCAATAATATAACTCCAGTAAAGCGTGACTACAAATAAAATATGTTATATTCCCTTTCAAAAGCATAGATTTTTTGAAAGACCTTTTCACTACAGGACAGTTGGAATAAACTCAAGCTATATTAACCATTCTTTTGGGAACACCTCTTTCGAGCAGACGCTGGTGACAACGCAGGAAAAAACTCTTGGAAAGTAAATTCAATAAAACCGGAAACTGCGATCAATATAAAAATTTTATATATGATTAAATAAACTAGCTTTGGAAACATGAGAGCAGTTAGTGTGAGCAATAAATAGATTATTAAGATGTAAAGAATTTGATTAGAAATATAATCCTCCCTGTGGGGACATGTGAAACTAGGTTAGGTTATTTAATTTTATTTCATACAAGATGCATAGTTTTTTTCTGCTCTCTTACTGTGTATATCAGTAATAAAAATCTTTATCTGCCGCTTGTATAAGCAAAATTGCAGAAAAAAAGCCCAGATAGATCAGATATTTGACTCAGCTGCACATTCATGTAAGCAGCTCATTAGCTGGAAATGATGTATAAATGTAGTTTGAAGTAAAGCAAACCATGAAAAAAAACAGGGGCAATTCAATGTATTCAAGGCACTATGGAGTTATCATGCTATAGTATTACGTAATGACGTAAAGAAAACTGGGAGGAGAAGACCTTCACCAGAAATAAAAAGGTGTTTTTCTTTTTCTCTATTCCTGCACCTTTCAGTTACTCTTTATGTTCTTTGGATTTGTATGTCTTTAAAAACTGCAATAAAAAGACTCAGCTCTTGAGCTTTAGTTAGTAGATTGATAACACTGTCTTTACATGCACTGTATAGAACAGGGGTAGGAAACCTATGGTTCGCGAGCCAGACATGGCTCTTTTGATGGCTGCATCTGGCTCGCAAACAAATCTTTAATAAAGGGGGGTGTGTCCAGACGTGAGTCGCGCTGGATGTGTAGTCCCAGAGCTTCGCCGCATCTACCACTCAATCCAGTGCCATCCGCGTAACTGTGCCCGGTGCCAAGGAGATGTCTGCACCCATCGACGGTACACTTTGTGGGCTACCCTCAGTTCGTCTCTGGGTGATCGGATTGCCGCGCTACGGACCCTGCGGCCTACTCGCTGTACTGTGTGCTGTGCATCTGAGGGCCTTGGCAATCAACCCCCGGTAAGGAGACCTGCCATCCGCTCCCTGTGCCCGGACAAACACGATCTCCTTCCCCTCTGACACCTGGGGACCCGAGGGAGCTGCCTCTCACATCCACTTCTGAGGCCTTCAGTGGCCGGCTGCCATTTTCTCAGGGCCTATACTCACCTCCATCACTCGCAGGCATGCAGGCGCTTCACCACTCGGGTCTCATTGCATACCTCCCTGCTCTGCTCTCTTCCCAAATGGACTCCAGGCACTTTCACACGGCTCCATCTACTCACTGTATAGCTGCGGCCCATGAATATGAATATTAAAAATAATATTTATTTCCGGTTTTGCCTCAGTATACGCCCTACTGAAGAACCCTGAAGAAGTCACGTGGTACCGTGATGCAACGCGTAGGGCGTATACCGAGGCAAAACCGGAAGTGACGTTACGGGACAGACTGAACAGGTCCCGCGACTTACGATTGTGCAGTTTGGAGCAGTTTTACATATAAGTGACTACATTGTTTTAAAAATAAATGATAAACTCCGCTACACTATAATGGCCCCCTTGTTTTAATGAGCTGTAAGGATCGTATGGGAGGCAGAGGAAAGAGTACCCCCCTTTAAGGAGAACCCACAGTCCCCTGAGAACCCAGAGCTGGGACACACAGATAAAGGAGTGGAGGAAATACACTACCCAGGCATTAAAACTACAGGCGTATGTTTTTTATTATTGAGGTGAGCGGTTAGAGCACCTAGAAGTGCCAGCACTGAAGAGCACCTTTGTTCACGATTTCCTGAGGTGGAGGAAGGGTTTCGAGAAAAATAAGAATGATTGAATTTAAAGAAGGAATATTGGGAACCGTCACTTAAAAAATTGGACACTATAGCACATTTTTTTTTTAATTGTGAAATACCATATACTTGGGAAGTTTACACGGGAGAATATTTATTGATTTGCTGCACCGTTATAAGTACTTGCACTTTATGAAAAATTAGACACTTGCACAAACCTACCACTTGGGTTATGTATGAAGCACTTTATATTTATTAGTTATTTATTTGCACATGAGCAATTCACTTTGCACATATATGAATTTAATTTTGAACACATTGCTAATATTAATGTGGATTATTGAATGGTTCACACTAGCAAAGCTTTCCCTCTTGAATATTATTTATTTACTAAAAGAACAATTCATTTTTGAAATATCAAAATTTGTTGATTTAAATTTAGAAACTCATATATAATCTGATTTACCGATTCACACCATATTACCTTTAAAGCGCAGTACCCCCCCCCCCCCCCCCTATATTAATCTGTTCAGTAAATTGTATAAGGTACCAGTTAATGTACTTGCTGCATCAGGGGTAAAATTTATAATTTATTATCCCTATGATAGAGCGAGAATCACACCCATAAGATAATTTTTAAAGGGGACATGTTTAAATTACTTCATTGCTATAAGTTAAACCAACTACAGTCTTAGCATAATTCGCAGTTCTTCCTCTAAGCAATAGTCATAACAGGACTATAGGGGTTAACAGCCATTATTCACAATTCTATCAAACTGTGTTACTACTGGTCTTTGACATTCTTTATTTGCTATTTATACCTATATCTATATCAGTCTTGCTGAATTTCACTGACTTTGGTGGGATTCCACTGACTGATAGAGTTGTACTTGTTTACCTCAAAGTTATACCTGTTTATCTTAAAGTCATACCTGCTTATTCTTTAAGTAAATATAGCAAAACGTTATCCCTCGTGTCAGTGTGTTCCTTAAAGGTGTATACACTCTCAAATTACCAGGCATGCCAGTGGGGCGGAGCTTGTTCTTGGGGTTGAAAGACAGAGTGGCTCCTGCGGGTTTAGTGCTACATAAGCAAAGGTCTCATTTACAGTGCCTTGAAAAAGTATTCATACCCCTTGAAATTTTCCACATTTTGTCATGTTACAACCAAAAACGTAAATGTATTTTATTGGGATTTTATGTGATAGACCAACACAAATTGTGAATTAAAAAGTAAATGATAAATGGTTTTCAAATTTTTTTACAAATAACTATCTGAAAAGTGTGGCGTGCATTTGTATTCAGCCCCCTTTACTCTGATACCCCTAACTAAAATCTAGTGGAACCAATTGCCTTCAAAAGTCACCTAATTAGTAAATAGAGTCTGCCTGTGTGTAATTTAATCTCAGTATAAATACAGCTGTTTTGTGAAACCCTCAGAGGTTTGTTAGAGAACCTTAGCAAACAAACAGCTTCATGAAGGCCAAGGAACACACCAGACAGGTCAGGGATAACGTTGTGGAGAAGTTTAAAGTGGGGTTAGGTTATAAAAAAAATTCTCAAGCTTTGAACATCTCCCTGTTCAATCCATCATCTGAAAATGGAAAGAGTATGGCACAACTGCAAACCTACTAATATATGGCCGTCCACCTAAACTGACAAACCGGGCAAGGAGAGCAATAATGAGAGAAGCAGCAAAGAGGCCCACAGTAACTCTGGAGGAGCTGCAGAGATCCACAGCTCAGGTGGGACAATCTGTCCAAAGACAACTTTTACTCGTGCACTCCACAAATCTGGCCTTTATGAAAGAGTGGCAAGAAGAAAACTATTGTTGAAAGAAATCCATAAGAAGTCCCATTTGCAGTTTGCGGGAAGCCATGTGGAGGACACAGCAAACATGTGGAAGAAGGTGCTCTGGTCAGGTTAGACTAAATATTAACTTTTTGGCCTAAAAGCAAAACGCAATGTGTGGCGGAAAACTAACACTGCACATCACCCTGAACACACCATCCCCACTGTGAAATATGGTGGTGGCAGCATCATGGTGTGGGGATGCTTTTCTTCAGTAGGGGCAGGGAAGCTGTTCAGAGTTCATAGGAAGATGGATGGAACCAAATACAGGGCAATCTTAGAAGAAAATCTGTTAGAGTCTGCAAAAGACTTGAGACTGAGGTGGGGGTTCACCTTCCAGCAGGAAAACTACCCTAAATATACAGTCAGAGCTACAATTGAATGGTTTAGATCAAAGCATATTCATGTGTTAGAATGGCCTAGTCAAAGTCCAGACCTAAATCCAATTGAGAATCTGTGGCAAGACTTGAAAACTGCTGTTCGCAGATGCTCTCCATCCAATCTGACAGAGCTTAAAGCTATTTTGCAAAGAAGAATGGTCAACAATTTCCCTCTCGAGTTGTGCAAGGCTGGAAGACACCTACCAAAAAAGGCTTGCAGCTGTAATAGCAGTGAAAGGTGATTCTACAAAGTATTGACTCGTGTAAAAACCATTTATCATCTTCCTTCCACTTCACAATTATGTGCCACTTTGTCTTGGTCTATCACATAAAATCCCAATAAAATACATTTACGTTTTCGGTTGTAACATGACAAAATATGATTTCAAGAGGTATGAATGCTTTTCCAAGGCTCTGTATTTACAAGGAAAGTAGAAATGCTATCATAAAACACGAAAAGAATACTACAGAGCAGATAAAACAAAGAGCAGGAGTGATACAATACCGTAAGTCCTTTCTTTTCATGTTCTGTATGCTGACTGGGCTCCAGGACAAAGAGAGAAGAGACAGACCATGGCGTGCTCTGGTCTTTTAAAGCATTCTCAGACACAACCCACACAAACACCCTCTGCCCGCTCATGTAGTCCTCTGTCCAATAAGAAGCTGTTCTTCCAAATTATCAGGAATTATGTTATTCCCCCAGAACATCTTCCTGGAAGTATGTTCTTCTCTTTCACAAGCGGCAGCATTAGTCTATGAACATCTGCCTTGACCCTGGTCAGCTTCCAGTAACAGCTGGCCTTTTGATATCCTGATTTGCAGGCAAAGCAAATAGACACTTTAATCTTCCCATCACAAGGTGGTGTAAAGCAAAGCTCTCCTGTTCCCATACCCCACTGCCAGAAATATATGATATTAAAACTTGTTGCCTTCCAACACATGGCTTATCCAGGGCTGGGGACTCTCTCCCTACCCTCACAATAGAGTTGAGCCAATCACCAAACACTTGCACTATCACATGCTCCTCCATACTAGATAGTACTGGGAAATGCCTCTTGGTAGCTGATTTGAGAGGTGGAGAGTGTAGGAAAGGCAGGTATGTGTTGCTGGTAAAGGGGGCATTAAAGCAAACCTGCTGCCCTGCATAGGCAAAATACAGGTTAGTTTTAGGGTCTACTCTAGCCCTGGTTGTCTGTACTTTACTGTCGATCAGAGTAATGGCAAATCAGACTAGGACAGAGGCCAGATGGTTCCCCCAGAGTGGGGCCCTGAAGACAGGGGTACTACCACTAGCACAAATTAGCATCAAAACGAATCTGCTACTTGTGATTTAACAACCATATGGTCTCTCATACCATGCTGCTGCTCTGGGCTTAAAGGTATAGGCATTGGTAAATCCCACCTGCTGATTGATATAGCAGCTATACAGACAGTCCCTACTGCATACTATTATATTTTAGACTTCAGTGTAGGTTTATTTAATTAAGAGCCTTCCTGCTTTAATTTTTTTTTTCATTTAAGACTTTAGTTCTTCTTTAGGATAAGATCAAGAATTTGTGGTTTGGTGTAGGAACAACTGCGGTTCTCAAAAACTTCACAATTTTATCCAGAGTACCCAACATATTTGTTACGGCATGGGGACTTTTGAGGTAAGGATTTATTTATTTATAATTTTTTAATCAATTTATTTTAATTTATGAACTCCAATAATGTTTATTGATAAATAAAAATGTCAATATGGTAATCCAGTGTGGTTACATTGTTCAACATTCCCATTATGATTGGTAACAATAAGGAAATGAAAATCTGCTCACAAGAATTTAACATAGTCAGTTTGCCTCCACAGTCATGATATGTAGTTAAGTCAGTCAGTTATCAATGGACTATGCAAGTTACATAGTATCACAGCACTTATGCTGTGGGGATTAGGGGGGGAGATGTGAAAGGGGCAAAGGACACTTCTTTTGGGGGGATCAAAGGGGCAGGAGACATGTCTTAATGGACACAGGGAGCCGTGGCTTGGCTCGGGTGCCCCCATAGCAAGCTGCTGGCTGTGGGGGCACTCAACAGGAGGGAGGAGCCAGGGGAGCCAAAGAGGGATCCGAGAAGAGGAGGATCTGGGCTGCTCTGTGCAAAACCATTAAACAGGGCAGGTAAGTATCACATGTTTGTTATTTTTCACAAAAAAAAAGAGACTTTAGTATCACTTTAAGGTAGGCTAAGTTTATATTTTTACAGTGACATATCTTTTATTATATTTTTCTTAAGTTTTCCTTACTATTTAGTTAAGGCTTGCTAGTTAATGTCTTAAAAAAAAAAAAAAAAAGGCACCAAACACCAGTGATATTTTACATCTTTATGTTGTTCAGATAGATCTCCACCTCTCAAAGGTTGTCTACCCCTGCCCTAGATACTGATTTATGCCATTCTAACAACTCCATCTCCTCCCCAGGTCCTGTTCCTATTTTTCCATATAGGATATTTTTTAGAAAAGTGAGGATAGCATGAAGTAATTGTGGAAAAATGGCCTGTCACCTTAGAGAGCCAAACGATGTCAGTGATATGTGATAAACTTGGTTGTATTAAAATAATTCAATAAGAGTTGGACATATTACATTATTTTTTTTTGCGGGAATGATCTCAGTGGGATTACCTGGTTGTTTTATAGGTCAGCTATTCTCAAGAGGTCTTTGTTGAACTATGCAAAGCCTGAAAGCAGGATGGGGGAGGATAGGGGCCATTGGATCATGATGGGCTTGGAGTATGTGTCTGTTGCATTGACAGCCCCAGAGACTGAGAGATAATGAAAGGGATGTACACATAATAGTCAATCTACTCCTTAATGGGAGCCACATCAGCTGCTCAATTGGCTTGGGACTTGCCAATTTTTATTTGATTATGATCTCTGTGGGACGAAGGTTCAGAGAGTGAAAAGTCAGTAGTTAAGCAAATTGTGCCACATGAAAGCATTTTATGAGATCTGGCATTCGTGGTATTTAGGGGTATGATGCCCACGTAGGGGAGGCCTTGTATTGGCAGGTAAATTCAAAAGTGGCCTTAATAGCTGTTAGACTTTGGTATCAAGATAGCCACTGAGAGTCTGAGATTTAGAGTAAGCAATTGTGAGCCATGAGATGGTCAAAAATTTAATTTGGAAGGTTCAGGATCATGATAATTAGTGATGTAATCATCATAAGAATGTTGTCCGCAAAAAGGGCAATTGTGATCCCAATCCCTGCATGAGATGCTTCATATGTTTCAAAACTAGTAGATTAGTTACATTTTTTTACAATTTTTTCTTTGAGTGGGCTGGATGAGGTCAGAGAAGATCTGATCTAGCCCCCACATCTACTGTGAATTGTACTGTTCCCTTGTCAGATTTATCATGGGGCATCAAGAAGCAAGTAACAATTTTGTCAGTAGTCTTAAAGTGGTAGTAAACCTAGATTTTGTTTTTTACCTACAGGTAAGTTTATAATAAAGCTTATAGGCAAGATATTTGCCTGGTTGACAGCCGGTGACATCATTGATGCATGTGCTCTGAAGGAACGGCATACTTGTGCCGTGCCCGTGACTTGCGGGAGTGACGCCATCGCGGTTCGGCCATTCAAGCAGCTGCAGCATATGAACCTGGAAGGAAGACCGGGTGAAGATGGAAGCCTCTGCAGCGGTAACAGCTTGCCCCTGGAGGGCTTTGTTTCAAGGTATGTCTTTCATAATGTGCTTGTATGTATTGCATACTAGCACATTATGCCTTTACCTTGCAGGGAGAACTTTTTTTTTTTTTTACAAGTTTACTACCGCTTTAAAGTTGAACTCCAGTTTTATCCTCCAGCCTTGCTTAACTGTACAGGTTTCTGTTCCTTCTTCCATTAGAGGCTACAACCAGTCAGACAGAGCCAGCCTCTCTTGCTGGCTGCAGGAAGTGTAGCCTCATTAATCCTATATTGTTTATATTTGTTCACTCTGTTCTAGGAAAAGGTTGTCACATCCCTATTTACATGTTTTCATGTAACATCCAACGCATTTCTAGATTCATTCAATCAATCTCAGGGATATTGAGATGCCACTAAACAGGACAAGATATATCACCACTTTACAACTCGTTTTGTTTTGGAGGACAAACTTATTTAATATTAGCTGAAGTAAGCAATAGTGAAAAATGGGCCCAGTACATATATGATAGTTCCATCCAAATTGGGAGACCTATGATCCTTGCATGGGATCCTCCTCTTTTTGTGCAAGTGGAGAATAAAAAGAGCGGCCATTTTGAGAAGAAATTATATATCTTGTCATATTTAGTGGCATCTGATTATAGCTGAGGATAATCGATTAATGAGATTATTGATTGAATAAATCTAAAAATGCGTTGGATGTACGATGCCATTCAGAAAACTATCTGCTACATATCAAACTTCATACCATATGCAGAATTGGAGAAGTTCCATTAATATCTGTATATACTTGCAAAATGTCCTTCAAGCCCAAATATGGCCCTGTGTGTTTTTAAGAATATGTATTTTTTAATATTTTGGAATAAAGAAAGTTGTTTATGAATAGTGAATTGTTGGTTTGGTTGCCAGCAAAATCCCATAGAGTGATCATCAATACTTACTTCCCCAGCCCCACTATCCCTGGACCAACCCTTTGATTTTTCAGCTTTTTCAATCACAGAGGCTCAGCATCACATTAATGAAGCCTGCCACGACCTGTTTCCCACTGAGCAGTATTTTAAACATATTGATTTTGTTTGGTACATATCCCCAAAGGCAATGCCTAGCTACCTGTGCCCTGTTTTACCAAAGCTACCAAACCAATAATTGGCTTTAAAAAAGGCAAAAAAAAAAAAAAAATTTACAAGATTTGGCTCCCATAGATTTTAGTTGGGTTTCCTCGCTATGTTTGAAGATTGCAGATTTTTTCATTTGTTCTACAAATCTCTATAGACCTGAACTTTACTAGTTTGCTCATCACTAGTCTAATATAATATAATGAATATAAAAAGATTTCATTTAAAATTTTCATTAGTGTGTTAATTAGGGGTAAACGAGCAAGACAAAATATAAGTGGATTAAACATCAGGTTTATTTTTTATTTTATGATTTGATAAAAAAGTAAATTCAAATGAAACCTATAAGAAATTAAATATAGTAATATAATGTGCAAGACGCATGTATTTGCATGAATGGGTCCCTTTTTATAAAGATATTTGTTCATTCTTGTAATAGACATGAGTTGAATTTTGCTGATTTTATTTTTTTATAAATGCACATAGATTCGTATTATTTCCTTAACATGAAAGTGTTTATAGCTTTTTCCTTACAGGATACTCTTAGTACTTTCTATTGATGTATCAATGAGTGAAAAAAATGTTTCTGTCAGCATAGATTTTGGACCTCTTGTGTTATCTCTCAGAATCCTTAACATCGGTTAACACAGTCTGAATGTCAGTCAAATATAATAAAGTGAATTGCTGAGAACAGCAAACGCATACATGTTCACTGACTGAATACCTGTTTTTTTTTTTTTGGTTTTTTTTTTTAGTAATATCATCAAATGAAATAAAATGAAATATAGTATTTTAGAGCATTAGAGGGAAAGATGTTTTTATAAGTAAAATATGTGCAAATTTAAAATGTGTTTAATGTTATTAGTAATATTAACAGTAATAACAGTAATAATTCAATATAATAATTTAATAATTTTCAATATTTGGTACTGATAGTAACCCAGTGTAATTCCATACTATTTTTTTATTTTAATTATTTCATGTTTTAAATATAATTACAGTATTCCTTTTTGAAAAATAAATAGCTGACCTCTAAATTATAATGCTTTCCCCCCAATTATGTGAATGATAATGATGCCTTCTTACTGTATTCTTCTATATGAAGGATTTGCAATTATGGCCAGACATTTCTGTGGTATACAAACCTCTACTAATCAGTACAATCACTGTGCACTTGCTGGTGCCTTTGCACTTGCTAGACAATCTGACTTCTCAAAGAGAGTCAATTACCTAGCTCAACCCTATCCCTCCTTGCACATCATAATAACCCTTTCCTCTTTTAAAAGTGTGTAATTACGCTCTTTGCTGACCCAGCATCCCCATCCTTCACCTCCCTACATAACCTTTTATGTACTTGATGGCAGAGCAGTGAAGGGAAATACTATAGATCAGTGTTTCTCAACCTTTTTTCAGTCAAGGCACGCTTTAAAATTGTGCACAATCTTGGGGCACACCAGTCTGAGGATTCGTTCACACCAGGAGGTGCGTCTTAGTGTGCGTGTTTTTTTTGCGAGCTCTCGCATGTTGTTTTTTTATTGCATATGGTACTGCGATACCATGCACTTTAGTAGGCACTTTAGTAGGCTCAAACGTATGTGCATTTGATAGATGGGTGAGGGTGCCATAAAGAACTAGTGGAACCCACACATGTCTGCAAAAGAGTGCATTTTTGTGTGATGCAGAAAAACGCGCAATTTTACATACGTTACCGCACTGTGAGGCAGATCTCCACCCAAAACCTCTCAACCAAGCACAAATGTTTGTTATCCTTCCCCCATTGTGTCCTCAGTACAATACTCTCCCCTTCCCGAAACGTGCAAGTGGGAACTGGCTATAGGAATAGTGACATCATAGAGGAGCACAAAAGGTGGAAGGTGGTGCGGGCTGAGCTCTCCGCCCCTCCCACCCCGTAGTTAAACTTCAGGTATGATTTTGATTGCATAGTTTTATTAGCCCTGCTTGGACCTATCTAAGAATTCTCATATCTTATTGATCCCTCTGGAGGCTTCAAATCATTGTATTTTGTGTCCCATGCCGAATAGGTTCCCTTCTACATAGTATCCACAGGGGGTTGCTTGCTCAGCCCTGCCTCTATATGCAGCTTGTATTTTTTTTTAATAAATACCTTGAATTCTCTGATCAGACAAGGTGGAGATTGTGACCTCACTGCCCTGCAACTCAACCCCACCCAAAGAATGCTTTGTATTTAAAAAAATATACAAGATGTTTGGTGAATGAACGAGCAACCCCCTGCGGTTACTATGCAGAGGGTTGCTGCTCAGCACCATATATGGAAGGTCAGTATAATGATTGACAACACGTAACAGTGGTCCTGAGATGTTCCTACTTACATTGGTCCAAGCTGGACCAATTTAACTATGCAATAAAAAAGGATATCTGCAGTGGAACTTTAAATTGCATTCAGATTACAGCTTACATTTTTTTTTCAGCACTTCTCCAGCTTATATCTAGCTGTAGGGCAGGATGGCAGCCTCTGCAGGGCCATATGCTTGTCCCCAGATCGATGTGATCAGGGCTGCGCAACAGGATGACTCTGCATACAGCTTTAAGTAGGAAACTGCTGCAGGACAGTGAAGCCTGTGAGAGGTTTTGTGGAAACCTGCTCACAGGCAGCTGCTGAGACATCCAACCTTTATTGACACTCCAGTGCAGGGGGAAGAGAGGGGGACTGCCGGAATGTTTGCTGCCAGCTGTAGTGTTTTTACATTGGCACAGAATAGTCAGCATAAGTGGCTAGGGCAGAGAGTTTTCATTACCTGGTGCCTGCCTTTCAGGGTCATCGTCTGTATATACAGAAGGGAGGAGCTGGAGGGTGTAGAACACAGTTCACGCCTCTTCCCGGCTCTCTCCTCTTCTCTGTCACTAATCCTAATTTAAAAAAAAATATTTTTATTAGGTTTCAAGAGGGTATGACAAGCCATTGTTTGCCCACACAGGGCCATTATTGAACAGGCGCACCAGGAACAGGAACGAAAACAGTGTATGATAATTAAAATAACTGTAAACTGTTACCAGGACCAAAGAGGACCAGGGTAGAGGTAAGGTAAGTATCACAAGCTATACTGTACTGTCCCCTAAGGGATATCAGTCTTTGTCTAATAACCTTCATATCAGGAATTAAGAGGAAAAGAAAGAGACAGAGGAGGAGAAAAAGGAGAAAGAAGAAAAAAAAGAGATAGAGAGAGGCCCCAGGAGAGGTTGAGTACTACAGACGCGGGCGCTGCGGAAGCGAGGTTTACAGTCGACCATTGCTAGTCGGGGGGCAGGAGTAATTTATCCAAGAGTCCCAGACTTTCAAGAGTTTTGCATGTGAATCCTTCAAAATACTGGACATCTGGTCATCAACCATCAAGGCAGTCATCATGGTTTTTACTCCCTGTGAGGCAACAGATGGAGTCTTCCAAGCCTGGGCTATAGTTACCTTGGCAGATATAAAAAGGTATGAGGCCAATTTCCGCTGGGGTGCAAAAAGACCCAGTAAAGGGCAATGAAAAAAAGCCGGTCAGGCATCTTTACATATTATTACATGAAATAAAGGATTGCAGTAGGCCAAAGACCCCAGACCAATCAGATGTGGGCATGACCACCATGTATGTAAAACATCCCCATGCTGCCTGAAATTCTTAAAACATCTGTTGCTGCTGCCAGGATAAGTGTGGGCAGGCCTTGCCAGGACCCTGTACCACCACAGGAGCACTTTATACTCAGCCTATCTTCGTCCAGGCCTTACTCCCCTTAATACTCTAACCAAGATCTTGCTCCCATTGTGTCACATAGGAAAGGGTCAACAAAGATGACCTACCATTAAGGGAGGCGTAAAGCAATGAAATAAGACCGGGGGCCCCAGGGAGTGTAAACAAGTATGCTCAAAAGCTGCTTACGAAAAGGAAAGGAGGCAGTACGATGGAGAGACAAAATCCAGTTGTGCAATTGCAAATAATAGAAATGTTCCTGCCCAGCATCTACTAATCCGGTTTTCAACCCAGGAAGCTGCGCGGGCGCCCGTTTGTCCTTAGCAACTGATGATGTCATCAGATGTCAGGACATAGGTGGGCAGGCTGTACAGCTCACAGTGCTCCTAGCCTTTCAAGCCAGTTAAAAAAAAGCACCAGACTGACACTGCTGTTGAAAAAAAAATGATAATCCGGCAGTTTAAAATACTTAATGTCAGTTGGAACAGTTATTTTATTCCTTTTGCTAGGAAGCCCCCGAGAACTCTTCGTGGCACCCCAGTGTTCAGTTGAGAAACGCTGCTATAGAGTGTCACTTGAGTAACAGCTCTGAGTCTGCAGAGGCTACTGCTTACATCTCATCCAAGATGGCAGCACTCAGCAGTAGTCTCAGGGCTTTTTGATGTAAACACAAGGAAGGTGTTTACAAATAACATGTATAAAATATGTTGAATGCAAACAATGGGAAGAATTTTGTTGAAATGAATGTGTAACACCTGACAGGTAGGTGCTAGGTAAATGTATAGTGGGCCTTGTCTGCCTAACAGTAGGGCCATGATTTCTTTTGGTTAGGGTGTCATGGTTTCCAGGTGTGCCTGCTGAAGGGGAAGTCTCCCCACTTGCTCCTGTGAGAGGCTTTTCATAGGGTAGTGGAGGAAGCCCAATCAGCAGACACATTCAAGCTTGTAATTTCCCCAGAAGGCAGATTATGCTGCAAAGGATTCTGGGAGTGGGTATAAGTTTGGGGGAAGCGCATGACACGGTGTCTTTGGTGGGAGCAGAGTCCCTGGAGGGAGAGAACGGCTGTCTCTCCTCCTGTCTGAGGAAGAGGTTGTCTCAGGGTGCCGCCTGAGAATCCAGAGAGAGCTGAGTTGAGCTGAGGGGATCCGGTGTGCTGAGAACCTGCGGAGAGCGAGAGGGGTCCAGTCCCAGGAAAGCCTACACAGGTCGTGAGTACTGAGGATTGCCCCTGGGGGTCTGCCTGAAGAGTTAGAGGAGACCACTCCGGAGGAGGTTCTGGGATCCAGTGTCAACTAGCTGTAAAGGGGGTACCTAGGTGGAGGACCCTGAAGTAACAGAGTGGGTACATAGTCAGTGGACCCTGAAGAGCTTAAAGTGTAAAGGAGGCGCCTGCGGGTTGGGCCCTGAATTGTGCAGAGTACCAGTTGAGAGTTGCAGCTATACAGTAATTCACAGCAAGCTACCTCAAGCCAGTGCCAGGCTGGAGAGAGTGGTCGGTGACTTTGCAGTGCAGCAGTGTCAGTAGTTCTATGCTCCGCAGTCCTGAGTCTTCTGGGCCTAGAGTCGAGGATTTAGCACTTCTGTCAAGTTACAGTGTGTTCTAAGTGTCAGTGAGCGCTGGCTAGCGTCGGCTGCCGTCAAGGCAGCATTAACAGACATTTTCTGGATAAAGTCCCAAATTGTATCTAGTTAAGCCTAAAGGAGTATCCCACTCATTCCCTTCTCCCATCCTGTTTATCTACAATAAAACCACAAAACAAAGATGCCGGAGTTGTCAATGTCTCAGTTCTCACACCCAGGGTCGCAGCTCACATGGGCTAGAGAGGCAACCGGTAACAATGGCAGACCCACATCAGGCCCAATGCCTGGAAAACCTGCTACAAATGGTTTAGGGACAAGTTTTCTTTAAGCATAACCTACATGTATCATCTGTCAGTGTGGAAAATATTTGTAATCAATAGATTGGCTGCACAGAATTTGGCAAGGTAAACAAGAAATATGTATTTCAGCTGTGTATTTGGCTGTTTCCCTAGAGTTTTACTTTAATTGACATGCTAGAGGCATATTTTAGAGCCAGCAGTCGGCTTTCTGATTAGAACAACCAATGCGGCTCAGCAGCCGCTCAGCCGTTATCCCAGCGAGCTGGAGGGGACATCCCACACCTCCCGATGCCTTCCGCCGCTCTGCCCAGGTCTCCCGTCCCAGCGGGAGACCCAAGCAACCAGCTGCCATGTAGGTTCTAAGTAATTTTCTAGCAAAAAATACTGATTTTAACTTGTAAACAACATGTGTCAAAAATAGGCCTGGCCCTAAAGTGATTAACCACTTCAGCCCTGGAAGGATTTGCCCCCTTTCTGACCAGGCCCTATTTTGCGATTTGGCACTGCATTACTTTAACGGACAATTGCGCAGTCGTGCAAAGCTGTACCCAAATAAAATTGACGTCCTTTTTTCCCACAAATAGAGCCTTCTTTTGGTGGTATTTGATCATCTGTGCGATTTTTAATTTTTGCTTTTTAAACAAAAAAAGAGCGACAATTTTGGAAAAAAAAAAAACAATATTTTTCACATTCTGCTATATGACATTCCCAAAAAATTTTTTTTTTTTTAACATTTTAGGCCAATTTGTTTTCTGCTACATATTTTTGGTAAAAAAAATCACAATAAGCGTATTTTGATTGGTTTGCGCAAAAGTTATTGTGTCTACTAACTACGGGAAAGATTTATGTCATTTTTATTGTTTTTTTTTTACTAGTAATGGTGGCGATCTGCGATTTTTTGCGGGACTGGGACATTGCGGCGGACAGATCGGACCCCTAACTGTTATTTTTGACACTTTTGGGGGGACCAGTGACATTACTACAGTAATCAGTGCTAGAAATATGCACTGTTACTGTATAAATGACACTGGCAAGGAAGGAGTTAACACTGGGGTGGTCAAAGGGGTTAATGTATGCCTAAATGTGATTATTGACTGTGGGAGGGAATGGCTCTGTGACAGGCACAGAGAGATCGGGGTTTCACCTTCGCTGAAACTCCTGATCTCTCCCTGCCTGTGTGACAGAAGACTCGCCTGCTTTGTTTACATAAGCAGGCGGGTCTTCTGTCAGTTTCTCTGCCGATTGCGGGCGGCTGTCAGCAATCGCCGGGGCTCCTCCCGCAGCCCGCCTCCCGCTCCTCCCGCGGCCCACCTCCTGCTGTGTCTAAACACTGCGGGAGCGCCGCTCTGGCCACGTGCGAGTGCCGCTGAGACCTCGTGCACATAATCACATAGATCTATGTGATTTTGTGTAGCCGAGCTGCCCTGCCGCAGTAAGAGGTTAAAGTGGTAGTAAACCACACCAATCTTTCTTTTTAACCCTGCAAGGTAATGTCATAATGTGCTAGTATGCATCGCATACTAGCACATTATTTTAACCAATTCACTACAGGGCACTTTCAACCTCTTCCTGCCCAAGCCAATTTTCAGCTTTCAGTGCTGTCGCACTTTGGATGACAATTGCGCGGTCATGCAACACTGTACCCAAATTTTTACAATTTTTTTAGACGCATAAAGCTTTCTTTTGGTGGTATTTAATCACAGCTGGGCTTTATTTATCAAGAAAGGCATACAATACAAGCATGAAAATCGACAGTTGACATATCTACAGCTCGAGGAGGGTATGAAAAATCAAAAAACTGATATAACATGAGACCGCTACGGAAAAGAAAAACTGCATGGTGCGACAGATGATGTATCCCGCAGGAAAAAAGGTAATATTGTAGCCATGACATATGTGAATAAGTGTATGTTCAAAGTACAGAAAATAACAACCTGTGAGTCCCGGGGGCATCCTCCGTCCCTACGGGGACGCACCAATGGGGACAACCGACCACGGCACCGCCAACATACCCTGCCCTGTGGCATGCATGCCTGGGGGAAGGGGAACATTTTCACGATTCGAAGAGAATAGCGCAATTTGGGAGGGGGCAGAAAGGCACGAGATGCAGAAGAGAACAGACAAGAACAGAGAAGGGAGGACGGAGAGAGAAGTATGGGAACAACCAAAAAAAAAAAAAGGGGGAGGGAGAAGACAAAGACAGCCAACCTCAAGTTCCAGTATCGCCTATGAGATAAGATCTCTGTATTCCGCAGAGAAGGTGAATTCATGCCAGTAGAACCAACGCTCCAAAAACTTCTCCCTCGTGCCATGTTCCGTTGCCACAAGATTCTCCATCTCATTGATGTAAGCCACTTTACGTAGCCACATGGCAACCGTGGGAGGTTGGGCCTGTTTCCATAACAGGGGAATGCAGCTCCTGGCCGCCGTTAGCAACAGCAATAAAATTGACTTCTTATAGGATGCTTGCGGAAACCCATGATGATGAAGAAGGATAAGAGCTGGGTCCATTGTGAGCTTATGGTCCGTGAACTTTTGAGTGATTGCTAATACCGCCGACCAGAATGGAAGCAGGCAACGGCAAGACTAGAAGATGTGGAGAAGGGAACCAACCTCCTCCCCACACCTCCAGCACAGGTCGGAGCAAGAAGGGAACATCCTATGAAGTTTAACTGGCGTATAATACCACCGAGTTAGGAACTTGTAACCCGTTTCCTGAAATTTAGAACAGATAGAGGTCTTATACGTAAAGAACACAAGTCTTTCCACCTGGCGATCTGAGAGGGACAAGCCCAAGTCACGTTCCCACTGTGCAATAAAGGGTTTTTTTTTTTTTTTGCTAAGCAACTGAAAAAAGGCAGAAAATAAAAATAAAATAAAAAGTTTGTCTTTGTTTCTGTCAAATTATTTTGTAAATAAATACATTTTCTCCTTCACTGATGGGCACAGATGAGGCTGCACTGACAGGCACTGATGAGGTAGTACTGATGAGGAGGCAATAATATGCAGCACTGATGGGCACTGATAGGTGGCACATATATGCAGCACTGATAGGTGGCATTAATAGGCAGCACTAATGGGCACTGATAGATGGCACTAATGGCCACTGATAGGCAGCATTGATGTGCGCTGATAGGTGGCACTGATGGGCAATGATGGGAACTGTTGGATGGCACTTATAGGCAGCACTGCACTGATCAGGAGGCACTGATATGTATTACTGATGGGCACTGATTGGCATTGCTGATGGACACTGATTGGCATCACCGGTGGTCACTTGTGGGCACTGGTGGGCATCACTTGCGGGCATCACCGATGGGCACTGATGGGCATTTGTAAGGGAGCTGCATTGATAATCACTGCACTGATTATCATTGCAGACCCCCCCCCCCCCATCAGGAGAGCTTCTTATCGGCTCTCCTCTATTCAAATCGTGTCAGCAGTGAATAGAGGAATGCCGGTAACAGGCGCTTACTGGTTACGCTGTGATCAGCTGTGATCGGACACAGCTGATCACATGGTTAAGAGCCTACGTCATAGGCTCTTTGCTGTGATCAGAGATGCAGTGGGTTGGAGCGACACACTGCACTACTGATCGCCGCTCTGTGCGCGGCCAGGGGCGCACACCAGCGGCGAATCCTGAAGGACGTCACATAATGCCCGATCAGGATAACTGATCCACCGCCTATGGGTAAAAGTCAGAGATGAGAGTTTACTCCCACTTTAAGCAATTTTAGCAGAGTCCCTTCACAGAGAATTAGATCTGAGGACACACACATACACACCTCTCTCTAACACCAGAGGGGTGGCAGCAGCTCACAGCAACTTCAGCAAAGCGGACCCTTAGCTCACCCACCTGAGGACCCAACTCCTCAAAAGCACATGGCAGGCAGCCCCCTTAGACTGTGTTCCTCTCCTGCATACTTGGAAGCTCTGTGTCTCAGAGTATTTATACAGACTCCCAGCAGCCATTTGGGCCACCCTCCCAGGGATTGGACAGAGCTGTAAAAGTATTCATGCTGCCTATTTGCCTTGTTCCACATCTTTGTTCTAGAGAGATCCACAGTTTTCTAGAAAGCAGAGAAAGCAATCAATTCTACAACAGGTAAAACACTGAACAGGCCGGAATAGTCAACACAGCTACACAAAACAGCAGCTCCACTGGATATAGTGAGCCAGTACTAATTTTACCTAGTCCTAGCCCCTATCATGGTAATTGATGGATACAGATGTACATACATTATTTTATTTCTGAGGGTTTATTACTACTTTATTCACTGATAACCTACTCTATGTTGCTTGTATGCATCTTAAGGCTTCATTTTCAACTTTGACTAATGCGAACCTTTCAGCTTACTGTCATCAGATAACACAAGTTATACAAATATCGAGTAATACAAATTACGGATGTCTCATTTTTCATCATCTATCCTGATGAAGTGGACACTGATCCGTGAAACACACTGAAAGTGATGTATGATCCTCCGAGAAAGATCATATGATGGAGGAATAAATGAGATGTGGGAACAATTATGTCAATTATATATGGATAATACACGTTAGACATGGAAATGTTTGATGTCCGATGAATGCACGGTGTGTGTGTGTGTGTGTGTGTGTGTGTGTGTGTGTGTGTGTGTGTGTGTGTGTGTATATATATATATATACTGTGTGTGTGTGTGTGTTTATCTTTTAATGCAGAGATTTACTTTATATTTGAAGATACTTTTAGTTAGTCATGAGTAAAATAGTTCAGGTAGAAAATAATACTGTGCTTTATATATCCTCATAACTCTGCTTTACCTTATAGCTTCTCTTAATCTTTTTTCATTGAAAAGCTGAAACCCAGAAGGTTTATATCACCATGCACCATTCCAAATTACTCACTGAAGCAACAGGTACAGACTAAATAGTATTTAATCAGAAAAAATAATGCCAGATGAACCAGCGGAAAGAATTTAGTGCAGTCTTTCTCAATTTTTTTAACTCTTGAAATATTTTCAGTTCTGTGGAAAACCCGCACTAAAAATGATTATACCTACAGCTCGTGGACTTTTGCATAATCAGTAAATTAAAGAACGTTTTAGATAAGAGAATAAAGATTTTTGTGTACCTGACACCCACAGCAGATTTTTACAAACCACCTGATGTATAGGATAAAATTATTTTAGATAATTATCTTCAAATTCACAACAACAGAAAAGAAATGTAGGCAGTAATAATTGTCCCTTAATATCAGTAGTCCCCGTGGAATTAACCTCTTATGGTCAGTGGTGCATCCTTGGCTACTGTAGAAAGGAGATCAGTTCACCATTGCTCAAGCAACCTCAGGAGAAACCTTGGGGTTCCACAAAACCCTGGTTAAGAAAGGCTAACTTAGAGAGTCAGTCTGAAGTAGCAAACAGGTACCAAAGTTTTTATGATTCATTAGTTGTTTTATTTATATACTTTCCTATACATCTGTATTCTTCTTCTGCAGAAAGGTTTCCACAAGGAAGTTAATTTGTTTCCTAGTTTTTTCTTCTCTCCCAAAACTGTTATTGCAAGTATAACAGGTAAATCAACCTCTATACCAGTGGTCTCTAAACTGTGGCCCGGGGGCCACCTGTGGCCCTTTACCTGCCTTTATCCAGCCCTTTTGGCACTATTCCTCCCACTAATACAACACATTTTTCTGCCATCTGACATCAATGATGGGGCACCATTTTTTCCACTGACACCAATAATGGGGCACTATTCCTCCCTATGATGCCAACAAAGGGGCACTACTCCCCCTAGTACTAAATGGGGCAATGTTTACTCCCACTGACACTAGGAACATTTTTGCTGCCACTGACAGACAAGTCTGTGTAACGCTCTAGTGTTTGTTTAGAGAGTTGGATTTGCAGCTGCAGAATCTCCACTCAGTAGTCATGTAGAGATGTGTTGAATCACCATGTCCAACTCTCCAGACTCATCATTGTGGCCAGCCTGCTTCAGCATACAATATACATACACTCAATAAGATGTTCCTGGAGTGATAGGTTGTATATGATAGTATAGAGGTGATGTGCTGAAAGGACAGGCGTGAGTTGTGATAGCAATGATGAGTACTCAATAGTAATGTTCAAGAGAGTAGTAGATGATGGTAGATAGGTTAGCAATCATGTGCAATAACAGGTGGTAGGGGACAGCAGATGGAGTGTAGAAGAGAGGCTAACTTAGTGCAAGGATATAGGTGGTAGTAGACTCAAGAGCTAGCAATCTATGTAACAGTGCAGATGATAGAAATAGTAATGCATAGATAGTAACAGTCCTTAGTATGCAGAAGTAGATAGTGTAAGTTTGATAGGAAGGAATCCCCTGTGGGGTACTTATCACTAGTTAGATTAGTAAGCTGAAGGGTCCGGTAATGAGTGAATGATCGGGTAACGAGATACGGGATCAATAGCAAGGTTCCGGTCTATCCAGGTATGGCAATAGCTGGAGGCTCCGGCAGCGTAAGACAAGGCTGTATACCATGCGGTTTGAACGAACAATTTGTGAGAGAGAAGCCGGCGATTGAAATAGCCGCTCAGAGCGGCGCTTAGTGATGACGTCATGCGGCTTAAAGGTATATGCGTTCCACCTAGCTGAAAAGGTGGGACGCAATATGAAGAAGGAAATGACCTATAAGGGTACCAAAGGTACCAGAATCTTACAGTACCCCCCCCCTTAAGGCCGGCTCCGGAAGGCCTATAGCACTGGTCTCTCCGGGTATTTGGAGTGAAACCTTCGTATAAGCCTGGGTGCGTGAACGTCAGAAGTATCCAACCAGGTGTCGTCTTGGGGTCCATAGTTCTTCCATCTTATGAGATATTGGAGTTTTCCTCTGTGGATACGAGAATCCAAAATCTCCCTAATCTCAAATTCCTCTCCGCCTTCAACTTGTACTGGAGGTGGAGGCGAGATGGTAGGCCTTATTCCTTGGTTGGGAACATGTGGTTTCAGTAACGACACGTGAAAGATGGGATGTATTCTAAGATCTGCCGGTAAAGTGAGTTGCACTGCAGCTCTTCCAATGAGCTTTTTAATTGGAAAAGGTCCGAGAAATAGAGGTCCAAGCTTTTTACTGGGTATCTTTAACCTCAAATTTTTTGTAGATAGCCAAACGAGATCCCCAATAGCGTATTGAGGAGAAGGTTTTCTACGAAGGTCGTAATACCTTTTTTGTTGGCTATGAGCATGTGAGATGGTGGTGTTAAGTAAACCCAGAGAGTCTTTTATTTGGGTAAGATAATCTGAGGCTACTGGGTTACTTGATGGAAGGATGCGTGGTGGAAGAAGTGTTGGATGAAACCCATAGTTTAAGTAGAACGGACTCTGCTTAGTAGTACTGTGGGTTGCATTGTTATAAGCAAATTCTGGCAGAGGGAGGAGGTCCACCCAATCATCCTGTAGGTATGAGGTGTAGCAACGTAGGTATTGTTCAATGCACTGGTTGACTCTTTCAGTTTGTCCGTTGGTCTGAGGATGGTAAGGAGAAGTGAGTTTTCGCTCAATACGTAGTATATGACATAGAGCTTGCCAGAACTTGGAGATGAACTGTGAACCTTGGTCAGATAGAAGAGTCTTTGGAATTCCATGTAGCTTGAACACATGTTTCACTAGTAATTCCGCTGTTTGTTTAGATGAAGGTAGTCTGCGAATAGAAATGAAATGTGCCATCTTTGTCAGATGGTCCACTGACACTAGAATGGTATTAAATCCCCTGGAAGGTGGTAATTCTACTATAAAGTCCAAGGATACAACTTCCCATGGAACCTGGGGTATTGGTAGACTGCAAAGTAGACCAGATGGTTTTGTAGTGTCAATTTTGGACCTTGCACAGATGTCACATGAGGAAACAAACTTTTGTACAGACGTTTTCATATCAGGCCACCAAAACTGCCTGGTGAGCAAATTAAATGTCTTAGTCATACCCATATGTCCTGCCATAGGTACGTCATGTGATAATTCCAAGATCTTGGTACGCATACTAGGAGGTATGTAGAGTTTGTCGTTAAAGTAGAGGAAGCCTTCTGCATCAGCACTTAGTTGTGGTGGAGGTGAATCCAGTCCTATACTGTGCAGAATCTCTTCCTTCAGGGAGCGAACAACACCAACAATACGATCATAGGGTATTATAGGAAATGAAGGGATTTCGGCGCAGTTATCTTCGGTTAATCGTGATAGCGCATCCGCTTTTTTGTTTTTGTCTGCAGGCGTGTAGGTCACTAGGAAGTTGAATCTTAGGAAGAATAGTGACCAACGTACCTGCCGGTGGGAAAGGGTCTTGTTAGTCTGAAGGTATTGGAGATTTTTATGATCTGTATATATGAGTATTGGCAATCGAGTACCTTCAAGTAGATGTCGCCAATTCTCTAGTGCCAGTTTTATGGCAAGCAACTCTTTTTCACCCACTGGGTAATTCACCTCTGGGTTGCTTAATGATTTAGAGAAGAAAGCAACTGGGTGAAGTGGTGAAGTATTTGTTGGTCGTTGGGAGAGAACTGCTCCTACTGCCATATTTGACGCATCTACCTCCAGTATATATTGGAGGGATGGGTCTGGATGGCGTAGTATGGGAGCGGAGGTGAAGCTTGATTTTAACAAGCGGAAAGCTCTATTGGCTTCTTCAGACCATTTAAATGGTTTCTTTACACTTGTAAGTTGTGTGAGAGGTCTCACAATAGCAGAAAAGTTCTTGATGAACTTCCTATAGAAGTTTGAGAATCCAAGGAATCGTTGTAATGTTTTACGAGTTGTTAGTACAGGCCAATCCAGAATACACGATATCTTGCTCATATCCATTTTGATTCCGTTCTTAGATATGATGTATCCTAGGAATAGTACTTCTTCTTTATGAAATAGGCATTTTTTTAATTTTACGTATAAATTGTGTGCGAGTAATCTGGACAACACAAGTCTTACATGTTTTATATGTTCAGACAAAGATTGAGAATAAATGAGTATATCATCCAGATATACCACAACACAAACATCAAGTAAGTCTCTGAAGATGTCATTTATGAATCGCTGAAAAGCTGCGGGAGCGTTACACAACCCGAAAGGCATCACAAGATATTCGAATAATCCGTATCTGGTTCTGAATGCTGTTTTCCACTCATCCCCGTCACGGATTCGGATTAGGTTGTATGCCCCTTTTAGGTCCAATTTAGAGAAGTAGGTAGCTCCGCGCACTTGTTCAATGAGTTCAGGAATGAGAGGTAAAGGATTGCGATCCTTTATCGTAATGGTATTTAATTGCCTATAGTCAATAATAGGCCTAAGACTTGAATCCTTATTGCGGACAAAGAAAAGTCCTGCAGCTGTGGAAGAAGTAGAGGGTCTGATGAACCCTTTCGCTAAATTCTCATCCAAGTATTCCTTGAGATGAGAAAGTTCATCCTGAGAAAGAGGATAAACATGACCGAAAGGTAATTTGCTATTAGGGAGTAGATCAATAGAACAATCATAGTCCCTATGGGGAGGCAACACTTGAGCGTTTTTCTCAAGGAAGACTTCTGACAGATCCTGGTAGCATGGTGGTGGTGTAATTTCATCTGACACCATAGACAGGATTTTTTTATATGATTGGAGGTTACACGTGATCTCGCAATAGTGAGAAGGGAAGGTTAGAGTCCGTGTCTTCCAATCAATGGTTGGTTGATGTATGTGTAACCAGGGAAGTCCCAAAATAATGGGAAAATGTGGTGAAGGTAATACATCAAAAGTGGTTGTCTCCGCATGAGACTCATTAGCAGTAACAAGGAGTGCTTGTGTCTGATTGGTGATTGGACCAGAAGATAACGGGATACCATTAATGAAACTAACAGAGACAGGTTTAGGTTTTGAAATAATAGGTATTTTATTTAAGGTAACAAAACGAGTATCGATGTAGTTCCCACAAGATCCTGTGTCGATCATAGCCTTGGTGGTGATCCTAATTTGGTCCCACTGTAGTGTCAAATGAATAAAGAGATAGGGATTAGAAAAGGAAGTCGTTAAACCCCCCAGCAAGACATGTGAACACTCACCGTCTTTTTTGCGGACAAGGGGACAGACGCTTATCAAATGATCCGAGGAGGCGCAGTACATGCAGAGGTTTTCGGATCTTCTCCTGGCTCGTTCAGTAGTCGATAAAGGTGGGCGTATCGTTCCTACCTCCATAGGAGTAGGGTCAACGGGCGAAACCCGAGAAGGACTGGACAATGGCATTCCCATCTTCTCAGCCTTTCTTTCTCGCAGTCGCCTGTCAATATTGATGCTGAGCTGTATTAAGGCATCCAAAGTGCCAGGTAAATCCGCTCGGGCGAGCTCGTCTTTAACGGCTTCTGATAACCCGAGTCTGAACTGAGTTCGCAGAGATGCATCATTCCACCCAGAATCAAGGGTCCATCTTTTGAACTCTGCTATGAAGTCTTCAACAGGTCTCCTTCCTTGTTTTAAAGCCCTCAATTGGCTATCAGCAGTACTCTGCCTATTGGGGTCTTCATATAAGCTAGCGAGTTCCGCTATGAACAAAGGATAGGAGTTGAGAAGAGGGTCCTCTTTCTCAAAGAGAGAGTCTGCCCAAGCCCGTGGATCACCCGATAAATATGAAATAGTAGTACAGACTTTAATTTGGTCTGTAGTATAAGTACGAGGTTTTAAATTAAAAAGCAATTGACATGCGTTTTTAAATTCACAAAATTTTTTCCGATCACCTGTAAACACTAGAGGAGGGTTTATTTTAGGCTCACGAGGTTGAGCAGCAGTGAGTTGTGAAACACGGGCTATCTGCTGTCTTAAAGTCTGATTTTCATTTTTTACTTCAGTAAGAGCAAGGATTAATGCATCTACCTTTTGTGTTAATTGTATCACTTGAGTGGCTAATTCTGCTGAATCCATTTTTTAAAGGTTCGTTCAATCTGTAACGCTCTAGCGTTTGTTTAGAGAGTTGGATTTGCAGCTGCAGAATCTCCACTCAGTAGTCATGTAGAGATGTGTTGAATCACCATGTCCAACTCTCCAGACTCATCATTGTGGCCAGCCTGCTTCAGCATACAATATACATACACTCAATAAGATGTTCCTGGAGTGATAGGTTGTATATGATAGTATAGAGGTGATGTGCTGAAAGGACAGGCGTGAGTTGTGATAGCAATGATGAGTACTCAATAGTAATGTTCAGGAGAGTAGTAGATGATGGTAGATAGGTTAGCAATCATGTGCAATAACAGGTGGTAGGGGACAGCAGATGGAGTGTACAAGAGAGGCTAACTTAGTGCAAGGATATAGGTGGTAGTAGACTCAAGAGCTAGCAATCTATGTAACAGTGCAGATGATAGAAATAGTAATGCATAGATAGTAACAGTCCTTAGTATGCAGAAGTAGATAGTGTAAGTTTGATAGGAAGGAATCCCCTGTGGGGTACTTATCACTAGTTAGATTAGTAAGCTGAAGGGTCCGGTAATGAGTGAATGATCGGGTAACGAGATACGGGATCAATAGCGAGGTTCCGGTCTATCCAGGTATGGCAATAGCTGGAGGCTCCGGCAGCGTAAGACAAGGCTGTATACCATGCGGTTTGAACGAACAATTTGTGAGAGAGAAGCCGGCGATTGAAATAGCCGCTCAGAGCGGTGCTTAGTGATGACGTCATGCGGCTTAAAGGTATATGCGTTCCACCTAGCTGAAAAGGTGGGATGCAATATGAAGAAGGAAATGACCTATAAGGGTACCGAAGGTACCAGAATCTTACAGTCTGAGACCTTATCTACTCCCAGTGGCCAAAGTTTGGCCCTCCTGAAGGACAATAAACTGGCCCTTTGTTTAGAAAGTTTGAAGACCCCTGCTCTATACTGTGAAAAGGTAGAATTATAGCCATAGTATGTCACGAGGCTGATACGGGGACTAGCAGACCAAGCTACTTAATGCACATTGAAAAATACCCCTCACAAGCTTTTCGTTTAGCTGCATAATAGAATAGCCAGGTAGCAACCATATTTCACAAATAATATAAAATCACATTTTTGTAAATATTTTATTATATCTTTTCATGTGATGTGACAACACCGAAGAACTGACACTTTGCTACAATGTAAAGTAGTGAGTGTACAGCTTGTATAACAGTGTAAATTTGCTCTCCCCTCAAAACAACTCAACACATAGCCATTAATGTTTAAACCACTGGCAACAAAAGTGAATACACCCCCTGAGTTAAAATGTCCAAATTGGGCAGAATTAGCCATTTTCCCTCCCCGGTGTCATGTGACTCATTAGTGTTAAAAGGTCTCAGGTGTGAATGGGGAGCAGGCGTGTTAAATTCAGTGTTTTCGCTCTCACTCTCTCATACTGGTCACTGCAAGTTCAACATGGCACCTCACGGCAAAGAACTCTCTGAGGATCTGAAAGAAAGAATTGTTGCTCTAAATAAAGATGGCCTAGCCTATAAGAAGATTGCCAAGACCCTGAAACTGAGCTGCAGCACGGTGGCCAAGACCATACAGTGGACAGCTTCCAATCAGAACAGGCCTCGCCATGGTCGTCCAAAGAAGTTGAGTTTATGTCCAGAGGTTGCCTTTTGGAAATATATGTATGAGTGCTGCCAGCATTGACGCAGAGGTTGAAGGGGTGGGGGGGTAAGCCTGTCAGTGCTCAGACCATACACCGCACACTGCATCAAATTGATCTGCATGGCTGTCGTCCTAGAAGGAAGTTTCTTCTACAGATGATGCACAAGAAAGCCCGCAAATAGTTTGCTGAAGACAAGCAGACTAAGGACATGGATTACTGGAATCATGTCCTGTGGTCTGATGAGACCATGATAAATGTTTTTGGTTCAGATGGTGTCAAGCGTGTGTGGCGGCAAGCAGGTGAGGAGTACAAAGACAGGTGTGTTTTGCCTACTGTCAAGCATGGTGGTGGGAGTGTCATGGCCTGGGGCTGCAAGCGCTGGTGAACTCCATGCCCAAGAGGGTTAAGGCAGTGCTGGAAAATAATGGTGGCCACACAAAATATTGACACTTTGGGCCCAATTTGGACATTTCCACTTAGGGGGGTTCTCACTTTTGTTGCCAGCGGTTTAGCCATTAATGGCTGTGGGTTGAGTTATTTTGAGGGGACAGCAAATTTACACTGTTATACAAGCTGTACACTCACTACTTTACATTGTAGCAAGGTGTAATTTCTTCAGTGTTGTCACATGAAAAGATATAATAAAATATTTACAAAAATGTGAGGGGTGTACTCACTTTTGTGAGATACTGTGGATATATTCCTTTGGAGACATAGGATGGGATTTTATTCAGAGTCATCCTGCCCAGGCCAATTTTCAGCGCTCTCACATTTTGAATGACAATTGTGCGGTCATGCTACACTGTACCCATATGAAATTTGTATAATTTTTTTACACAAGTAGAGCTTTCTTTTGGTGGTATTTAATCACTGCTGCGTTTTTTATTTCTTACAAAAAATAAAGAAAAAAGACAGAAAATTAAAAGACAGAAAATTTAAAAAAAAAAAAAAAAAAAAAAAAGTTTTTCTTATTTTCTGTAAGTAAATTTAGAAAATAAGTAATTTTTCTCCTTCACTAATGTGCGCTGATGAGGCGGCACTGATGGGCACTGATGGGCACTGATGAGGTGGCACTTATGGGCATTGATGAGGTGGCACTGATCAGGAGGTATTAATATGCCGCACTGATGGGTACTGATAGGTGGCACTGATGAGCACTGATAGGTGGTACTGATGGGCACTGAGAGGCGGCATTGACGGGCAGCACTAATGAGCACTGGCAGGCGGCATTGATGGACACTGATGGGCAGCACCATCAGTGCCCATAATCAGTGCCCATAGTGCTGGCAGTCAGTGCCCATCAGTGCCTAGATGAGCAGGCACTGATGGGCTCTGACTGCCAGCACTATGGGCACTGATTGGCATTTTATTTTAATTTTCTGTAATCAGGGCACTGATGATCAGTGCCTTAATTACCTTTCTTTGTCTCCCCTGTGAGGAGCACCTGTGAGGAGCAGCCGCTGATCGGCTGTCCTTGCCTCACACTCTGACAGTGTGAGGCGAGGAGAGCCGAATAACGGCGCTTCCTCATTTACATGTGACTGGCTGTGATTGGACACAGCCGATCACATGGGTAAAGAGTCGTGTCATTGACTCTTTACCAAGATCAGGGTTGCTAGGACACGGCGCGGCCATGATCGCCGCTCCGCGGGCACGCGAGAGATGCCGTTCTGGTGCGCCATCATATGACGGTGTACCAGAACAATGGATGCACCGCTCCACCGTCATTTGACGCCGGGCGGGTAGGAAGTGGTTAAAGTGCATGTCTGGGCAAAATAAAAAATAAAAAACTATATTCAGTACATCTCTGTAACAGGAACAAAGAGCAATAAAATGCTAATAGAAATTCTATCCTTCCCCTACATTACTCTAAAAAGTGTATTTATTTCTATGTTACCGTTGAAGAAGTTCCCTCACTTTATGTCAGGTGAGAGTATTGTCACCAGGACAGGAAGTGAGGAGAAGTCTCTCTACTGGAGCTTCAGATTGCAGTAAAAAACCCAACAGGAGTTCTAATCCTTCCCCACTCTATCCAAAACTATATTTTAAGGTCATACATGGATCAAAACTCGACCGGTTCAGCAGGGCTGAATTTCAGTCTATGTATGGATACTCTACAAATCTACAACCACTGTCTGATTTTAGCTTCTCAATCAGCACTGCAGGCTATAGCCTGCAATGCTGATCAGCATATTCTGACAGTGGGGGAAGTCTTCCCAATATCACAATACAATAGCTCAGTGGGGAGGATTCCCCATCCACATAGAATGTGTGGATGGGAAAATTGGGTCTTTTTTTTTTATTCCTTCAACCCACTGGTTTAACAAACAAAAAGAACTGACTAATATATGGGCAACCTTTTTCTGCATGTTTTTTAGCAATTGTGCTATAATTTGGTCTCAGAGGTGGGGTGAAGAAGCAGCAGTGGCCAGGGAGCCTACACAGTGAAAGAGGGTTGGGTGATGTGATATTCATGTGGAAAAGGCACTAGAGGGGCAGTGAGGATCTGTGGCCTGCTGTCCTTAAGAGAGAGAGGTAAAACAAAGAATGAACCATACTGAGAAAATGGTGTGACCAGGGGCATAACTAGAAAACAGTTACACCACAGCAACATTTTTAATGGGTACCCCAACAGCATGTTTTCATTGTGTGGAACCCAGCAGTCATGCTAAATATTTCTAAACAGAGAGGTAAGGCAAACGAATATTATTCAGGAGGGGGGCAAAATACACCAGCATAGAAATAAGAAATGCCATGACATTGGTGTCAGTGGAAGGAAAAATATTAGGGACTCCTCAGGGATTTGAGGTGAACTGTGGGGGCTTGGGGACTTTGGGGGGCACCGTGGGGGCTAACTGCACTATGAAGGGCTCTCCAGCAGGCTATGGAGCACTATGTGGGTTGTGGGTTGAGATGGGCCCGGAGGCAGGCTTGGGTGCACTGTGGGAAGCTGGGGGTTCTGCAGAAGGCTACAGGGGCACTGTGGGAAGGCATGGTAAGAAGATGAAGCTGCTTTGACTTACAGGGGCTTTGGAGGGGACTGGGAAGTACTCTGGAGGGCTGGCGCTCACCTCAGTGTAAGAAGCTGTAAAATAAGTAAGGTAACTGGAATTTGCAGGGGACAGTGCAAACAGACTGCTCACCCTCACCCTTAGTACTCGCACCTCATTAAAGTGAAAGTAAAACTTACCCTTCATCTTCTCTACATTAATGTGAGAGGTCACATGACCAGGAGAATACAAATTAAACTTCACTTGGCCAGGGCCTGCACTAATGAGAGGTCTGTAGCTGCTGTGCATCACGAGAAGCATTAATCTACAATAATCAAAACAATATGGTGCAGCGCTAATTATAGAGATAAGTTATGACAAATAATACATAGCCACAAAATATGTTCATGTACAGTATATAAAAAAGTCCACCAGGAATAGCAAATGACCACAGTTCCCAGAAAGGAAGATTCCACACAGGTAAGCAAAATGTGTCAGGGAGTCTCAGATGGAAGTGCACCCAAAGTGATTCAGTTGGCTCCTTACCAGATCCCCTTCACCACCAAATTATAGGTGGTTAGGCGCATCACTTAAGAGACCAGAAGATCCGGGGTTAAATGGCCATATCCAAGATTGTAGCCCTCAATGAACGTAAAAATCAGACAGCTATGTGGCAACGACTCTAATCCGCTATAGTGTGTATGGAAAAGAAATGAAGGGGAGGCTCCCATAGTGCATTAACGTATAAACTTTTTTATTGATAAGATGCTAAAAGAAAACACTCAAATTCTGAAGATCAATAGGCAGCATCCAATAAAAACTACTGCGGCATTCCTGCTAGTGTACTCCTCAAATTTCTTCAATTACCGCCAAGAGTCGGGAGCCGTGGTGTTTAGCGCCGGCAGGAAACCACGCCCTACATGTTTCGTCACAACTGATGTCCTCTGGGGGTTGGTCCTGATGGCGCAACGCGACACCCAATGCTTAAATACAGCAGAGGCGCCATGTTGGTCACTGGCAAATGCCCTCACACCACTACTCAGACAAGGCAGAGGAAAAATAAAATGCAGGAACTCACTGTAAGTCCATCCACACAGTAAATAATACCCACAGGGCGGATCATCACAAACAGGATAAGAACGCCATAGAAATATCTGGCAATACCCTTTCTTTGCCAAACAGACAAAGAAAGGGGGGTTTACAGAAACCATGGATCTCAATAAAACCCTTATCAAAGTGATGTACATAAAAAATAATAATAATAACAACAAGATAACTATATCCTCACCCACCCGAGGTAGGGGGGAAAAATTATATCTGTATAAAATTTATAAAATGTATATAGATCATATATCTGGGACTGAGATCAGTCCCCAGATAATCTGTGTTAAAAAATTATAAAAATAAAGACTAAAACTTGAAGAGTAAAACCCGCAGGAACGCCACAGTATACTTAAACATCAATAAATAATAACTACGATTATAAATAAGGCAAAAAAAAAAAAATAAAGGTAGATAAAAAAAACTAAATAAAATGCCAAAAAAAATACCAAAAAATCATTTCACATGTAACTACAAAAACAATGAATGTGGACCAGGATAAAGTAATTGTCAAAACTATGCATTATTAATAAAACAATTAATATCCCAGTCGACATTCAGGCCGAAAGGGACAAAATATCGCATGTCAAAGATCCCCCGGGTCTCGAGACGAGAAATCACTCTGACCATATTGGTGCCCCTCCAATTGGCCGTAATTCTATCAATAGCCAAAAATGAAGTGCCTGTCATATCCCTGTTGTGGTGCCTGTCAAAATGTTTTGATAAATTATGCCCTTTAAAGCCACGTTTGATGTTCCCCACATGTTCCGAAAGGCATATGTGCAATTCACATTTAGTCCTTCCAATATACTGCTTGGAACAAGGGCATTGGATCATATAGATAACGTATTTAGATCTACAAGTGATAAATGTATCAATGTCATAAGCCCTTTGCGTATGTGTAGATTGAAAATGGGTACACGTCCTAGCTTTAAAGCCATTAATATGACATATGCTACATTTCCTACATGGAAAGAAGCCAGGAAGAGGCTGGAAAAAGTAAAGGGGCTTTGGTGGATCAACCACATTAGGTGCGATCTTATGTCGCACTGTTGGAGCCCCTCTGAAAATTACCATGGGACGTTCCGGTAAAACGGGTCCCAAGACTCTGTCATTGCTCAAAATGTTCCAATGTTTCCCTAAGATTTTTTTAACGGAAAAAAATTGGTTGGAATACCTGGTGAACATGGAGTAGCTAAGCTTATCCACTTCAGATACATCCCCTAAAGTTTTACAAAACAGAGACTGTCTGTCCATACCAGCTACTTTGTGGATGATTGTATTTATCTCTAATTCCCTGTAGCCCTTTTGCAAAAACCTAGTTCTCAAAATATTGGCCTGCAGATGAAAATCTTCAATATTGGAGCAGTTACGCCTAATCCTTTGGAATTGGCCCTTTGGTACCGCATCCAGCCAGGCTTTGTGGTGACAACTGGACCTGTGGATATAGGCATTCTTGTCCGTACTCTTGAAGAACATGGAAGTAATGAGTCTCCCATCTTGAACTTTAATATTCAAATTCAATAAGTGCAACTCAGAGTCACTGATCTTATTTTGCAGTTGGATCCCTGTAGTGTTCTGATTTAAATTCTCAAAGAAAGCACTAAGAGAGCTTGAATTACCATCCCATATGATGAACACATCATCAATATATTGTTTCCAAAGGCGTAGTTGCGATGGGGGCCGTGTCCAGATTACATCCTTCTCCCAGTGTGCCATAAATAAATTAGTCAGACTGGGAGCGAACTTGGCTCCCATCGCAACGCCGCAGTTTTGCAAGTAGAAACTACCACCAAACCAGAAATGATTATGGCTGGTGGGGAAGGTGAGAAGTGCAATCAAAAAGTCCTTCTGAAGTAAAGGAAGGGACTTATCCAGATTAAAAAAAAAATCCACTGCTTCCAAACCATGCTGGTGTGAAATGATAGTATACAGAGAGGCCACGTCCGCCGTGAACCTTGTATAGAACAAGTTTAACAAGCCTGTAAAATGTTGATAATTTATCTTATCTTCACTTTTTAATTCCACTGAAGTTAATCCAGAGCTAACTCTACATTTGTGAATTTCCAGAACTGGCATATATAATTTATAGGACATATTTTTTTATGTCAAGGATCTGGCATGTGACCCACGAAGGACTAACCCTGAGTTGTCACGTACATTATAGTGAATAGAGAAACTCATATGCCCTTGAGACATTTTAAAAGCTCCATCCTTAAAGTGATGTATTTGATTTTGACATCATGTTGTCAATCAGGAGTATACAGTCCCTCATAGGAAATGTCATCAATACCCAAGCATACCCTGAAACTCTGAAGAGTTTGTATGTAATGAGAAGGGAAGTTCATATCATCTATCTCCATGCAGCAGGTTGCAGCATGCACTTTCCCGCAATAAAGTGTGACTATAGAGAATTTTAGTACTTTTGTACCTTTAAAATTAAAACTAAAGTGTATTTTATGATAGTCTAAAACCAGTCCCAAATCCAGTTGCTATGACATGCACAAGTATTATAAAGTAACGACCATACCACCCGACCTCTCACGGTCCCTGTGTGGATCTTTTCCCTTCACCTGGGCAGCGGCTTCTCTGACATACTTAGGGATACAGCTCTCCAACCAATATGAATCCCTGTACGCAACCAATTATGTCCCTCTACGCTCCAAAATTAGATTTGACCTACAGTCATGGTCCAGGACATCATTTACCTGGATGGGACAAACTAATATACTTAAGATGACCATTTTACCTTGGATCCTGTTCCTCTTGCAGATGGTGCCTATTTTTTTACCTAGCCGCTTCTTTCTTGAGCTTCAAAGTCTATTTATACATTATGTTTGGGGGGGGGGTTTGGTATCCTGGACTTTAAAAATTACTACAGAGCGGTAGTTCTTCAGAGGATTCTGAACTGGCGATTCAATACTTCTTCCAAATTGTGGGTCCCCTTGGAGAAGACACTAGCTGGCTGTAATGTATCTTACGCCACTTGGGTCAGTGCAAAAGACAGGGGCTTCTCGGACTGGGTCTCACCCCTAACTGTGCATACCCTCAAGGTGTGGGACAATTGAATGATTCCCTCTCCCTGGCTGACTGAGATGGGCACTTAGGTGATGGATGGGATCGTCAGCATAGGCAAATTTATGGTCGATGGTGACCTAATACCCTTGGACACTTTGAAGGAATGCTATGGTTGTTTTCCCCTAGATTTTTGGAGATATCGCCAACTCTGCAACTTCTTTCTCGCACAAAAACAATCCCTCCAGACCAGGTCTACTTTAACGGCATTTGAACCCCTATGGGTGGCTAAAGAACCCACACCACATATAATCTCAGCCCTGTATTAGTTACTGCTCTCTATCACACCACAATGCAAGCCAAGGTACATAAGGGAGTGGGAACGAGACCTACAGTGTGAGTTTACAGAGGAACAGTTGTCCCACCTATACCAACTGACCCATAACAGCTCTTTAGTAACTAAAACACAAGAAAACAACTATAAGCTACTGACCAGATGGTGAAGAGTACCGGTGAATCTGGCTCGGATGTACCCATCGTCCTCTGATATCTGCTGGTGAGGATGTTGCCAACAAGGCTCTATGCTACATATTTGATGGGAGTGCCCCTTGATTAGACCCTTTTGGAAAGAAATTAGGGATACTATACAAGATATCCTGGGGAATGGCCTTCCAATGTTGCCGGCTCACTTCTTGCTTCATGTCCCCAGGATACCCATGTCAAAATATAAACACAGTGCCCTTCCTTATTTGCTCAATGCGGCTAGACGCCTTATATTGATATACTGGAAGAAAGTGCTGGTGCCCAGTTATGGGGAATGGGTCAAGAGAGTGACCGCAACCGAAGAGTGGATAGCCACCTGTAAAGGCAGAAATTACCACTTCAAACTTATATGGGCACCATGGAAGCAATTTGTAGCAGGGACACACTCAGTTACTTCCAGTCTGGATATCGCACTGCTTGCCCCCTTTGTTTTTATATTTTTTCTTTATTATATTTTTCCTTCCTATCTGGCATTATGTGTTTCCTTGCTGGGGGAGCCTTTCGACTTGCCTGGCACGGACACAGACATCATGGGAACTAAATGTGAACCTCATTAGACACAGAGTATGGTTGTATTTGCTGAAATTATTTGCCCCGTTCTCCACATCCTGTCTTTGTGGGTACGGGGAATGTATACCCATGTTCTCCTATGGAAGAGAGGATTGTCAATATGTATGCTCCTGATACGTGACGTGGTTCGACCCGCGCATCAATGGGGCAGCCCCCTCACGGCGACTTTGTGGGCACAAGTTATGGCCAATCTCCATGGTTGGGGTGTCAAAGGTCTCACTGTCACTTCTGCAGTCATGCAGTGGGGTTGGGGCTGTGCTGCCCCCACTTGGTCAAGACCTTTTCAATAAAGCAAACTAGAGCTTTATTCTCTTCAGCATATTAGATACTAGTTTGACGGGGAAGATGTTTAAATATTCGTGGTTCACTATAAATTTTTTCTCTGTGAATGTTCCTTTTTTTATGTTTATTTCTGGATATAATAATAAGTAAAGATTATATATAAAAAAAAAAAAAATCTCCAGCACACTCCAACTCTCCTTGCTATTGCATACAGTCCACCATGTTCCCGCTGAAAAAAAGCCCTGAGTAGGAGTATCTAGTTACAGAATGTCCCTGCTATAGATAAACCTTTTGGGGAAGTTGAACATGGGGCAGGTTTAACCAGGGCTTTTTTTCAGGGGGAACGCGGGGGAACGCAGTTCCGGCACCTCCAACACTGAATGTATTTAAGTGCAAGGGGTGCTGGGGTGTGCTGGATGGTCTATTGATGATGGCCGCTGGGGGATCTATTGTCACTAGTGGGAATCTATTTTTGCATTGGGGTCTATTATTGCTAGGGGAGGATCTATTGTTGCTGGGAGGGATCTTATATTTCTATGGAGTCCGTTTTTGCTAGGAGGGATCTACTGTTGAGAGAGAGGTCTATTATTGCTGGCTGCTGGAGAATCTAATGTTGCTGCTTGAGGTCTATTGTCGCTGGGGTCGTTTTGTTGTTGCTGAGGTGGTATTTTGTTGTGGGGGGGCATTGTTGTGTTGGTGATCTCTTGTTTGTGGGGGAGGGTCTATTGTTGCTGGCTGCAGGGGATCTATTTTGTTGCTTTTCTTGTTATAATGAATAAGTTCAATACAAATTACTTAGCACCACAGAGTGATACTTGGTTCTGTGTTCTCTAAAAGGGGCGGTGCTGAAAGGTGGGTAGGGCGTGGGACCAAGGATGTGCTTGGGGGTGGGTAAGGGGTGGAGACAAGGGGCGACTCAGAAGGAGGGGGTTCCTGCACCTACTCTCTGAGACAAAAAGCCCTGGGTTTAACCAATGTGTGATGTCATGGAGATAGGTAAGGACAGGAAAATTATGGTAAGTATTGGTAATCTTTTTCTGCTTCCCCTCACATTGGAAGAATATCCTTTCACTTCCAGGAAAAAATGGAAATCTACCCAAAGAGACACAGATGGTATAAAAAAACCTGACAGAAGTTATAACCCTTTCCAACTACCCTATTTACAAATGAAAAGGTTTTGGCTTTATACTTACCTTCAGTGCTTTAAGTGGCCCAAAAGAGGTGCCGGTACTCTATTAGAGCCTATAAATTTTTTTTTTGATGACTCCCCTCATCCCCTGAGGTAACAACAACTATATTGAAGGGGTTTTATATACAGCAGTCAACAGACAGACGACCTTATAAACAATAATAAATCCTTTTATTCGTTTGTGGAGCTGGTCAGCAGAGGGAGTCATGAAGTTCTCTAGAATTTATGGTAGAGGCTGCGCTGACTTTGGACTTGATAAAACACAGTGGACCAACACCAGCAGATGATATGGCTCCCCAAATCATCAGACTGTGGAAAATGTTGCGTTTCATTTGGAAATCAAGGTCCCAGCTTCTAGGGGAAGAGTACAAGTTACATTTGGTCCAGTGAAGTTTCCACAGTCAGTGATGATTTGGGGAGCCATGTCATCTGCTGGTGTTGACCCACTGTGTTTTAGGAACTCCAAAGTCAGTGCAGCCCTCTACTAGGAAATTCTAGAGTACTTCATGCTTCCCTCTGCTGACCGCGCTTTATGGAGAGGCTGATTTCATTTTCCAGCAGGACTTGGCACCGCCCAGACTGCCAAAAGTACCAATACCTAGTCACATGATCATAATATCACTGTGCTTGATTGACCAGCAAACCTGCCTGACCTAAACCCCATAGAGAACCTGTGGGGTATTGCCAAGAAACAGAGAGAGAACAGAGAGAGAGAGAGAGAGAAAAGAGAGAGAGAGAGAAAGAGAGAGAAAGAGAAAGAGAAAGAGAAAGAGAAAGAAAGAGAGAAAGAGAGAGAGAGAAAATGTAATTGTAACCAGGAGAGATTTCTATTCACTAAAAAGGCAGGCACTATTTTACCAGTACCACATAAAAAAATAAAAAAAATGTATGGATGCCTAGCTACCTATGGCCAAATACATATGGCTACCTTAGACTCTTAGACTCACCTAGAAGCACACAATGTTCTTTGCAGCTGTGGCAGGCAGGCAGGCAGGCAGGGCACTGTGTTGTCGCTGAGGGCGGCTGAGCTTGAACTTGAGGCCGAGGCGCCACTTACTCTCTTCAGGAGAAACTGATGCGATTTTTAGATTATGCGCTATAAACCAAAAAAATCGTCAATTTTGAAAAAAAAAAAAAAAGAAAAAAAAAAGTAGTATTTCTCACTTTCTGCTATATAATATTACCAAGAGCGATACACAGATAAACTAAAAGTAGGGGGCCAGACTGGCCCCCCTACTTTTAATTAATCTGTGTATCGCTTTTGGTGTAATATTATAAAGCAGAAAGTGAGATACTATTTTTTTTTTTCAAAATTGATGCTCTTTTTTTCGTTTATAATCTAAAAATCGCATCGGTTTCTCCTGAAGAGAGAAAGTGGCGCCTCGACCTCAAGTTCAAGCTCAGCCGCCCTCAGCGCCAACACAGTGCCCTGCCTGCCACAGCTGCACAGCACATTGTGTGCTTCTAGGTGAGTCTAAGGTAGCCATATGTATTTGGTCATAGGTAGCAGCAAAAAAAAAAATGCATGGATGCCTAGCTTGCTGCTACCTATGACCAAATACATATCATATATCATGGCTACCTTAGACTCACTCACCTATAATGTGCTGCTCTGCTGCTACTCACCTATAATGTGCTGTGCTGTGCTGGTGGCAGGGGCCAGGGCGCTGTGGTGGCAGGAAGGATGGCAGAGCACTGTGGTGGCACTGGCAGGCCAGGCAGGCGCTGTGGTGGCAGGCGGCAGGCAGTCAGGGCACTGTGGGGTGACAAGCAGCCAGGCGCCACTTTCTCTCTTCAGGCCATGAGGGCTCGGCAGGACACTGTTCTACTAAACCGCGCAGGGCACCGCTGGAGGGGGTGGGGAATGGAGCACTGGAGCCAGCCCCAACACTGTTTAGGCGCAGAGGAATAAGTTCCTCCTCCGCTGTGAATGCTGGGGCGGCGGGCCAGGCGTATAACGTCACTGGTTGCTAGACGCCAGGCGGTAGGCGATTCTAGCAACCAGTGATACAGGAAGGAAGGAAGGAAGCACAGCAGAGGCAGAACGGTCAGGGGTGCGGCCGGCATCGATGTGGGATTTACTTCTGTCTGCAACTCTGCAGTATGTATCAGTGTGCACCCCGCGCACCCGCCCAGGATCGGCCCTGCGTACTGGTACGCTAAAATCACGTTCTGGGCGCACGGAGAGGTGGCGGTACGCTCAAGAGCTTTATTCGGAAGTGGCGGTACTGAGTACCGATGCGTACCGGCCCAATTAAAGCACTGCTTACCTTAAAAACAGAAGCACCTGAATAGAAAGTGCTTTTTAGAGTCCCAAGTTGACCTTTTTGTTCAACCAAGAGCTGCTTCCAAATAAGTAGGCACAGTCATAATGAGTCTGTTAGTTCTAGCACCTTGGTTTTGGATACATTTTTATTTATATCTTCTAATCCAATTAAGCCAGCCACTTTTATAGTAAGAAGAGGTTTTTTTATGAACACTTTCTGTTGATATTGTACAAAATGATTCATGTTCATTCTTTCTAGGAACATTCAAGGATGTGCATCTGTTCACTGCCAACAAATTCAAAACACTGCTACAAAGGGTTGAAAGATGACACGGCGCAAACATTAATTTCACTATTGATTTTATTTCTATTTCACACATATACTATATGTAAAGAAAAAGTCTTTTCCAGCCATTAGTGGAAACAGAATATCAGTAAAATATTTTTTTCCTGGGTAGACAGTGCTTGTCTCTCTGCAATCTGCTTTAAAAATAGAATGACATTGCTGCCCTGCTTCTGCTAAAAAATAAAAATTAAATAGCAGACTCAAAGATGTGCATTGGAGTTCTTCAGGCTGTTTACAACAGGGCCGTTTATGACAGGGCCCTTTCAGATGTCTTTTGAAGACACTCTAGTGAAGGTTTACGATATCTTTGCATTCCCTTTCTAGGTATAGTACAGCTGGACTGTTCTTTGTCAAATGTGTCACTTTTCATGAATGAAATACAAAAAAGGGGGAGGAATAAATGGACTTTGAGGGCACCGTAATAAAAAACACAACACTTTATTTTGGATAAGTATTAAAACCACAAAAGTGTATATCGACCGATCAACATGGACAATTTCATTGATCAGAGGATGCAAGTGGGGTCTTCTATGTAGGGAAGACTGTACGCCCACTCAGACGTCGTATTAACGACCATGTATACTGTTCTTCTAAAGGGAAGATGCTTACCCCTGTCACCAGACATTTAGACCTGCACCACAGATTTAATAACCGGTGTGCACACTTTTTTATTCTAGAGGTTATTCCCCAAGACCCCCGTGGAGGCGATTGGAACAGGCGTGTCCTACAACGTGAGGCACTCTGGATCCTACGCCTCAATGCCACCTGCCGCCCGGGGTTGAATGAGGCACAGTCTTTCAAATCTTTTTTGTAATCTTACCATTCTCCCCCTTTCCCCTTCCTCAAACCTCTCCCCCTCCTCTCCCTTCTTTGGACTATTCCTGCGATTCATACATGGTTCATTGGACCCGGTGCGCATTTCCTGCGCCCTCACTGTTCGATATTTATTCTTCCATTTTGAAGGTTGTTCCCTCTCATTGCAGACGCCCATATGGTTGGGCTTTTGCCATGGCTGGAATCTTATGTGTCTACCTCTCTATATCTAACATCATTTATTCATGGATCTGATATTCAATTTATATATTCCTGTCTTCTTTTCCTTTTTTTTTTTTTTCTCTATAGGTGCGGCTGCCACTGGGGGATGTTGTTATGTCTTGGTCCCACTGGGTGGCGCTGTTTCATTGTCAACAGTCTGCTCGAGTTTATTAGGTTTCACTGTGCGGCCGGGGAGCCACATTGCAACGCTTCCTGATGGAGGCTTTAGATGTGGCATATGAGCCCATTAGACCCTCGGGCTTCTGGTGGGCTCCTCCCCTCCCACGCTCTGCCAGTACGGCTTTTCCTACCCTTTTACGCACGGCTTTTTGGTGCATGCGTGGGCTGGACGGCCGGGGTCAGACTGACGTCACTTCCGGGTGACTCACTGACCCGGGAACAATTGAGCTATAAAGGAGGCAGATATCCAGCCTCCGTTATGGTGGTCATTCCCCATCCGGGGGTCACTGATCTGGGTTCTTGAGGAGCATTTGGAGGACGCGCTGCATGGTAATTCTTATCTCCTTACTTCGTCTCTCTGTCTATTTAGAGTTCCAGTCTAGTCCTTAATTGTCTATCTGTTGCTAGCTTTTTTCGTTTTGGAGGAACTGCCTGCTATTTTACTATATGCCTTATGTCCGGCTATGTATGGGACATGTGAGTATACACTGGCTTTAATACCGACATTGGCCACCCTTCACGGCCTCTGTCCTTAGACATCTGACACTTCCTCCCTTTTGGTTTTACTCTTTAGGTGTTGGTGTTCCATATATCTAATCTACTTTCCTGATTAGGGCTCACTTACCCTGTAGGTGCCGGTTCTTGTCAATGCTGCTATTTATGCTTTCTGCATCTCCATTTTCGTGGGATATTTCCTGGCTTGGGTATATTGCTACTTGTCGCTATAATTACCCCTTGTTACATCTCTTGGATGCCATTATCCGCTACTTTAACTGGCCCCTTGACATCTTACTCCTTACCACAGGCATACCCTATATTGTGACTACCTGATTCCCTTTTAATCTGACCATAAGCAGTGCGTGCTCCTCCAGCTACCTCAACAGGTCACCCCTCGTGATTACTTATTACAAGATTGGTCTATTATTTCTGGTGCCTATTGGTTGGCTCCAACAACATCTTCCTATGGGTAGGTATCGTTACCTGACTTATACGATCCTTTATGTCTTGCTACTTTCTCCCTTGTTCCCCATAGTGATCCCTTTACTCCTGAGACCCTTGAATCAGTGATCCATAGCCCACCCAGTTTGACCTTGACTGGAGGGGAGTATACCATCTCCTCCCCCCCCCTCTGTGCCAGCTGTACTATTCTAGATGTTAATTATGAGAACACTCTAGCAATTTGCCAGCTAGTGTTCTAACTGGCGACATGTGTTAATTGGTTGGACATACTCAATTTGCGACATCAATGTTCATTTTTTCTGATGGTATGTTATTATACTAATCCCATTGTATCCTACCACACAGAATTTATATTCCAAACCGCTCCGGATGAAGTCTGAACACCAGGCGAAACATGTAGAGCAATTGGATATATTGTTTTATTTCCTTCTGGAAGTTGTTATCATATTGTACAGGACGCTCTGCGTTGCCTGCACCGTGGTGCGGTCTGTGTGCAGCGTATAGCGCCCTACTTCTCCTTTGTATATCATTCAAATGCAATCTTGTATTGTCTGTTGCACTGTATGTTCTAGGTGGTGAGGTTCCCCCCACTCACCTATCACTTGCATCCTCTGATCAATGAAATTGTCCATGTTGATCGGTCGATATACACTTTTGTGGTTTTAATACTTATCCAAAATAAAGTGTTGTGTTTTTTATTACGGTGCCCTCAAAGTCCATTTATTCCTCCCCCTTTTTTGTATTTCTGACATTCAGGACGTGGCACATGTCTTTTTATTTTATTACGCCCCTGTTCTTTGCTGCACCAGGGATAGGCGTAGATATTCTATTTAGTTAAACACTTTTCATGAATGTCTAGCAAACACATGAGATTTAAATCTGACTGTTTTTATTACCAACTTGTGAATTTTAGAGACAATTAGGTTGTGTGTAAGGTGGTTTGTGAATGGCAGTGTATTGGCACCAAAAGCAAAAGTCCCTGCCCCGCTTATTTCTTACCATAACAACAACCCTCCTGCTTGAGGCTTGAGACATACTATCTGGGGTCACTTTTGAGCATTTTGTCAATAAATAATAGTGGACAATCCGCAGCAGTCATATGTGAAAGCAGCACAGAGTATGTTTTTAGTAAACCATCCTCTCTTACCTAGTCTCTCTCCTTCCTGGGGTCATTAGTACTCACTCCTTAGGCTGTATGTATATGGTTCACTGCTATTTACAGGTAGTCTCCTGAGGCAGGATCACTGTGGTCACCTCTGGCTTGAATACACATCTCCCAGGTCCTCCAGTGGGACAGCCTCAGTTTAGGGAAAACTTGGCCTTGCCTAAAAGACCTTTTGCAACCCACTGTAGCCCTACCACCATAACATACAGGATGACAACAACTGTATTCTGAGTGCAGGAATACCTCTCCTTGTCTTTCAGCCCTGTCCGGAGCCTCCTCTTAGCTGATTATATCTGCATGCTGGTGGGGTCTCTGGCTCCCATGCCCTGAGTGCCCTAAGGTTCCCCCAACCTGGATTTAATATGAGCATTGATTCACCCATGACATCACTAAAGGAGGGCTTTAGCTAAAAGGGACCTAGCACCTGATTGCACTACTCTCTGTTACCACACACTATTCTAGGAAAGGGCCACCTAGTGGCATACTAGTTAATTGCACCTGCTTACAAATATCACCACAAATTCCAAGCTCCTGAAGATATATATACTATAGATACTGATTTTTTTTGCTGCATTTTTATATTTTTAAAGCTGATGGGGACCCTGTTTATCCTTTTGTGTCTAAACTAGAGTTGGGCTTTAACATACCAACATGATTTCCATCTTTAAGCTGTGAAATCATATCGCAAATGCCATGCATACTTTCACAACAGAATTAGAAAAATCTAAAGATATAAAATGTTTAAGAATTTCAGTCTGTGAAACTTTTAAATTAGAGATCATCTATTTAACCTGCTTGCATTGTTAGCAAGCCCTACAGCTTCCTTTAAGAGCTACATGACCCAGTTTTTTTTTCCAAAAAATACTTTTTCCCCTTTTGTTCTTTCCGTATCGAAATCCATTGCGCCTTCCCTGTTTGTTTATGCATTTCTTTTGTGGAGAGGGTTTCGTATTATCATACTATAATACAGCCAACGTTACATCTAACCCCCTCCTCCTGTATTAGAGGATTTAGGGATAACAATTTAAGCAGTGTAAACCTATTCAACTGGAATAAAAAGTGTCATTTCTTTTTTTTACTCTCAAACAATCTATTACAAGAGTAAATCTACAATGTGCATTGAATATTAAGCATTTTCCATTTATGATTGGCTCTGTGGGTTACTTCACATCATGGCTTACTGCACCATTATTAAGGCTGAACTCTAGGCAGGTATTACAACTCACTAATTAATGCAGTTATGTATTCATTCCAAATCATCAAATGTGTATTAACTGAATTTGTTATGATATCAGTCATTCGTAATCCCCTGTACAAAAGCACTGGCAGATCCAGCCCAAATTGCTAATAAGGTTGTGCTACAGTGCACATTTACTGACAGTGAACATGCCAACAAAAGGAGAGTGTTCAGAAACAAGTACTGCTGCTTCTTTATCACGCAATCAGCAGGCTGGGAGGGGTTGACCACGCTCAAGCTGTGCCCCTGCAGTGGAGGGTGAGACTGTGCTGTTTTAAAGTGTCTGGATCATAAAACTGGCTAGGTAAAATTAGAAATCACTATGCAGGTGAACCCATTACTACATACACTATATTGTCAAAAGTATTGGGACGCCTGCCTTTACACACGCATTAACTTTAATGGCATTCCAGTCTTGGTTCATTAGGTTTATTATTGAGTTGGTCACCCTTTGCAGCTATAACAGCTTTAACTCTTCTGGGAAGGCTGTCCACAAGGTTTAGGAGTGTGTCTATGGGATTGTTTGCCCATTCTTCCAAAAAGGCATTTGTGAGGTCAGGCACTAATGTTGGAGAGAGGGCCTGGCTCGCAGTCAGCACTCCAATTCATCCCAAAGGTGTTCTATCGGGTTCAGGTAAGGCCAGTCAAGTTCCTCCACCCCAAACTCGCTCATCCATGTCTTTATGGAGCTTGCTTTGTGCACTGGTCTAAATCATTTGGTGGAGGGAGGATTATGGTGTGGGGATGTTTTTCAGGGGTTGGGCTTGGCCCCTTAGTTTCAGTGAAAGGAACTTTTACGGCATCAGCATACCAAGACATTCTGGACAATTTCATGCTCCCAACTTTGTAGGAACAGTTTGGGGATGGCCCAGTGCACAAAGCAAGGTTCATAAATACATGGATGAACGAGTTTAAGGTGGAGGAACTTGCCTGGCCTGACCTCAACCCGGCAGGACACCTTTAGGATGAATTAGAGCCGAGACTGCAAGCCAGGCCTTTTTGTCCAACATCAGTGCCTTATCTCATAAGTGAAATGCGCTTCTGAAAAGTATGGTCAAACATTCCCATGAAACTCCTAAACCTTATGGACAGCCTTCCCAGAAGAGTTGAAGCTGTTATACTGTAGCTGCAAAGGATGGGCCAACTCAATATTGAACCCTACGGGCTAAGATTGGAATGCCATTAAAGTTCATGTGCATGTAAAGGTAGGCATCCCAATACTTTTGAGAATATAGTGTATGTATTCCAAATGTGTATTTAGCTGTTTGGCTTCTTTCAGAAAGGGAGTAATTATTACCACCCCCTGAAAAGTAATCTGCAGCAGGGATTTTGTAGTAAAAAAAAAATCACACCGCAACCATGAGCCAAGCATTTGGCTTGCAATACGCTCCCAATAAATACAATAGGCTAGTTTGACAGGTCTTGCTGCCTGTCAAACTCTGCAGCCCTCTGCAGGCCACGACATGTGTGCAGTACTGTCAAGCTTTAATGTTAGCATTATGGGTGACTGGCTGGGAAGTGGTAAGCCGTCTGTTTTTTTTACCATCTCCTGCATCCTGTGTGAAAGAGCTCTTTTTCTGTTGTAAATCATTCAAATGTGATCAATCTTTTTTTTTTTTTTAGTTTTAAATCGAGTCGCAAGGGGTTTGAATCCCTGTCAGGTTTGCATTGCTGTCTGTGTCACTACTTTGGAGCTGTCAGCAGAACAGGAAAAGAGGGGAACTGTTCTCATAAGGACCCATGTTTCAATAACAGCTGTCTAAAGGTGGCCAAAGACAGATCAAAATTCGGCCAGTTAAGCAGGGACTGGCAAAAATCCAATCAGTGAGTGGCCGTCCCCGTTCAACAGAAGTCAAGCAATAGATCGATTTCTGTTGAATAAACAAGTTGGGAAACTTTTGTCGATCAGTTGCTGCAGCTGCTGATCGGTGTATTCTGACAGCGCCAAGTTCCACTGTCAGAATACAATATCCTGAAAGGATCCACTCCATTTGTGTAGATAGAGTAACCTGTTTTTTTTTTCATGTAGTCTGCTGAAATATAAACACTGCAGAAAAACACACTGGCTAAATTTAATAAAATAATAATCATCCATGGCCAGCTTTAGAATTGGCTTCCCTTAGTTTAGGGAGATTTCTTCTGACTTCCTGTTGTATACCTGACCTGATCAGGCCACCCATTCTCCTCTATGGTGAGGCGGATGTCAGTGGAGAAGTGTCTGCTTACACCCTCCTGGCATCCAATCCGACAAGATCCGCTTAAAACAGATGGATGGCGATACATTCGCCATCTGTCCAGCGAGTCGGATTGGATGGGATTGGATGAAAATGGACATGCTGTCTGTTTTTTTTCCGATCTCCCCATAGAGGAGAGTGGGACTCTGATAGGTCCGTCTCTGCACAGTGAGTGGAGACGGACCTGTCATCCGCCTGCTCAGTGGGGATCAATGGAGCAATCCCCGCTGAGCTAGCCGAGTCAGTCCGCCTCGTGTGAAATGGGCCTAATGGAATACAGACATCAGAAAAACCCTTACAAGTGTTTTATCCATTCCATAAATATTTTAGCTTTAGCTATGTTTTAAAGGAAACCTTTTATGAGGAAATAGGAACATTGCACTGCCATAGCTGACCTTTCCTTTCACAGAGTTCTTTTCTCTTCCATAGTTTGCATATCTCCATGCACCTTCTTTGAATCATTTAAAGAATATGTAGCAGGTTTTCCAGGCATTGGGCCTGAGGTGGGTCTGCCATTGTTACCAGTAACACTCCCAGCACATTTGAGCTGTAACTCCAGGTGTGAGAACTGAGACAATGACAATTCCGGCATCTTTGGTTTGGGTGTTTTATTATATTTTGGGGATAGGAGAAGGCAAATGAGTGGGATACTCCTCTGGCTCAACTAGGTACAATTTCAGGACTCTTCTAGCAAAAATGCCTGTTAGCTCTGTCTTGACGCCAGCCGACGCTAGCCAACGCTAGCCAACGCTTCCTGACGCTTGGATATACTGTAACACTGAAAACTTTGCTGGAACCTCGACTTTAATTCAGAAGATCCAGGACTGTAAAATACTTGACTCCTGACACTGCTTTGTTCAAAAGTCACTGAATAGCAACCTCCAGCCCTGCGCTGGCATGAGGTAGCTCTTTGTAAGTTCCTGTGCTGCTGCAACTCTCAACTGGTACACTCCACACTGTACACTGACTCTTCAGGGCCCAAACTGTGGGTGCCCACTTTAACACTTCAGGGTCCTCAACCTAGGTACCCTCTCTAACACTTCAGGGTCCTCTGACTAGGCACCCCTTTACACTTTGCTGACTCTTGGATCCCAGAACCTTCTCTGGAGTGGTCCCCTCTGGCACTAGGTAGACCCCCAGGGGCAATCCACAGTACTCACGACCTTTGTAGACTTTCCTGGGACTGGACCTCTCTCTCTGCTGGTTTTCCACACACCGGATCCCTTCAGCTCAACTCAGCACCCTCTGGATTCTCAGGCAGCACCCAGAGACATCCACTTCCTCTGACAGAAGGAGAGACAACCATACTCTCCCTCCTGGGACTCTGCTTTCCACCAAAGATGCTGAGTCATGCACTCCCCTCAAACTTATACCCACTCCCAGAATCCTCTGCGGCAGAATCTGCCTTCTGGGTAGTTACAAGCCTGAATGTGTCCCTGATTGGGTTTCCTCCACTGCCCTATGAGAAACCTCTCACAGAGCCAGTGGGGAGACTCCTCCCTCAGCAGACACACCTGAAAGCCATGACACCCTGACCAAAAAGAAATCATGGCCCTGCTGTTAGGCAGACAAGGCCCACTATGCATTTACATAGCACCTACCTGTAGGGTGCTACACATAAATATACAAATTATGGGTATATTACATGTTCTGACCGCTATCTTTCTTCTCCAGTGCCACCGGTATGCTGTAGGCGGACTTTAATGGTGCTCACCCTTTCAAATGTTGTGAAGTTGTTAGAAATTCTGCATATAGCTCTACAGAACAGACAGACAATGCACAGTCCACATGGGCTTTGCTGCTTAGCTGCAGACAGGAAACAGGAACTTTGTTATATGGAGAAAAGACATAAAGCATACCATAGATGCAGCTACAAACTTATAAACACTGCCATCTACTGGCTGAAGAATCAATCTGTACTGAATACTGATACTGGGTAATAGTTGTTTACAAAATACAATTCTGTATTCCAACAGAAGCTTAAATCCGTTCTTTACAGGCAAATGGTGATCAGTACACTGTAGGCACCGAACACCCTAAGCTCAAGCAGTGTGATAATACTGTGGCTACAGGGTTTGTCCATGACTCTCTGGGCTGACAGAAAGGGTTTGGATGGCATTGGATGTCTTTTGACCAGGAAGTGGTGGTGGTGGTAGGGGCAACCACTGTGCAATGAGGACTCAAATAGCAGCATTGGAGGGTAAAGAAGGTAGGGGTTCATTTAGAACATTAAATGTACATAGAGGAGAACAGAAATATTGCAGTAATTTAAAAAGGAGGGAGCTTGAACTGGGTCTAATGCCTTGTTTCCACTGAGCGGTATGGTTCAGTTCGGTATGGTACGCAATTTTTGCCATTTCTACTGTCAAAAGTTGTGGATGGTACCCTAATTCCGAACCGTACCGTACCACTTTTTGGGACCCTTTCGTTGGGGTACCAAGCACACTAGTACCGTACCAACAGGGTGGAGCTATACTGTTGAGATACTGTTGGCAGTGGAAACGCAAGCCTGATCAAGGCGTACTGTTCCGAACCGTATCGAACTGTACCGAATTGAACCGTACTGCTCAGTGGAAACGAGGCATAAGTGACAGATGATGAGCAGGCAGATGCACCATTCTAAAAAAGTTGACTTCTTTTAAAACTCCAGACACCTGAATACACAATTGAAATACATAAGTTAGAGGTATATTACCTGCCAAAGGATTTGCATTTCTGTCCAGGCCTGGGATTCACAAAGCCCTAATGACCTGACTTTCCTGTACTGCAAATAAAAGGATACAACTTGGTCATCTCTCTGCAGCCTGTGATTGGATAGTGAAGTCATCGCCCTTTACACTTTCATCTTGTTCCTTGTAATCACATTTTCATGCAGTATACCTGATTGGCTACCCTACCTTCTCTATGTCTATTACAGTAGTATTCAGCAGAGAAGCATAGATTCGCCTGTCAAGTAAAATAACATTGTTTTCCATGAAGGTTGTTCACATCTATGTGATGCGATTCTGATGCGTTTTAAAAAAGGGTCCTGTGCGTGTTTAGTGCAGTGCTGTGTGATTTTAAGCCCCATAGACTATAAAAATTGCATTACAATCGCAGCTGTCAATCACAAATTGCACCACAAATTCACACTCCAAACATGCATGAAAATCGTATTGCATCACACCACATCCAGTGTGAACCTAGGCTAAAAAAGGCACGATCAAAAGAGACATTTTTATATCTATTTTGAGTTCAGATTTCAAGGCTAAGTTCATTTTTTTTAAAAAATAGCCTATGCAGTCAAGGGGCCCTAGTATATATTAAAAAAACAGTGCAACTCTGTAAAATATGTATTCATTATATTGCCATACCTGTAGGCAATTTCAGCTTCCCTGGCAGCCTGGCTGAAAAATTCACAGTTAGCAGTCTCCACATCCTGCATGTCAGTGCGGTCAGTTTCAGTGCATTCCAGTTCCAGAAAAAAAGAACTGTACTGAAATGCTGTAAAACGCACCAAAAACGCACTGAACCAAACATGCAAAAAAAGCATCTGGAATGCATCCAGACTGAGTTTCTATGGTGTGTTCCAGTGCGTTTTTGGTTTGTTTAGGTGCATTCCGGTGCGTTTTTAATAAGTTTTACCTTATTCTAGTGCAGTTCAGTGCAGAAAAAATGCAACATGTTCTACTTTTTATTCTAGAACTGGAACACAACAAAACTGACCGCACTGGCATTAACTATGCCATTGAAAACCATATGGGCCAATTCACACAACATGCAGTCCAGTGTGGATAGTAGGTCATAGGGTTTTCAATGGCATAGTTCACACCATTGCAGTCAGTTCCAAGGCATTCCAGTTCCAGAAAAAAAAGTCAAACATGCTGCAATTTTTCTGCACTGAACTGTACTGGAATGCATAGAAAACGCACCGGAACGCACTTAAACGCACCAAAAATGCACTGGAACACACATGTTCTTATTTAAGGTGAAGAACAAAGAGAGAGAAAAAATGCACCGGAACGCATTAAAATTGTACCAGAATGCATCAAAAACACGTAAAAAATGTGCATGCCAAAAAAGCATCTGGACTGCATTTCTATGGTGTGATCTTGCCCTATGACCTGCTATCCATGCATTTTTGATGCAGAAAAAAAAATGCACTGGACTGCATGTGGTGTGAACTGGCCTTTTTTTACTTGCAAAAGTTTTTTATTTTGTAAGACATATGTAGATTAATAACATACAATCTCAGGAAATATTGCATAAGAAAGGTATACAATGTGTCATATACAGAGCCCACTCGGGAAGGGACTTTGTAATGATAACAATGGCAACAATGCAATACGAGATAGGCATGGTTACTAAAACAGTATTACTAAAACGTCTGAGGATCAGAACAGAATCCCAGCCAGCAAGCAAAGCACAGAAAAATATAACCGTGGACCTCCATGTAAGTTACAAACGCCCTCTGTAAACCAGGAAGGGGAACCCCCCCCCCCCCCCTGAATCTTATGAACTGGGGTTGCATATAATCACCCTCTGAAGATATAGGTCCTGAGAGAGGTAGATACCCTATAAGCCACAAGAAAGGAGGAAGTATGGAATATCCGAAAGGAAGAAAAGGAAAGGAAAAGAAGGAAAGAACACAAGAAGAGAAAGGGGATAGGAGAAAGGATGGAGATGCTGGAGTGGATGCAAGAAGGGATCGGGTGGAGAAAATACAAAACACAGACAATTAGGATGAGGGAGGTGAGATGTACAGACGCCAGGGTTCCCATACTGCTTCAAATTCCGCTTGCTTGTCACGGAAGATGCTGACCATCTTCTCCTGGGTCATGATCGTGAACTGGCCTTTTTTAAATTCAGTCTACCAAATGCATTTTTTTCTGCATCATAGTATGACAACGGGGAGATTGAATTCATTACATCTCAATGACCTAGTCACTCATTTATTTAAACGCAAATTGGATTATATGACAAGCATTCATTATTAGGGCTAATCATTTTCCCGTGTCATATCTTATTAATGGTTGACACAAAACATACATCAAAACGCTTGCGTAGTGCCACCGAGTCTGTGTATTCACATAAACAGTGTAGTCCAATTCATATACAGTATTGTTAAGCAGGAGGTTACAAAAACACACAACACGATAACTTATTTTCAAATCTGCCAGTTGGCTGTGGTGCAAGATTGTCAGAATATGTTTGCAGTGACCCAGGGATGTCAGTTTGAAGTCAGACATCTTGTGGATTAGGTATTTTAGGAAAGCAAGGGAATTCCTCCTCCGCCCCCTCTCCTCATTAGACAAGATTGCACAGCGATAGATACACTGGATCAGGGGAATGTGTCCATCTCTCCTTCCAGCATAAGGGATTCTGAGAGGTGAACAGAGCCAGGCTTTTCTGCAGCATCTGACACTTTGACAGCTGTGCTGGGGATTCATTGCTCTGCCATTAAATCAGGAGTAGCACTGTTACAAGTCTTGTACTTGCACAGAAAGGGAACACCGTATGGATGAGATACAGTGAGTTTACAAAAAACAGTGTTTAAACGACAGATCTAGGCTAGGAGCACAGAGAGATGTGTGCAGGCATAGGACAAAGCAGAATGTTTCAGTACAAATAATATATATATATATATATATATATATATATATATATAGAACAGGTTATCAGACAGCTATTGTACAGATGAACATTACAGTACAAAGTAGGGAAGTATACTATGCAGGCACTATACAGCTGCAAGAAAAAGTATGTGAACCCTTTGGAATGATATGGATTTCTGCACAAATTGGTCATAAAATGTGATCTGATCATCATCTAAGTCACAAGAATAGACAATCACAGTCTGCCTAAACTAATAGCACACAAAGAATGAAATGTTGCCATGTTTTTATTGAACACACCATGTAAACATTCACAGTGCAGGTAGAAAAAGTATGTGAACCCCTAGACTAATGACATCTCCAAGATCTAATCGGAGTTAGATGTCAGCCAACTGGAGTCCAATCAATGAGATGAGATTGGAGGTGTTGGTTACAGCTGCCCTGCCCTATAAAAAACACACACCAGTTCTGGGTTTGCTTTTCACAAGAAGCATTGCCTAATGTGAATGATGCCTCAAAAGAGCTCTCAGAAGCCCTATGATTAAGAATTGTTGACTTGCAAAAAGCTGGAAAGGGTTATAAAAGTATCTCCAAAAGCTTTGCTGTTCATCAGTCCACGGTAAGACAAATTGTCTATAAATGGAGGAAGTTCAGCACTGCTGCTACTCTCTCTAGGAGTGACCGTCCTGAAAAGATGACTGCAAGAGCACAGCGCAGACTGCTCAACGAGGTGAAGAAGAATCCTAGAGTGTCAGCTAAAGACTTACAAAAGTCACTGGCAAATGCTAACCTCCCTGTTAGCAAATCTATAATACGTAAAACACTAAACAAGAATGGATTTCATGGGAGGATACCACAGAAGAAGCCACTGTTGTCCAAACAAAACATTGCTGCACGTTTACAGTTTGCACAAGAGCACCTGTATGTTCCATAGCAGTACTGGCAAAATATTCTGTGGACAGATGAAACCAAAAGTTGAGTTGTTTGGAAGAAACACACAACACTATGTGTGGCGAAAAAGAGGCACAGCACACCAACATCAAAACCTCATCCCAACTGTGAAGTATGGTGGTGGGGGCATCATGGTTTGGGGCTGCTTTGCTGGACGGTCAAGGCCTGGACGGATTGCTATCATCCAAGGAAAAATGAATTCCCAAGTTTATCAAGACATTTTGCAGGAGAACTTAAGGCCATCTGTCTACCAGCTGAAGCTCAACAGAAGATGGGTGTTGCAACAGGACAATGACCCAAAGCATAGAAGTAAATCAACAACAGAATGGCTTAAACAGAAGAAAATATGCCTTCTGAAGTGGCCCAGTCAGAGTCCTGACCTCAACCCGATTGAGATGCTGTGGCATGACCTCAAGAAAGCGATTCACACCAGACATCCCAAGAATATTGCTGAACTGAAACAGTTCTGTAAAGAGGAATGGTCAAGAATTACTCCTGACCGTTGTGCACGTCTGATCTGCAACTACAGGAAACGTTTGGTTGAAGTTATTGCTGCCAAAGGAGGTTCAACCAGTTATTAAATAGAAGGGTTCACATACTTTTTCCACCTGCACTGTGAATGTTTACATTGTGTGTTCAATAAAAACATGGCAACATTTCATTCTTTGTGTGTTATTAGTTTAGGCAGACTGTGATTGTCTATTGTTGTGACTTAGATGATGATCAGATCACATTTTATGACCAATTTGTGCAGAAATCCATATCATTCCAAAGGGTTCACATACTTTTTCTTGCAGCTGTATATAGGTGAGTGAACAAATAGGGTATGGTCATGAAATATAGAATGTGTGCAGTTTACATGAGAAAGCTACCATGCAGATGTAAAGGCCCTTTGTGTCTGATGGGAGGGGATACTGAGATGTCCTGTAGGTCCTGGGTGGTGGGAGACAGGGTTTAATGTTATGATCACTTATGTAATGCATCTTTCTTTCTCCTGACTTTAAGTGAAGGTGCGACTTCAGGGCTCTCGGCCCTACCTTTTTTGGGCTGAGAATGCTTTGATGTCTATCTGTGTTTAGTAGTGTGTAGATGTTTAAGTTGTTTCGCGCCGGGGTATGCCTCAATTGGCGTTCTGTTCGTGTCTGTTTGTTCAAAAATTTCAATAAACAGAATTTACAAAAAAAAAGAAAGCTACCATCCAGGGGTATAGTATATACTGTACGTAGAAGACTAGGAGCTTGAAGAGGTATACACTCACCACCCACTTTTTTAGGTACATCTTGCTAGTACCAGGTTGGACCCCCTTTTGCCTGCAGAACTGACTTAATTCTTCATGGCATAGATTTAACAAGGTGTTGGAAACATTCTTCAGAGATTTTGGTCCCTATTGACATGAAAGCATCAAGCAGTTGTTGCAGATTTTTGGCTGCACATTCATGATGCGAATCTCCCATTCCACCAGACACCATTGCAGACTCTAGGAGGATGGCTAGAATTAGGCGTAATGTCCCCTGAGAGGTACCTCTTAGCATAGGCAATAAGTAAAGGTCACTGTGTAGCAGCTGTAAAAGGACAGTCTTTAGTCCTAACTCTTCAGTTAGCTAGCATTGGGGCCCAGTTGTACTGTTGGTACATGTGAGAAAAGTCCCAGTCAAGGCTGCAGGCAGCAGTAAGGCTACTAGATGGTTGTATAGACAGTTCCTAAATGGCTCTCTCAGTCTCTCTAGCAGTAGATAGTAAATCCCAACAGCAGCAGCTCACTGGTCCCAGAGATATTGCAGCTCCCCATCCGTTCACACACACAGCGATTAGTCCACTCTCTGCTCTGCACCCAGGTGGCTCTGGCTGTCAGCATTCTCAAACTCAGCACTCTGGATCCTGCCACCGACATTCGGCAGTGGTGGTGGTGAAAAACGAACAGCTATGTGCACCCCCTGTGTTCCCTTGTGGCAAGAGGAAACCGTGTCCTGTACAGCCCGAGAAAATGCAGGTCTTTCCCCTCCTCCTGGCAATCTCTCTCTGGGAAATGCAGTCCAAAAGCTCTTGATTACAATAGAGTTTCTCTTCTCCGGACTACAGAGCCAGTGCCAGTGTCAGTGTTTCTCTCTCTCTCAATTCTGGGCGGCACAGTGGTGTAGTGGTTAGCACTTTCACCTAGCAGCAAGAGGGTCGCTGGTTCGAATCCCAATCACGACACTACCTGCCTGGAGTTTGCATGTTCTCCCTGTGCCTGCGTGGGTTTCCTCCGGTTTCTCCGGTTTCCTCCCACACTCCAAAGACATGCTGGTAGGTTAATTGGATCCTGTATAAAATTGGCCTTACTATGTGTATGTATGAATCATTCTCTTCTTCCACTGTCCCCAATCTATCTCCTGATAGAACAGAGCCTTGGGGGCACTCTGCACATGCTCCGTTTGGTGTGTATTGCTAGAGATATTTTTTTTCTTGTGATCAGCACAGGGCCAATCCGCACTGTCTAAACAGAGGGTCAGGGGTCATGCAGCCTCATAGAACAGTCAAGGCTTTAACTAGACACTCATAGAAGTCATAAGACTGCTATATCCCGCTGATGAGAAAAGGTTATTTAGCAGTTTTGCATTCCCATGTACTGTGGGAGACGAGATATAGTGAATGCAGGGTCCTGGGTTTAGTAATATTGTACATAAAAAGAAATATGCTAGCTAACTTTAGGATAATGCTTCTCTGTATTTAACCCAACATGTGTACACATTCCAGTATACAGTTTCTCACAAAAGTCAGTACACCCCTCACATATTTGTAAATATTTTATTATATCTTTTCATGTGACAACACGGAAGAAATGACACTTTGTTACAATGTAAAGTAGGGAGTGTACAGCTTGTATAACAGTGTAAATTTGCTGTCTCCTCAAAATAACTCAACACACAGCCATTAATGTCTAAACCACTAGCAACAAAAGTGAGTACAACCCTAAGTGGAAATGTCCAAAATTGGCCCAAAGTGTCAATATTTTGTGTGGCTACCATTATTTCCAGCACTGCCTTAACCCTCTTGGGCATGGCATGGAGTTCACCAGAGCTTCACAGGTTTCCACTGGAGTCCTTTTCCACTCCTCCATGACAACATCATCATGGAGCTGGTGGATGTTAGAGACCTAGCGCTCCTCCACCTTCTGCTTGGGGATGCCTCACAGATGCTCAATAGGGTTTAGGTCTGGAGACATGCTTGGCCAGTCCATTACCTTTACCCTCAGCTTCTTTAGCAAGGCAGTGGTCATCTTGGAGGTGTGTTTGGGATCTTTATAGTTTTGGAATACTGCCCTGCGGCCCAGTCTCTGAAGGGAGGGAATCATGTTCTGCTTCAGTATGTCACAGTACATGTTGGCATTCATGGTTCCTTCAATGAACTGTAGCTCTCCAGTGCTGGCAGCACTCATGCAGCCCCAGACCATGACACTTCCACCACCATTCTTGACTGTAGGCAACACACACTTGTCTTTGTACTCCTCATCTGATTGCCGCCACACATGCTTGACATCATCTGAACCAAATAAGTTTATCTTGGTCTCTTCAGACTACAGGACATATTTCCAGTAATCCATGTCTTTAGTGTGCTTGTCTTCAGCAAACTGTTTACAGGCTTTCTTGTGCATCATCATTAGAAGAGGCTTCCTTCTGCTACGGCAGCCATACAGACCAATTTGATGCAGTGTGCAGTGTATGGTCTGAGCACTGACAGGCTGACCCTCCCACCCCTTCAACCTCTGCAGCAAGGATTGTCTATGGTCCGATAAACATTCAGAACTCCAGTCATTGATCCTCCCACTCTATTTGCTGGAATTTTCTTCCAGCAGCAGGCAGGAACATCTAACCACCAGGTGTAGGAAAAAACGTGAGCAGACCTAAAAGATAAATTCCAAGCCATATTACTAAATTTAGTTAGCATAGGGCAAGGTACTACACCAGGTTTAGCTTAGATTTTCACAGTAAATTACCTGCAAATAAACAACCATTTGTCTCTGTTGATGGGGCAGAGATCACTTATATTTGCACTATCAGGAGGTAACAAATGCATACACACATGTAAAAGAGGAGGGAATGCACTTAGCTTTCTGGCAGCCTGAAATGCAGTCTCTTCACGGTTCCCTGGTCACTGCATGTATTAAACTGGTCAGATAAGTTAAATACCTGTTTTCCCAGCCACAAGCTGTGGTTCTTACTGACTTATTGTACGTCCTGTAGTGACGTAAAAGCGAGTGGGAAACATTGCAAACAGGCCGCTGGAAAGGTATATGCTTTTACATACAAGGTGACCCTGTCAGGGTCACTTTAACTCACCCATTCGAGTTTTATTGTTCCAAAATAATCTGCTGCAAATTTTTTTTTACTTCAGCAAATTTGGACTGACACACAGCTGACTTGAGATTGTGAATATTTGTCTTTGTAACAAGAAAGCAGAAATCAGAACTTTTAAAGCAAATACAATATAAATAAAATATTGAATTGTACACTGTGGTGCTTTAAGTGTTGTAAGTCATTGGTACACTTAACAGGTTTTTGCGGGATGGGGTTTACTTGGTTTTGTTTTCAAAGGAAGAATTTTTTGTGAGAGTTTTGAAAACCTTTAGCTTGGTAGATTCATATTCTGTAAGAGATGATTTCTGCATTTAGCAGCCCTTTGTAGGCTACATTTTGCAGGAGGAAAGTAGGTGGTAAAGAGAGCTGTTTTTATGTAGCAACAAGCAGGCAGTTTAGTAGTTCTGGTAGTAGTTTTCTAGTATTAAATTACAAAACTGTATTAACCACTTAAGCCCCGGAGGATTTGGCTGCTAAAAGACCAGGGGGTATTTTGCGATTCGGCACTGCGTGACTTTAACGGACAATTGCGCGGTCGTGCGACGCTGTACCTAAACAAATTTGATGTCCTTTTTTTCCCACAAACAGAGCTTTCTTTTGGTGGTATTTGATCACATGTGCGATTTTTTGAACACGCGCTATAAACAAAAGAAGAGCGTCAATTTTGCAAAAATAACAATATTTTTCACATTTTTTTATATGAAATTCCCCCCAAAAAAAAGTAAAAATCAAAATTTTTTAACATTTTAGGCCAATTTGTTTTATGCTACATATGTTTGGTAAAAAAAATCGCAAAAAGCGTATTTTGATTGGTTTGCGCAAAAGTTATCGCGTTTACTAACAAAGGGAAAGATTTTTGTCATTTTTGTTGTTTTTTTTTTTAACACGTAATGGCGGCGATCTGCGATTTTTTTTTGCAGTACTGCGACATTGGGGCGGACAGATCGGACCCTTGACTGACATTTTTGACACTTTTGGGGTTACCAGTGACATTTCTACAGTAATCAGTGCTATATATATGCACTGTTACTGTAAAATTACACTGGCAGTGAAGGGGTTAACTTTATTTGAGAGGGAGGGGCTGTGTGTGTCCCTAGGGGCGTGATTCTAACTGTGATTGGCTGTGGCTTGAGCTGTAGGAACACTGATCAACAGTCCTACATAGTAGAACCGTATGATCAGTGTTTCTACACAGGGGAGAATGACAGGCAGCTTGTTTACACAAGCTGCCTGCCTTTCTCCCTCTCCCCCGACGATCGCAGAGTGAGCGGCGGACATCGGGTCTGCCGGTCACACGCACGGGGGGGCCGTGACCGCGCAGGAGCGGGAGCGGGAACGCGCCGCCGGCAGCGCGCGCTCGCTCCCCAGAGCCTCACAGGCTAGTGACGTATATATACGTCACTTTGCCTGTGAGGGGCTGACCGCCGCAGTATATCTACTTGCGGCGGTCGGCAAGCGGTTAAAAGGTGCTGTGTTCCAAAACCACTTACACAGGTTCTATGCTTCCATATGTTATACATTTAAAATTCCCCAAAGCTTGGAAATATACCTATTAATCTGCCAGAAATCTAATGTGCCTCAAAAAAATTCAAACAAGTGTGGTCAGGCCTGCTTGCTGGATTACAGAACTTTACCTATCACCCCAGCCCTCATTGACCCCCTCTGCATACGTACATTCATTTTTTCCCACCAAAACAGTGCTGCTACTTTTACTCTCAAAAGACATTGTGTGTTGGTAAATGACTGTTGGGAGATGACTGGGGGGCTGTGCCAATGTCAATAGGAACTGATTTCCCAGTAGTCACACTTTCAGACCTTCAGAAATTTTACAAGCCTGGTGATGATGTCACAGGGAGTAAAAAAAAGCTTGGGGTACATTTGGGTAATGCCTGGACTTTAAAGTGGAACTAAACTGTATCTAAGCACCACAAACTGATGCTATTTAACTAATTTTTAACATTCAAAGCAGGCTCTCTTATCCATTCATGTCTCAATGCTTTATTTTGTTGAGAAATCACTTTGAAAAGGTAGCCCTATAGCATTTCTAGCCATGGCCATATTTTAGCATTTACTTCCTGGAATTCCCCTGCCTTTAGCTCAAACATGCAGAGATGGTAATGTGCTTAGGTGAGAAAGCTCCCCCAGGTGAAAGACTCATGGAATGTATGACATAATTTTGTCCTAGGCCGGAAACCAGGAAGCAATTGAAGAAATGTAAAAAGAAAATTGTTAAAAAAAGAAAATATACCTTCCTATCTATTTATTAATGCTAGCAATATGAGGATTAAAAACATTTTAATATTGATTTAGAGAGTTTAGATTCACTTTAAGATTGTTTCCACCACTTTAGTTTCTAGAAGCCCTCTCAAGCTCAGGAGGACCCTGGAGACACCAAATGTCCCCTGGGCGTTTTGGTAACAATGTGTGTAAAGTAAGAAACACACGCTACTGAGATGACAGCATGTAAACTCATATCAGTCTTCCCTTTTCCCCTGCCAATAAAATGGACAGCTGACAAGAAAGAAAAATAAAGTTCAACTACTGTGGCAAGTCCCATGTGTAAATCTTGAGTTATTCCTGTCACCCGTTCAAATACCTATGTCAATGAGAGAGTTCAGTGTATACTTATAGAAGTGGGAGCAGAGATAAGTTAGAGAAGTGACCTGCAACCAAGTGGCACGTGCTACCAGCAACTAAAAGACAACTGACAACACTCTATATGTAAGCAGGTCATGTGGAAAAGAAGCTCCCCTGAGGGAAACAGGGCATGGGCCATGAGTGAATGCAATGGAAGGCACTTGATGTGTTTGAGAGGCCTGGAGAACTAAGGTGCGGTAAACATGTTTCCATGAGTATGAGTACCTTCATTATGAAGTATATGTGCATTGCAGATGTATGTACTGTAACTCATACAATTCGCAGATTGCTTGTGCAAGCCAATAAGCCAAATGCCTATATACACATACCCCCCAATTTTTTGAGATGGGAATAAGGGACACCTACTAGCAAAAGTATGTAGGCATAGGGCACACCACCATGCCATGCCCCCTTAAAGCAGAATTGTACAAAAAAATTATTAATAAAACTCAAAAGTGCTTTTTTTTACCACTACTTTTTCTTTATATTGGCTTTTGGAGTTTTCAAATGTAGCAATTTGGAAATTGCATGAAGGGTTTAGCAATGGGAAACACTCTTTGAAAGATTGATAATAGATTAAGGTGTGTCTAAAAGTAATTTAGAAAATTCAAAAATTTAACACCACAGTACCAACGTCCCCAAATTACATTTTAAATGGAGCATATCTCTGAAATCACAGAGCTCCTGCCTAGGCGAGATGGATGAGGGCTTGGAAAACCAAAGAGTGGGACTTTAACGGTACCAGTAAACATTAAATATTCACAAAGAGATAAAAAATATAAGAGCTTTATTCATTTTACATATAAAATCATACGCTTAGCATTAGCTAGATGAAGGAGATAAAAGATGCAAAAAACAAAAAACAAGAAACAAGACCAAAAAACAGACGTAATTGGTAGGATAAGTCACATAGGTAGATATAACGATATAAACAAGACCATATAAAGATTATATGCAAGTGGCTACTCCGGTGAACAAACCGGTCCTAGTCCACAGAGCAGCGCCCAACATGTTTCGCCGGAGGCTTCTTCAGGGGCGTTAATATGTTAGATCAGTGGTCGTGATACTACATCAAAACATGAAAAAAGAAGAATGGGTATTACATAAAATTAATACTACCACAACATTGGTTGAATAAACAAACTTTGAAAGATTAATAGTGCATTTTATATACAGCTATATAGATCAGACCAAAATGAGGGACAAATGAGGAGGAAAGAGGGACAGAGGGACTATGTTCTAAATCAGAAAACAGTCCCTTGAAATCAGACACAGCTGGGAGCTATGTATACATAATTTTTTTGTCCAAGGGTCTCCAAACTATGGCCCTCCAGTTGTTCAGGAACTACAATTCCCATCAGGCCTAGTCATGTCTGTCAATGTCAGAGTTTTTCAATCCTCATGGGATGTGTGGTTCCGCAACAGCTGGAGGGCCGTAGTTTGGAGATCCCTGTTCTAGTCTAATGATAGCTAGCGAAGTCTTAGGTGTAAATAAGTACGTAAGTGTAAATTTGGAATGACAGAAGAAATCCATCTTTATTTACAACTTTGGTCTAGGAAGAGCTCAATAAGACACTAATTACAGTTTATGGATTCATTTGTCTCTACGTGAAGTAACCGCTGCTATCAGGAAGTAAAAATAGTACTAACATTGAACACAACGATCTGGGTGTTTCAGGTTTATAAAAGATTGAGAACATGTTTAATGTTTTTGAGATCTGGCATGCTCTTCTATGAGGTAAATATGTGCCCATATGGGAGGGAGAGATCTTGGTTCAGATGAGAGCTATAGACAGATGTATAACATATCATATCACTATCTCCTTCTGCAGCGCTCACTCTCAGTCAGCCTGTGCTCCCTTCTCTCTGCCTCTTCATGTATGTGCTTCTCATTTATCTACAGTTTCATGCCAATTTCTGCCTGTCTTCATCATTTCTATATACTCCTGCCATCTCTTCCAGCTTATCTACCTGCTGTTCACCACCAACCCCCCCTGCTTCTTTTCCTGTCTTGCTTCTATTAATATGGATCCATTCACATGCTTCAAACCAATAACACGTTAAACAATCATTGCCTTCCTTTAAGGGTGTATGTGAGCATGTATCATTTTATATTTGAACAATAGTGGTGCTCAATCATTTTGACTAGTGTTGTCAGTGTTCTATTTTACAGACCCCAAAATAGAAAATTCCCAGTAAAATTAATCTTTGTTTAGCTGAAGTCAATGGCACACACATTGGGTTATAACCTCCCAAGCAAGCATATTGAATTCTAGGGGGCCGGCAGGTTAATTACAGTGAGTTTATGCTCATGTAAACAAATGAGCACAATAAATTGTACACTTTAAAACATACTAATCATTCAAGTCATTTACGGCTTCCCAACAAAGCAGATACGATTTTGCAGTAGATGTTTCTGCAATCACTAAAAACAAAAGAGCTGAAACAACAAAAACAGACTTTTGGTGTATATTCTGCTAATAAAGATGTATAGGCTATATTGATTTGTCACCATGGAAGGTAATCAAGAGTCTTATCGATTCTGGAACTATAAAACGATATACACTGGCAATTCTGCTGTGTTTTTTAGTAACGTGAATGCATAATCTTTTCATTGAACATTTAGTTAAAAAATTATGTTTATTCAAGCTTTTTCAGCATACAAAGATTATAAAATGCACAAAAAGTAGGGGAAAGTCATCAATATTGACATCCCACATCAAATTCTATCTCCCAAATAAATTACAATCCAAATGACAAAAAGAAACAAAAACCATAAAGAAAATAATGTCAATAATTTCCAAAGCAGTAAGGCATAATAAAAGAGAGAGGAGAGAGAAGAAGGGGATAATGGGAAACCAAAGCCAGTTATAGTTACTGAGGTTTGAGAAACCGTGATGAAAACTTTTAAAGTGATATTAAACCTCCTGTTTTTTTTTGTTTTATTTTTTTTTAATAATAACTGTTATACTTACCTGCTCTGTGCAATGGTTTTGCACAGAGCAGCCCAAAGCCTCCTCTTCAAAGGTCCCCCGCCAGTGCTCCTCCCCTCTGCAGCAAACCCCCATAAAAAGCCCCTTTCTATGGGGGCATTCATGCGGGCTCCCTTCTGAGCTGCATTAGGGTAAAAAAACTTCAGACTTTAGAACCACTTTAAATATGGACACCACATCAGAAATAATCTGGCTGTATAGGTCAGCCTATTGAAGGAAAAGTTCATGATAATGATAGCGCACAGAAACTGTCAGTCTTGGTAAGCTTGCTAGCATGTCCAGATAGTTTGAGTTTTTTTAGGATCATTGCTGTCTGAGAACATCTTCAAAATGTATGGTGAGGTAGTGGATTTCCAGCTATCTGTGTTGCCATAAGGCAGTACCCTTCTTAGCCTTATAAATGGATCTAGACATCATTGAAAGGGGGGCCACAATGAGTGGCAGCTGACCTTTCTGTTACATCTACAGTAATTACTAATAACTCCTGCATACCCACTCAAAGGGTACACTTCTGCTGTGTGGAGATTCAAATATGGTTCTGAACCCGAAATTGGACTACTCTAAACTTGACCAGAAGGGAGCTAAAACCCCCTCCAGATCTTATAGAGACCTATTGGAAAGCTTCAGCTTGGTGGATATTTGAAGGGAACTTCACCCTCTGACCAAGGATAATATGTATTACTCAAGCCTATAATACTTCTGTATTGACTATGCTTATGTCCTTCGACAGCATATCCCCCAGGTGCTGTCCACCAATTTCTTAACCGCCCCTTGGTCTGAACATGACCCGATTTTAGTTACCTGTAATTTTCATGTGTCCAAGCCTCCTTCCAACTTAATCATGTCTGAACGATTCCTTATTTTCTCACTCTTCAATAGTGGAAGATTTGTGGCTTCGATCATCTGAATATTTCTGGCTAAATGAGGGTTTGGTTTTCATCCCCGGTTACTCTGTGGAAGGCGGTAATCTGAGGCCACTTGATTAATCTGCTTCTAAATCGAAGAAAGAACGTCAGGCTCACATTTCTCATTTAGAATCCAAACTAGTTAATGCTATCCTGGATGGCGGACTGGACTCCTCTAACCCGGGAAGACTGTCGACCCCAAAACTCGTGTCCTGGTCTTCCGCGGCTCAACTTACTGAGTTGTGGCGCTGGAAAAATCCTGGGGTGCGGGGCTACTCCTGTTGGTCCGGGGTGCACAGGACGGCGTCCAGGATAGATCTGGCTTTTGCTAATGTGTCTTGATTCCATTGGTACAGGATGCCACCTACTTGGACGGCGGTCTCTCTGATCATAATCCGCTGCTGCTGACTCTACGGGTGGGGGTTGGCGGGGGTAGGGGTGCGTGGCGCCTATCGCCTGGCTGGCTGCAGACGGAGAAGGTGGTGCAACTGGTGGAGCCCCATATGCCCGCGTATTGGGAAGATAATGCCTTGTCCACAGCTGGGGTGGTCCTGTGGGATACTTTTAAGGCTGTCATGCGGGGTCATTACATCTCTGCGATTAAGGCGTCCCGTAGGGAGGCTAATGCTGCCAGAGAGGCTGTTCTGCTGGAGGTCCGTAGGTTGGAGGAAGAATACTCGGCTGCTCCGGGGCCGGCTGCCTATGCGGCCCTGGAGGAGGCCAGGAGGCATCTGGCCTTGCTGGATACTGACTTTGCGCATGCCAACTTAAAACATAGAGCGGAGTCACTTTTTGAGAAGGGAGACAAAAATGGTAAGCTGCTGGCTTTTCTGGTGGCGGACCAGAGGACTTCGGTAAGTGTCCCCTGTATTACATCTAGTTCTGGGGAGCTGGTTAGGGATCCGGGAGAAATTTCTCAGGTCTTTATGGATTACTATGCTGACACCTATTCACCCCTGCCTGCGTATGACCTGGAGGAACTGGAGCGCCTTTTGTCTGGGTTGCCGGTGCCAGTCTTGGAGGGTGAGGATAGTGCTTGGTTAGACAATGACATCACACTGAAGGAAATTGAGAAGGCCATTCTGTCCTTCCCCCCCAATAAATCTCTGGGCCCTGACGGTTTCCCGGTGGAATGGTATAGGCAGTATTCGGATTCATTGGCTCCCAGGCTCCAGGCCTTATATGCTGCATGTTTTGATGAGGGGGCCCTGCCGGGTTCCATGCTCGAGGCGTATGTTGTCCTCCTTCCTAAGCCGGGTAAGGACCACACCCTGTGTTCCTCCTACCGCCCCATTGCGCTGCTCAATGTGTATCTCAAGATCCTCACGAAGGTCTTGGCTACTAGACTGGCAGTAGTTTTGCCCTCCTTGGTAGATATTGATCAGACCGGTTTTATGCCGGGCAAGTCCATGGACACCAACCTTCGCCGCCTGTTTACACATTTACAGGTGTCGCATGCTTCTGTGGGCACTAGAGTAGTGGTGTCCCTGGACATAGCCAAGGCCTTCGACATGGTGGATTGGGTGTACATGGGGCTGGTGCTGCGGCGCATGGGGTTTGGTCCTAAGTTTTGCAAGTGGATTTCACTCTTGTATTCTTCTCCTCGTATGGCGTTGAAAATTGGGTCGACCCTGTCCCCCTTTTTTGCGGTAGGTAGGGGGACCAGACAGGGCTGTCCTCTTTCGCCCCCTTCCTGTTCTCCCTGATGATAGAACCCTTGGCTATTGCGCTGCGCGCGTCTCCAGAGGTGGGTGCGCTGGAAGTGGGCTCCATTAGGGAGTGTCTAGCGCTCTATGCGGATGATATGCTATTATTCTTGAAGGATCCCAATGCTTCCCTACGTGCGGTGTTTACTATCCTAGATACTTTTGCCAGATTCTCCGGCCTTAGGGTTAATTGGGATAAATCTACCATGCTCCCTATAGATCCAGGTGCTATTGCTGCGGCTGATGGTGCATTGCCATTGAAATGGGTTACTGAGTTCACCTACCTGGGAGTCAGGGTGTCGACGAGGGTGGTGGACTATCTTGCTCTTAATCTTCTCCCGTTGCTGGATGTCTTTCAACGCAGGGCGGAGGTGTGGCGTGACCTACCTTTGTCGGTTTTAGGGCGCATTAATCTAGTAAAGATGAAACTTCTCCCTGTCTTTCTGTATTTCCTTAGGAACTCTCCGGTGTGGGTCCCCCGTTCGTTTTTCCGCCGGGTTCATGGCCTGATAGGTTCCTTTATCTGGGGTAACTCCCCTCCTCGGATTGGTATGCAGGTGTTGCAGGAGCCCTGGGGTCAGGGGGGTTTGGCCTTGCCTGATCTTTATAAATATTTTCTGGCTGGGCAGGGAGTGGTGGCACGTCGCTGGCTTCGTGGGGACGATTGGGGATTCTGCCACGGTGCTGGAGGCGGCTGTTTTGGGCTCCTATGCGAGCCTTCGTCTTCTTTTACATCGCGGGTCCAAGGCTCACTTTAGGCTGACGGGAATAATGCGCTCCACCATCAAAGCCTGGGACCATATGCGGGCGCTGGTGGAACCTGGAGCGACTGGTGTGTCCCCGGCCTCCCCACTGTGGTGGAATCCTAAGTTTCCTCATTTTGCCTCGATTACTGATCCTGCTATCTGGGCGACTAGAGGGGTAAGGTTGTTGGGAGATATTATCTCCGGTAGTGAACTTTGCACCTTTGATCTCCGGCAGACTTTAGTCATGTCTTCTGGCGGTGCCCGGTGGTCCGGGACTATTGGGCATCTGTGTTAGCTTGCATCGCGGAGGTGGTTAAGATTCCGGTTCCCAATTCTGTAGAGGTCTGCCTCTTGGGGTTGGTGGATGGCTTGGCCCCCACGAGGGCCATTCGTACGCTGGTCAGTTTGCTTCTTTTCTATGCTCGCAAGGCCCTGCTCCTACACTGGAAAAGCCCCTTGGCTCCTACGATCCTCTTTTGGAAGGGTCTGGTTAATAAGGTGACTCCGCTCTATAAGGCTACGTATCTCAGTAGGGGGTGTCCTCGCAAATTTGATAAGGTGTGGAAGATATGGATAGATTCCCTGGCCTCGACCTCTGTTGAACAGCCTTAGAGATCCTATGGTGTGCTGCCTTGGGTTAACTGGGGGGGTGTAGTACTGAATGTTGATGCTATTCTCCTGCTCATTATGTGAATGCTGAATGACTGTTTTTACTTTGCCAAGAAGTTTCTCCGTTTTCTCTGAATAAGACACGAGGTTGCTGATTACTGTTTACTTGCTGGACTACTCTCTTTGCCCTGTGACCTTGCTCATTTTTATTTTTGCTGGGACGGAATTGAGGGGTATTTATGTTCCTGATGGGGGCTTCTGTTTATGTGATGGACCTACTGGGTGGAGCCTGGGGGGGGGTGGGGGGATTGACCTATTGTCAATTGTTTTGTTCTAGTGCTGCCTTGCGTGGCATTGTGTTGTATCTGTCTGTTTGTTTTGTGAAAACTTTAATAAATACAAATTTTCAAAAAAAAAAAAAAAAAATAGAATCCAAACTAGAAACAGCCAAAAACCCTGATGAAACAATACCCTTCTAAGCCCAAGTGGAACTAGAGCCCAAGTGGAACGCTTTTGGCAGGATCTTAATCTATACCTGACTGAGAGAGAAGAACGTCACTTACAATGGACGAAGCAAAAATGTTATTCTAACAGTAACAAGGCAGGCATGCTGCTGGTGAATAAGCTGAAGTCCTTTGCCCCCAGGCAATCCACCATCTCTCTCAGATCCAGATTTCAAATTTGCATCGCAAACCATGAAAAAATTCCTTATGAGTTTCAGCATCATTTGGCAAAACTCTACTCCTTTCTGAGGGAACAACCTTCCCTTGATCCTAATTTTTTTCTCAATGAAATGGCTCTACCATCTCTCTAAAACCTGTTTACCAGGATGCCCTAGGAGCTGACATTACAGAAAGGGAAGTGCGCCAGGTCATCAAGGACTTGAAAATGCATAAACGTTCAGGCCCGGATGGGTTTACGGCTCTCTTCTATAAAAAAAACCTGTCAGACATGACAGTTCTATAATTAACTTCTCTTTTTAATAGCCTCAAGAGCGGCGAACACTTGTCTGCGAATATGCTACGGGCCTCCATCATCAGCCAGGCAGAGATATTCAAACATGGGCTAGCTTCCACCCAAAGTCACTTCTTAATGTTGAAATAAAAATTCTGGCTAAAGTGCTCGCCGCCTAAATGAACTGGATTTTGCATTATTTAGTCCATAAGGACCAAGTGGGATTTGTGCCTCTTAGGCAGGCAGCTGATAACATTCATTGCACGGTCCTCCTCACCCAAGTAGAGATCGCCGAACCCACCAACTAATGTTGCTATCTTTGCACATCCAGAAAGCATTTGACACCTTATCCTGGACTTATCTTAGGGCGGCTCTAACCCACAGAGGAGTGGGCAATTTGTTCCTTACATGTAAAAAGATCCTTCGGCTACCATGAAATATATGGGGCACGAATCCTCTTCCTTTCCTATAGCTCGTGGCACCCGCATAGGGTGCCTTTAACCCTTGTTCATTTTATCATTGCTCTGGAACCCTTGGCTGCACATGTTCACCTGAATCCCAGTTTTAGAGGAATTAAATTGGCTGCTGTACATCATAAATTAGCAATGTTTACAGATGATATTTTGATGTACATTACATCTCCACATGTTACGTTTCCCAATTAACTTTTTCTCTTGAACGGTTTTGCATCTCTTTCTGGTCTCCGTGCCAATAAGACCCAGTCTTGTGCACTAAACGTATCCTTGGTGGATGATACTTTCCGGACGGTGATGGACCAATCTACCTTCCGGTAGTCCTCCTCCATTCCATACTTAGGAACAGTACTTTTATCGTCCTATATTTTACTGGGGACTTTAGTTATACTTTAAGGATAGTCACTTTATAGTAAAGTTTGAGGCCAGGGAGTCCCACATTCCCTTCTTGTTTATGCTTAATGAGAATGAAGTATTTTAGTCTGGGTTTTTTTTGCTGTTGCCCCAGACAAAGTTTACTGTATGTGTCAAATTTGCTTAAAATTTATTTTAGGGAAAATGATAGGAATCACATTAAAAATATTCTCTTGCACATCCAGGGGGGGACTGATCCCACCTTTCTGTTCCAGTGGACTATATTATTTTTACAGCTATGATAACCTTGGTGAAGAGCTGTTTATGATGCTGTTGTCAGATTGTACTGTTTCATCTTTACCTGCTGTGCCTTCACTCTGTTTGTATTGCAACCTCTTACTAAAAAAAAAAAAAAATATATATAAGGAAATATTTTCTAGCTTTCCACTGTCACAAATCTCGTATCACTTGTCTCAAAAGTTTATGGTGAGAGAGGGAATAAGTGTCCCCAAATAAGTTATATAGTCCTGTTTTAGTTTAAAAGGATTTTAATGCTTTGACTTTGAAATTACTAGTTCAGTGAACATTTAAAGATGATCAACTAGATGTATATCATCTTATTAGTATGAGTTTTTGTTTAAAAAAAAAAAAACCAAAACCTTGTTTGTAAGTATGCTTTTTAATTACATATATAAGTTTGGGCAACCAGATTTACACCTTATATATGTAGCCTTTGCTTCCTGCTTTGCAGTGCTGAATAGTGGTTGTGTTTTACTGTTCTTTCATATAATGTATGCCACTGGTGTGGTTTTTACTAAAGGAAGATATACTATGCACTTTGCAAGTGCTGTCACTGGAAAGTTTAGTAAATGAGGTGAAGCTTCACTCTGCACAGAATACTCAATCACATGGAAGGAAAAAAAATGCATTTTTTTCAAGGCACATGATTGGATGATGGAAGTCAGCAGAGCTTTCTGTCATTTATTAAGCTCTGGAGCAACTGCACTTGCAGAGCGCACAGTAAATCCACCCCTATGGGTCAGCCAACTCACTGAAAACAAAAAACACTTCTCATTTTTTTGTGTGTATTTTTGCCTTAAAATATAACTAAAGACTTTTGTTTTTACTTTTTAATGGAGTGGAAAGGGAACAGAACACTTGTCAGCTTTTTATTGGGGTCTTTGTCTCCGTTAAGGTGACTCAACCCTTTTGTTGTCCTGGTGACCATTATTACCAAAACTGGTTATAACCCTCACATAAAGTTATTGTAAAGGCTTTTTTTTTTTCTAAAATATTAATCATGTAATATTTACCTGCTCTCTGCAATGGTATTGCTCAGAGCGTCCCCGAACTTCTTCTTCTGGGGTTCCCACCAACACTCTCAGGTCCTCCTCTTCTGTGTGTGCAGCTTGCTAGGGCTTGCTCTCAAGTTGGGCTGTGTTCATCCATAGACACGGACACAGCGTAGCTCAGCCACGCCCCCCATTCGCTTCTCACAGGATTTGATTGACAGCAGCAGGAGCCAATAGCTTCCACTGCTGCCTTTGTGTCCTGTGAGAGAAATGCAGTCCAGCGCTGCTGCAGAGGGGCACATTGTAGTGTTGAGATAGGACTTACTGTAGGTAGGTATATAGTGGGGTGGGGGAGATACAACTTTAAAGAAATTTTTTACCTTAATGCAGGAATGGCATTAAGGTAAAAAAACGTCTTGCCTTTGGAACTTTTAAGCCATAAACCATTGATCCATGTGTGGCTGTCCCCACTGGCTGAACAAAAAAAAAAAAAAATGAACCATCCATGGCCAGCTTTATTTTATTCAAAATTTAAAAAAAGTTTTGCTGTCAGTTCTACTTTAACATTTGATAAGCAGCAAGCAAAGTGATGGCACTGTGCCACTAACAGCTCTCTAGGGACTGATCTATAGGTCTCCACACATATACAAACATATGATTGAGCAAGCATGTACAATTGTAAAAGTCACAATTAAAATACTTTAACGAATAGAGTGAAATAATACTACATTATATCAGCTTACTATGAATGCACTATATATTCTTTCATTTCGTTTTGTACAAAAGCCTGCCTGTAACATCATAAATTCCTAAGTTGCAAAAGAGTTTTCAAACTTTATTTCTTTGTTCATATCTGTTCAAGGATTATCCCCAGCTGAGAAAAAAAATTGTTCTAACAATTATAATGACCACTGTGGTTTTCCTGATCACAAAGTGGGGTGTACTATTCATTCCCTAATAATGTATAACCTTGTTAAAATAGGGTGTATAAGCATTACATATAAAGATCACTGTACTCGTTTGCTCTGTCGGTGTTCCCTAAACAATGCCATAGTTTTATCTTGCACTGTGTTTCTCAATCCCAACTCTTAAAGAGTAACTCCATTTTTATTGAGAAACAAATTTTTGGGGTGATCTATGTACATTACAAGGATTTTAACAAACGTTGATACAGATTCCTATCTTTTTTTATTCTGAAGAAATGGCTGCTTGTTTGTGTAAAGTAAATGTGAATGGCAGTGACTTTTATAATCATCAATCAGTTGCTGCACTTGCTGGGTTCTAATGGGGGAAGTGGCAGGGTCTGAATCCCCTTAGACATGATTCCCTTTGGGAATATCTCACCAAAACTGAAATTGTTTTGTAGAGGATGCCCAAAATCTGACTTGTATCTCAGACATCTGGGAAAATCAGTAAGCCAATCACACAAGCAGGAAATTACATTTTGGGGGGAGGGTGTCTGTATATGTCTGTATATGCCTCCAGGTTGCCATATTGCTTTGAATGTTCTTTACTGCTTACCTTCCCCACATGAAAACACTGCAAATGAGAGGATGTTTTGTGTCAGTCAACCCATACTCGGTACGGTATACATTATGTATTTGTACAATATTTTTTTTTCAGCTTGGAATATATGGCATAAAAAAGATATGACAGTGTAAAAGAACAGTAGAAATCTAAATTTAAGGTCCTTTCACTAACCTTGTCAGATACAGAATAGAAAGTATGTAGTTGCTGCTCAGTGAAATGCTCTGTATACATTGTGCTTGGTACCTTCAGGGTTCCTTCATGTTCAGATTGCACAGGTCAAGAAAGACCATCTTGAACAGAGGTCAAACTTACAGTATATGTGGCAAGAATAGTAATACAAAAAGCAGAAATAATCAGTAGAATAGAAAAGAAGTGCAAAAAAAAGGAGTAGGTTAGTAGTATGTGCATAGCGCACAAGTGTTCTCCATGCTTGTTCTCCATGATGGATCTGTATAAAAGTCATGTATTTAGAGGACCTTATAGCCTTTAGGGGTGTTCTCATGACACTGATGTTTCAAGGGTGTTTGAATTCACATATAGGAGCCATGTATTCCAAATGTGCTTATATTAATCATGTTTGTCATGCAGGCTGTTAGGTTTTTTAATCTCATTAGGTGACACATTTCCTTTATGCTTTCTGTTAATGGCTGGATTTATGTTTTTTTTACATAAATGGGTATCATTGTACATGGTGCAGAGATAAAAAGCATCCCAGGTCTTTTTTTTGGAGAAAGATCTGAGTATAATCAGGAAGAGAGCTATTCGTGGTGGAGACATAGGTAGTCTGTTGCCCGGCCGTGACATTACATTGCAAAGATCTAGTTCCCAAATGTTTTAATAGGTAAGAAACTTTACCAGATATAGAGTGTGGTTTCTTTCTCCCTTACACATTGCCCATACCTGCCACAGGTTTTCAGGAATAATCTAAGTAGGGTGTATGGGCATCTACACTTTCTATCCATTTTTTTCTATCTTTGTTCATAGGATTATCTGGCATCAGCTCTCTTGCTTGAGAAATTATATCAACTTTGAGATAAAGTGCTATGAAACAAGAGAATTTAAAGCAGATCTAAACTCAATCACTAAAACCTCATTAAATATTAATAAGAAACAGGAGGATTTAAATAATATGTAATCCAAACATTTTGTATTCCTGATTTGTGCCTGCTGTACCATGCACTTGTATGAAAAAGTATCCTGTTCTCTTTGTATTGCTACCTTTGTGTGTAGTCCCTCTGCTTTCCTATTCAAAACTAACTACACTAAGCAGGACAGCACACCATGGTCAGTTCTCTAGCTGTGCTGGGAACTCAGTGTGCTCTCCTCCAATGATCATACTTGTCCTGACCCACCCCCCTGCTCAGCCGTTCACTGGGAAACTGAGTAAGCTACTGCTTTTTCACCCCACAGCTCTTATGCAGGCGAGAACAGAGGGGATGTGATCACTTAGAAAAAAAAAAAAGGGGAAAAAATAGGTTTTGATGAATCTTTTTTTTTTATATCTACTGTATACAAAAATGTTTTGTCTTTCATTTCTATTTTTAACTGAATGGGTTGTTCTACAAGGTGATCATTTACAAATGGTAGGTGTATAGATGTGCTAAACCTGAATAGTAAAAGCAGCACCTGAATTTCTGAACCTTAGGAATAAAAAATAAACTGATATGTGGAGGTGCGCTAATAAAAAAGTGATCTTATAGTCGGGAATTGCTGCAATCTAGATGTGATTCAAATATATAATGGGTAGGTGTATAGATGCGCTAAACCCGAATCACTTTTTTATTAGCGCACCTCCACATATCAGATCACAATCACTTTAAAGTTTATCTCAACCCAATCAATAGATTTGATTAAATATTAACATGTTAATGTAACTTAAAAAGTTGCTTTCAGTCTATTTAAATATATAACTTTTATTATTATTATACAGGATTTATATATCACTAACAATTTGCGCAGCACTTTACAACATGGAGCAGACAATGCAGTTACAATACAATTTAATACAGGAGGAATCAGAGGGCCCTGCTCATTTGAGCTTACAATCTAGGATCAAAGAATACCTTAAGATCCTGCCATGAAGGTTCTTGTTCAGGCAATTCCTGCTACAGTGTGATGATTGTCTCTTAGTTGTGCTCCTTCGTTGAATCCCTCTTGCTGGATGAGAATAAAAGAAGCCATTCCAAAGCACATTGCACAGGCACAGCCATTCTCGGGAAGCTGGTCTAGTGCATTGATGTGCAGCCAGTGGTGGAACAAGTGTATGGAACAAGGAAGTGCTTGAAAAAAGCTGCAGGGAAACAAGCAAAATAGGATGAAAAAAGAAGAGATGTCTTTTGTTAAAAATATACATGGCAGTGGTTGTATACTACACAATGCTTTAGAAAACAATATGTCATCCAGTTAACCCATTCATGGGTCAAAGCAAACCTTAAAGTGATTGTAAAGTCTCGCTTTAAAAATAAATAAATAAAATAACAAACATGTTATGCTTACCTGCTCTGTGCAGTTGGTTTTGCACAGAGTGGCCCAGATCCTCCTATTCTCGGGTCCCTCTTCTGTGCTCCTGCCCCCTTCGTCCTGTCGAGTGCCCCCACAGCGAGCAACTTGCTATAGGGGCACTGGAGCCAAGTCACAGCTCCCTGTGTCCATTCAGACATGGAGCTGCAACCCGGCCCCGCTCCTTCTCTTTCCTGATTGGCTGACTGACTTTGATTGACAGTAGTGGGAGCCAATGGTGCCACGCTGCTGTCTTAGCCAATGAGGAGGGAAGTCCCGGGCAGCTGAGAAACTCCTGCAACATCACTGGATAAAGACGGGCTCAGGTAAGTATTAGAGGGGCTGAGGGGGGCTGCTGCACAAAGGTTTTTTTTTTATCTTAATGCATAGAATGCATTAGGATACAAAAACCTTCTGCCTTTACAATCCCTTTAAGGCCCAAATCCAATTTTGCAACTTTGACATGTGGTAGAACAACTATACATATTACTGTAACCACTTATTGTATCCAGCTGGATTATACATTTTTTTTTTCAGGACAGATTGGGCTTTCTTTTGGTGGGAAATGCTAACGAATAGCTACTGATTTTGTTTTATTATGAAATGAAAAATAGCGCAACATTAAAAATACATTATGAGCCCTATAATTCACAGAGGAGAAACAATATTAGGGCAGGCTACAAGGTGAATGATCACTGTGATAGTGTAAGATTCTGGTACCTTCGGTACCCTTCCAGCCCATTTCTTCCGCATTGCGTCCCACCTTTTCAGCTAGGTGGAACGCATATACCTGCCTATCTCTTTAAGCCGCATGACGTCATCACTAGGCGCCGCTCTGAGCGGCTATTTGAATCGCCGGCTTTCACTCACAAGGTGTTCGTGCAAACCGCTTGTTATACAGCCTTGTCTGACGCTGCCGAAGCCTCCAGCTATTTCCCCAGTATCTGGATAGACCGGAGTCTCGCTACTTGATCCTGTATCTCGCTACCTGATCCTTATCTCATTACCGGACCCCTCATCTCTCTAAACCAACTAGTGATAAGTACCCCACAGGGGATTCCTTCCTATCAACTTACACTATCTACTCTTGCATACTAAAGACTGTTGCTATCTATGCATTACTATTTCTATCATCTGCACTGTTACATAGATTGCTAGCTCTTGAGTCTACTACCATCTATATCCTTGCACTGAGTTAGCAATTCCTGTACACTTCATCTGCTGTCCCCTACCACCTGTTATTTGTACATGATTGCTAACCTATCTGCATACTATCTATCACCATCTGCTAACACTCCTGAACATTACTATTGAGTGCCTATCATTGCTATCACTACTCACGCCTGTCCTTTCAGTACATCACCTCTATACTATCGTATACAACCTATCACTCCAGGAACATCTTATCTGAGTGTCTGTATATTTGCATGCTGAGGCAGGCTGGGCCACAATGATGAGTCTGGAGAGTTGGATATGGTGATTCAACACATCTCTACACGACTACTGAGTGGAAATTCTGCAGCTGCAAATCCAGTTCACTAAACAAACGCCTGAGCGTTACAGATAGCCAATCAGAATCTATCACAGCAATCATGTGATCAGGATGTGGTTCCCCAGGGTCCTAATTGTTAGTACGAGGCCTGGTCTCTGTGCTGGAAGTGTGTGAGCGAGCACGCTCCCAGCACAAACACTAGAACACATATATGCGGCTCCCAGGTTTAAAGCTCACTTCCTGGATACTGCATATACAGTGCCTTGCGAAAGTATTCGGCCCCCTTGAACTTTTCGACCTTTTGCCACATTTCAGGCTTCAAACATAAAGATATAAAACTGTAATTTTTGGTGAAGAATCAACAACAAGTGGGACATAATCATGAAGTGGAATGAAATTTATTGGATATTTCAAACTTTTTTAACAAATAAAAAACTGAAAAATTGGGCTTGCAAAATTATTCAGCCCCCTTAAGTTAATACTTTGTAGCGCCACCTTTTGCTGCGATTATAGCTGTAAGTCGCTTGGAGTATGTCTCTATCAGTTTTGCACATCGAGAGACTGACATTTTTGCCCATTCCTCCCTGCAAAACAGCTCGAGCTCTGTGAGGTTGGATGGAGAGCATTTGGGAACAGCAATTTTCAGTTCTTTCCACGGATTCTCGATTGGATTCAGGTCTGGACTTTGACTTGGCCAATCTAACACCTGGATATTTTTATTTGTAAACCATTCCATTGTAGATTTTGCTTTATGTTTTGGATCATTGTCTTGTTGGAAGACAAATCTCCGTCCCAGTCTCAGGTCTTTTGCAGACTCCATCAGATTTTCTTCCAGAATGGTCCTGTATTTGGCTCCATCCATCTTCCCATCAATTTTAACCATCCTCCCTGTCACTGCTGAAGAAAAACAGGCCCAAACCATGATGCTGCCACCACCATGTTTGACAGTGGGGATGGTGTGTTCAGGGTGATGAGCTGTGTTGCTTTTATGCCAAACATAACGTTTTGCATTGTTGCAAAAAGTTTGATTTTGGTTTCATCTGACCAGAGCACCTTCTTCCACATGTTTGGTGTGTCTCCCAGGTGGCTTGTGGCAAACTTTAAACAACACTTTTTATGGATATCTTTAGGAAATGGCTTTCTTTTTGCCACTCTTCCATAAAGGCCAGATTTGTGCAGTATACGACTGATTGTTGTCCTATGGACAGAGTCTCCCACCTCAGCCGTAGATCTCTGCAGTTCATCCAGAGTGATCATGGGCCTCTTGGCTGCATCTCTGATCAGTCTTCTCCTTGTATGAGCTGAAAGTTTAGAGGGACGGCCAGGTCTTCGTAGATTTGCAGTGGTCTGATACTCCTTCCATTTCAATATTATCACTTGCACAGTGCTCCTTGGGATGTTTAAAGCTTGGGAAATCTTTTTGTATCCAAATCCAGCTTTAAACTTCTCCACAACAGTATCTCGGACCTGCCTGGTGTGTTCCTTGTTCTTCATGATGTTCTCTGCGCTTTAAATGGACCTCTGAGACTATCACAGTGCAGGTGCATTTATACGGTGACTTGATTACACACAGGTGGATTCTATTTATCATCATTAGTCATTTAGGTCAACATTGGATCATTCAGAGATCCTCACTGAACTTCTGGAGAGAGTTTGCTGCACTGAAAGTAAAGGGGCTGAATAATTCTGCACGCCCAATTTTTCAGTTTTTTATTTGTTAACAAAGTTTGAAATATCCAATAAAATTCTTTCCATTTCATGATTGTGTCCCACTTGTTGTTGACTCTTCACAAAAAATTACAGTTTTATATCTTTATGTTTGAAGCCTGAAATGTGGCAAAAGGTCTAAAAGTTCAAGGGGGCCGAATACTTTCGCAAGGCACTGTATGTGTTACACGGTCGTGAAGGTTTGGATCTGCTTTAAAATAAAGAAGATCTTTAGGAAAGCACACAAATTATAGTTTAAACATTACAGATACAATGTTTTGTTTAGATACAATGCATTAGGTGTACAGATGTGCTGGCAGGACAATGCCTAAATAGTTATTACAGCAATTGTGGGTTTTAATTCAATAACTTCAGCATCTGGAACTTCCAACATTTCTATTTCCCAAATTGAGACATTTTGATCAATGCTGATCTTGAAGAGAACTGCTTCCAAATCAAGATTCCAAGCCCACAGATAACAAAGCCACACTTGATTATGACAGCTGGAATCAGTATTGTCCAGCAATGAACAGACTAAACTATGAAACAGCTCTTCTAATCCGTGGAGCCATAGCCTGTGCATTGTGATAACATTGACAAAACTGCTGGCTGGCAGCTGGCTGATGTCAGCAGGGATAATGAAGCTGACATTTACCCTGTACTGATTGAAGTTGTAGTATTTAATGCACTTGCTCAGCCAACTAAAATAAATGCTTTGCCTCCTTTCGTCCACCAAACAGGAAATAACCCTAAGTTGACTTTTGACCCCATTGAATCTGAGTCAAATCTCACAAAATGGTGCAGACCTAGCTCGGCGAAGCTTCATAGTTAAATAAAGAATGGCTATTTTACCTTAAAGCACATTTTTCATTTTCAGCAGAAATCCCTTAGTACAAAGGAGCCTGTTGACATTGGATAAACCAATCCAGCTTAATATCTAAGAGACACCGCAGACAAAGCCGTTCAAGGAAGAAGAGATCAGAAATTCTAATACGACCACTTTTACTTTCAACCTTGTTATCTGGCTGAGGTATCTGCAACATGCCTACACTATTCCTCTCCATAGCCCTAGCAGCTAGAGGACAGTCAGATATTAACTACTGTCTGATGTCTATGGTGCGTTTAAACGACATCTTCACATTTAGTAGGGTCATACTTCTATGGAGGGCTGTGTGTGCATAAGTACAACCCCATCCCAAAGGCAGCAGGCATGCACAAAGGCCACAAAAGATGCCAGGCCCTGCCAGCACTATTTACAAACGTATGCCTCGTACACACGCATCGATAGTTGGCCGTGAATTTTCGGCCAACGTCCGATCGTCCGATTTTCGGCTTGTTAGTATGATGCTTTCGACAACCGACTCCGACTTTTCGGCCGAAAAAAATCTGGTGTGCAGGCTATAAAATTTTTGTTGGCCGTCAACAGAACGGCCGATTTTCAGTCAGTCAGTACAGATTTCGGCAGACAAAAATCTCATGAGCAAGACTGGGCATGCTCTGAGAAGAAAAAACACACGGAAAGTAAACCAGCACATGACATCACTTCTGAAGTTGTTTTTTGTTGGCCGAGAAAATTTGTGTGCAGTCTCGAGCACATTTCAACCAACACAACAACACTGGACAAAAGACGGCCGATAATCGTTGCGTGTGTACGAGGCATAAGGGCTGTGCGATGACAGACAAGGCTTTGCAATTAAGGTCGCCAGAGTAGGGCTGTAGGTATTTACCACTGCTGGGTGGAGTTGGGGGGATGTGAAAGACATTTACACATATGCAGGAAAATTGCATGTGTTTCTAATACACGTTTCATAGTGAGTTCTGTATTAAGAATGAATGATGCATTTTTGATGGCATTTAATGTGTTTTCTTTATGTCCAGGAAGAGAAGTTCTGCATAACTTTATGAATTTAATTGCAAATAAACACATACATGCTGCATTTTTTTATGCAGTACTATTCATTGCTTCTCCAGGAAACACCATTTATATTCAAATATGCAGAAAATTCCACTGCAATTTTATTAAAATCAGCAATCTTTTCTGTGTAAAAACATGTACTTGCCTTATAGAACATACATAACAAGTACATGTCCTGCAGAACCTATAGAGGACTACTGCATAGGTGCCATTTTTTTATATTTCTAAAAATATTTCTAAAGTTTTTTTATTTTTTTTTTGGCTAGTGTAGGGAATTTTAAAAACCCCTGTAATTTTCTTTTTCATGTGTCCCTTCACTCTATGCCCTGCAGACATGTGAGGAATTGAGAGTGAATCTCTCCAAAATGATGAAAATCTGCTCTCAGACAGTTGTCATTAAAACAAACGTTTCCAAATGGTCCCGGTGGAAATGGTCACAAGTCCAAATAGAAAGACAGTCCAAACAAAGATTATAAATCCCCCTTATTCTACATACAACTAAAAATACGTTTTGGCTTTAAATACACATCAGTGATCTCTTTTTTTATTCATATTGTACAAAATGTATTCCAATCTAACATATCACTTCACTAGCTTATACCTTTTAACAACTACATAATGTGTTCCTGTAGGTATTTTGTATATGCCCTAAGCTTGTCTGTTTGGATTGCTTTGGTAGACTGTTGTAATATATCCCTACTTCTACACCCTACCAAAAAAGCAGTTGCTGTGCTAACCTTTGTATCTCAGGCCTGCCTGAGACAGGGTTGGATTTCCAGCGCACAATTATGCCGCTCCTTTAGGAATTAGAACCAGAAAACCCTATAAAATGACTGGAGGTTGAAGTGATCACTAAAGGCTTAATTAAAAAGCCACAGGAAAGCCCTCTGAAATAAATAATGGTTAAGTTGCATGAGAATTACTGGGCCAAGAAGCTGAAACTGTTGGAGAAAATCATTCCTGTATTTTCAAAGTAATACTTATCAAATATTTTCTAACTTGACATCATCTATGGTAAAAATGCATAGAGCTCTGTTTATGCAAATCCTCACAAAAAAAAAAAAAAATAGATTAAAAATTAATTTAGGTTGCAGATCAGAACCCACATCAATAACTCAAGCCCTGAAAGAATTTCTAAAATTTGTTGATGTCTTAGCTCCTTAACTATCTTAGCCTTTGTGGCAAGCCATAGATCTCCTTCTTACTAACTCTAAGCTTTCTCCCCAAGAGCATAGACTCCCTAGGACAGTATCAATTAAAGATCCATCAACCATGCATTTGACCAGCTTGGATATGCATATAATATTCTCACCTGGTGTGATCTACTTTTCTACAAGTCGTTATACCTGGGTCTTAAAGAAATAGCTTGCCTACCGTTGCACATTCGAGGGAATTTGTATGACTGATATTCACTTTTGCAAAAAAGTCGGGACAGATCAAGCTTCAATAAACTGTACCATTGTCTTCTGCAAGTGTCTATTGCCCCGTACACACCCTCCGAAAATCGGACAACAAATACTGCTTTCGAAGCGATCGTGCGATAGTCTAATCATTAGTACACAGTTTTCAAGAGCCAATCATGACAGTTCATCCGATATTATCTGAAGGGACAAACACGAACATTTTTCTCGTATGATACCAGAACGTACAATTGTTGTTTAATCAGTACAGTATTCGTCCGAAAAATACAATACAAATACAATACAATACATGACATCACTTCCAATTTTTTATTCTGTCGTATGAGTATTTTCATAACTTTAGTAACTTATTCAGTTTCAAAATGCGACTAGCAAGCGAAAAAAGTTGGACGATCTGCCGTCTGATTTTTGGATCGTGTGTACAGGGCATAAATCTTAGAAAATTATATCATTGTGTCTGAATTAAACTATTCTAAGCAGCTGAACATAGAGTTCAATGTAATTATCTGGCCCATTGATGACCTGGGGAACTAGAAAGAGCGGTTCAAAATGGACTTTGTTGGCACGACAACAGGACAGGACAACAGGCACGACAACAGGTGTCCTGTTGTCGTGCCAACAAAGTCCATTTAGAATCGCTCTTTCTAGTTCCCTTTATATGAATAGGACGAGGCACAGATATACCTGAGTGTCCACAGTGTCATCCTGTGGTGACACTTTAAAACTCTACCATTGATGACCTGGACTTACAGTACATATACCTGCACAAATACCATGTTTATTGTTCATTTGTTCCACCTGCTTAGTGCACACACTTTCTATACTTGACTACAATATAGGGTGCATATAGAACTGCTATGGCTTCCAAAAATATGCTAAACTGAGGAATCAGTACATCAATAATGTATTTTATCTACTTTACTTGGGTAATTCTTCAGTGACACTGCCATTATCAATATCTAAACCATATATCTAATTTTAGATGTGACACTGTGCCTTATCTTGGTTTGTGAATCTGCTATATTTGTAGTGCTTTTCTTTGTGCTTTACTGCCTTATCTTTGAAAAGAGACTATCATTTATTCCATTAAACTGAAGGATTTGGTGACATTCTTTTTAAGTTTTAAAATATCTAACTCAAGATGCTAATGCTTAGAAAGTTCCTTTGTTCAGTATATTGCATCAGTTTCATCCCTGTTCTGCTAGCTTGTATCTACAGGGCATTACCTACAAAGTCATTAGCTTTCTCTCACTATAAAAATTAGTCCTTTCATTGCTGCTTTGTTATAAAGAGAACAAGTGTTACTTACTTTGCCTATCTCAAAGTCATTCCTCAGCAGGGTTTGCTTTTAGAATATCCTAGCCTTTGATGACCTCCGTCTTTACCTACAACTGTTGGCTTGCAGTGTCTTTTTTTTATTTTTATGTCATCTATGCCCAAAGATTAAAATCTACCTACTGGTTTTATAAACTAGAAACTATGAATTACACCTATAACCCTGGCAGAACGATACAGGAAGTCATTTCCTGAGTCATCTGTGTTTTCTGTGCTACCTGACAAACCAATGGTATGGTTAACAGATGTCAGGCTGGTCCCTCGCTTTTTAGTCAAGCTTTCCCGGCTGCATTTATAATGCAAATATTATTTAAAAATGTAATCTTTTAAAGACATTTAAATGCCAATTTATACTGAAAATGCCTGTTTGCCACTTTAAGCCTCGGATCACACAGCCGTGACGGGAAAGTCGCGTGACAAGGTGCAACTTTGCCACGTGACTTCCTTTTCGGCTTGCTTGTGACTTCATTAACAGAAGTCAATGCAAGTTGTGATGAAATCACCCTAAAGTAGTGCAGGAACCTTTTTCTAAGTCATTGTGACTTTGGTCGCACCGATTAGAATGGTTCTAATGCAGTTAATGGGGTGTGACTTGTCATGAGACTTTGAACTCTCAAGTTACATGGAGGGAAAAACTAGAGGTTTTAAGATTATTTTTAATAAAGGGGATGCCCATCTACAGTATATATACACCGATCAGTCATAACATTATGACCACTGACAGGTAAAGGGAATATCTCATTACAATGGCATCTGAAAATTGGTGGGAATTATTAGGCAGCAAGTGAACATGTTGTCCATGAAGTTGATGTGGTGAAAGCAGAAAAAAAATGGGCATTGCAGTTTGTTGTGTATGGGGCTGTGAAGCCCATGGTGACCCACAGCCAAAAGCTTCTACAATGTTCACATGAACATCAGAACTGGACTAAGGAGCAATGGAAGAAAGTGGCCTAGTCTGATGAATCACGTTTTCTTTTACATCATGTGGATGACCGGGTGCGTGTGCGTCACTTACCTGCGGAAGAGATGGCACCAGGTTGTGGTATAAGAAGGCAAGTCGGCAGAGGCATTTTGAAGCTTTGGGCAATGTTCTGCTGGGAAACCTTGGGTCCTGCCATTCATGCAGGGGTGTACCGTGGGGTTGGCCAGAATGGCGCCCGCCAGGGGCGCAGGCCGAGGGGGGGCGCAAAAACATTGGCAGTGTAGCAGTGAATTACCGCTCCTCCGCTCAGCCTGCGCCCCTGGCGGCCGGTGCTCGCGCCCCCCCCGCTCCAATCCTAAGCTCTCTGTGCACCGAGGCAGGCGGCGACAGTCAGTGTAGGAGCTCCATGCAATAGGCAGCTCCCTTCGTCACAGGGCTCTGCCTCTGCCCACATTACATCATCATCAGTCGACTCCTCCAGGCATGAATGTACTGCAGCAAAGGAAGGCCTGGCTGGCCTCTCAGGTACCAGAAGCATTCTCTCCCTGTCGTCCCCCTCTCTCCCTGTCAACCCCCCTCTCTCCCTGTCATCCCCCCTCTCTCCCTCTCACCCCCCCTCTCCCTGTCACCCTTCCTCTCTCCCTGTCACCCTTCCTGTCACCCCCCTCTCTTCCTGTCACCCCCCTCTCTCCCTGTCACCCTCCCTGTCACGCTCCCTGTCACCCCCCTCTCTCCCGGTCACGTCACCCCCCCTGTCACCCTCCTCTCTCCCTGTCACCCCCTCTCTCCCTGTCACCCCCCTCTCTGTCCCTGTCACCCCCCTCTCACTCCCTGTCCCCCCTCTCACTCCCTGTCCCCCCTCTCACTCCCTGTCCCCCCTCTCTCTCCCTGTCACCCCCTCTCTCTCCCTGTCACCCCTTCTTTCTCTCTCTCTCTCTCTCTCTGTCACCCCCTTCTCTCTCTCTCTCTCTCTGTCACCCCCTTCTTTCTCTCTCTCTGTCACCCCCTTCTTTCTCTCTCTCTCTCTGTCACCCCCTCCTCTCTCTGTCAAACTCTCTCTCTCTCTCAAGGGGGGGGGGGGTGCCGATACAGCTCTTCGCCAAGGGCGCTGGAGACCCTAGGTACGCCTCTGCATTCATGTGGATGTTACATTGGTGTCCATGCCTCAATGGGTTAGGTCTGTTTTAGCAAAAGGGGGCCGTATTCAATATTAGGTGGATGGTCATAATGTTATGGCTGATGGGTGTAGGTCCTAATAATAAATTCAGATTTTAGTCTTCTAAAAGTGTAATATATTTTTAACTACAATACACAACTAAGAAATTGTTACAAATCGCTGTATTACTTGTGAGGATATTAACCTGACCAAAGCCCTGAGTTATTTCTCTTTTTAAAATCCTATATTCAAGTATAATGAGTCCCTAGAACATAAAGGCATACTGCGAGATGCAGGAGATGTATAATGCTGTTAGTTTATTAGTTTAGCCATTACATTTTCAATCTTCTATATACTTTCTTAGGGGTCAATTTATCAATGTTTTCCCTATAGAATTAAAAAAACTGTGTGAATCTATGGTAACTGTTGTGCGAATCTTTGGTGAATACATGGATAAATAGACTCCATAAGTGTTTTAAATCTATACTAGGAAATGTATACCCTAACTGAATGCCATTTATTTTACTAAAGCACTTTGTATCATAAAATGTTCAATTCTTTAACCACTTCAATACTGGGCACTTTCACCCCCTTCCTGCCCTGGCCAATTTTCAGCTTTCAGCGCTTTCACACTTTGAATGACAATTGTGCGGTCATGCAATGCTGTACCAGAATTAAATTTTTTCACACAAATAGAGATTTCTTTTGGTGGTATTTAATCACCGCTGGGTTTTTATTTGTTACAAAAAAAAGAAAAAAGACAGAAAATTTTGAAAAAAAAAAAGTTTTTCTTAGTTTCTGTCAGTAAATTTTGTAAATAAGTGCGCTGATGAGGCGGCACTGATGGGCACTGATAAGGAGGCACTAAAATGCTGCACTGATGGGCACTGATAGGTGGCACAGATATGCGGCACTGATGGGCACTGATAGGTCGAACTGATGGGCACTGATAGGCAGTACTGGTGGGCAGAACTGATGGGCACTGACGGGCGGCACAGATGGGCACTGATGGGTGGCACTTATGGGCAGCACTGATGGGTGGCACTGATGGGTGGCACTGATGGGCAGCACTGATGGGCATCACAGATGAGCAGGCTCTGATGGGCACTGACTGGCATCGCTAATGGGCACTGATTGAGGTCACTGGTGGGCACTGATTGGGGTCCCTGATGGGCATTGATTGGTGTCACTGATGGGCATGGATTGGTGTCAATGATGGGCAATGATTGGTGTCACTGATTCTGGCGTTTCTGCTTTACTGTAATCAGGGCACTGATGATCAGTGCCCTGATTATTTTACTGGACTCCCCTTTGAGAAGGAACCGCTGATTGGCTCTCCTCGCCACACACTCTGACAGTGTGAGGCGAGAAGTGCTGATAAACAGCACTTCTGCATTTACATGTGACCGGCTGTGATTGGACACAACCAATCCCATGGGTGAAGAGCCATGTCATTGACTCTTTACCAAGATCGGGGTTGTGCCGTGTGCTTGGAACGCGGCTCAGCCGCGATCGTCGCAATGCGTGCCCCCGCGGGCGTGCAAGAGCGGCCGTTTTGGGGCGCCATCATATGACGTCCTTCCAGAACGAGAGCCGCACCACTCCGCTGTCATTTGACGGTGGGCAGGCGGAAAGTAGTAAAACAGAAGCCTGGGTGACAGGGTGACAACGTAGAATTAGGTGACAGAGAGCTGTCACCCTATAACAGAAAAAAAACCTGAACAGGATCAACTGGAATTATTTTTAATACATAGTAATATAGTAACATAGTGACAGTAAAATAGTTAGTCAGGTTGAAAAAAGACACAAGTCCATCTAGCTCAACCAATAAAAAACAAAAAAGAAAAACACAACCATGCAATCCCATATACACAATCCTACACCCGCAGTTGATCCAGAGGAAGGGGAAAAAGCCCAGCAAAGCATGATCCAATTTGCTACAGCAGGCGAAAGAAATGCCTTCCTGAGAGGCAATCGGATATTCCCTGGATCAACTTTTCCTATAAATATTAGTACCCATTTATATTATGTACACCTAGGAAAGAATCCAGGCCTTTATTTAATTAATGCTGCAAATGCAAAAATTATTGAAAACAACTTTTCGAAATTACATTAACAGCTCTGCCCCTGTCTGCAGCCTCCTGGGATACACATCACACAACCCAGGACGCTACAGGACCAGTCATCATGCTGCCTATGCCCATTTCTCCCAACCTTTTGAAATGGGCACGAGGGACACCTGTTGGCAAAAGTATGCAGGCATAGGACACACCCCTGCCATGCCCCTTTAACCACTTGCCGACCGCCGCAAGTACATATACTGCGGCGGTCAGCCCCTCACAGGCAGAGTGACGTATCGGTACGTCACTAGCCTGTGAGGCTCCCGCGCGGTCACAGACCCCCCCGCGCGTGTGACCGGCGGACCCGATGTCCGCCGGTCACTCTGCGATCGTCGGGGGAGAGGGAGAAAGGCAGGCGGCTAGTGTAAACAAGCCGCCTGTCATTCTCCCCTGTGTAGAAACAATGATCATACGGTTCTATATATATATATAAGTTGCGCTAGAAAGTGAAAAACATATGTGATTATGTAATAGAGTCCAAAATAAAGTCCATGTAAAAGTAAACAGCACGTCTGACGAAATTTCTGTACAGGTACCGCTTACCAAAGGCAAATGATATATGAGCCCAAAAACTTCAAGGGGTCCACAGGAACCAGATGTCAATCGGACTCCGTATTTCTGAATGGATCTCCTCAGTGTTGGGTATTCATGTGAAATATAAAATGAAAGACGCCATAGCGTAAAACCACAAATAAATTGAATAAACACCCTGGGTGATAGGAATGTCAGAAAAGTGCTAAAGTAGTGATGGTAGAAGACACAGACACCTCCAATCCTGTGAAAATACTCCTTACCAGAGTAATGGAAAGTGTTGCAGAAAAAGCAAAAGAAGGCCTCCCCCGATAGGACTGCAGCTTACCAAAAGGAAAGTATATTGAGCATATAGATCCCAACCGTGTCACCGAAGAGGGCTGACATACATATGCCCTTACCAGCTCCAAATATTGTAAGGCAGAGAGACTCCAAAATCCAACTAAGCACTTCCACTGAGGGCACAGCTCCAGATACTGTATGTCAAAGCCACTCCAGACCAGACCAGACGCTTCCAATGGGAACGCTGATAGAGACTCAGCATACAGGTGGTAACAGCCGTAAATTGAAAAAGAGGTAGACCATAGCGTAAAACCCACGGACAATTTATTAAGAAAAAGGGCAAACACTTACAAACATGAGGATCACAATAGCCAAAAGGAGAGAGGTAAAGAGCCGCCGGCCGGACGACTCCGCTCGCCCGTTCCTTCGTAGGACTGTAGCATATAGGTGACGTCAGCACGCCGTGATCTGACGCGTTTCATCAAAGATGATGTTCTCATGTGTGACCACTCTGCGATCCTCGGGGGAGAGGGAGAAAGGCAGGCGGCTAGTGTAAACAACCTGCCTGTCATTATTCCCTGTGTAGAAACAATGATCATACAGTTCTACTATGTAGGACCGTTGATCATTGTTCCTACAGCTCAAGCCACAGCCAATCACAGTTAGAATCACGCCCCTAGGGACACACACAGCCCCTCCCTCTCAAATAAAGTTAACCCCTTCACTGCCAGTGTAATTTTACAGTAACAGTGCATATATATAGCACTGATTACTGTAGAAATGTCACTGGTAACCCCAAAAGTGTCAAAAATGTCAGTCAAGGGTCCGATCTGTCCGCCCCAATGTCGCAGTACCGCAAAAAAATCGCAGATTGCCGCCATTACGCGTTAAAAAAAAAAACAACAAAAATGACAAAAATCTTTCCCTTTGTTAGTAAACGCGATAACTTTTGCGCAAACCAATCAAAATACGCTTTTTGCGATTTTTTTTACCAAACATACTGTATGTAGCATAAAACAAATTGGCCGAAAATGTTAAAAAATTTTGATTTTTACTTTTTTTTTGGGGGAATTTCATATAAAAAAATGTGAAAAATATTGTTATTTTTGCAAAATTGACGCTCTTTTTTTGTTTATAGCGCATGATCATTAAAATCGCACAGGTGATCAAATACCACCAAAAGAAAACTCTTTTTGTGGGAAAAAAAGGACGTCAAATTTGTTTAGGTACAGCGTCGCACGACCGCGCAATTGTCCGTTAAAGTCACGCAGTGCCGAATCGCAAAATACTCCCTGGTCTTTTAGCAGCCAAATCCTCCGGGGCTTAAGTGGTTAAGGAGAAATCTGCAAAAAAAAAAAAATGATTAGTTACACCCACAAGTGCTTTTTTACCACTACTATTCATTTATTGGCTTTTGAAATTTTAGCACTGGGAAACACTTTTTGAAAGATAAAAAGTGCCTTTTTTATATAACTACACTATATTGTCAAAAGTATTTGGAAGCCTGCCATTACACGCACATGAACTTTAATGGCATCCCAGTCTAAAGCCCCGTACACACGATAAGAAATTCAGGCGGGAAATTTAGTCCGATGACCGATCTGCCGATTTTCGGATTGTTAGTATGGTGCTTCCGACAGCCGACTCCGACTTTTCGGCCGAAAAAATCCTGGTGTGCAGGCTACATAATTTTTGTCGTCTGTGAACACAACGTCCGATTTTCGTGCAGTCAGTACAGAATTCGTCAGACAAAAATCTAAAATCGGAACACGCATGATCGGAAGCAAATAACGACCCGGAAGAATTTTTGTACAAAAACTAGCCATTGTATCAAGAAAGAACTTTTGTCTCACGGCAGGCAAATAAATATTTAAAATGCGGTGCACATGCTCATCTTGGTTAACTATTGATGTGTCCCTTTATTCATTTTTTTCATTAATGTATAAATCATATATTGCTGCCTACTCCCAATATGCTCAATTTTTAGAAATAAAGATAGGCAAGTAGTTTTTTAAACATTTTCTTTACTTTAGAAATAAATATATCCAAACATAAATATAGAGATACTCTAGTAAAAATAGAACAGAAAAAAAAGGGCATTCCCTCCTCAAATAACTTATAAATAAATAATAATGGGTAACAGAAAAAACACATTATAAATTAGATTAATTTATAAATAGGTATAGTCATGTGACCATGGGGGTAGGTGGGGTTTAGGGGCATATTGCCACTGACTGCCATGTGGCTGTTGTGGCTGTGGTGGAGGTGGAGGGGCTGGAGGGGGTGGTTGGTAGTCTGACAGGTGCGTGTGTCCATGGATTTCTCCTCGGACCCCTTTATTCATCACCTGCAGTAAGAGGACCTCTGCCATTTAGCGCTGTTCCTCAGTCATCAGCCTTAATTTATTGGCTGTGAGAAAGCCAAATGAGTCAGCCTCATCTGGCTTTCTTTGCAGGGCCATAGAGGCCTGACTTAAGAACGAAGCAGTGGCCTCCTCCAAATTTTTCGATTTTTTGCGTCTCTTTTCAGGAGGTTGGGTGGTTACTGATTGTTCAGATGACGCCTGGCTTCCACTTGGCTCCTCCACATTGACACTTTCCTGTTTAAGAAATTAAAACATTATTATAATGTTATAGTGTATATAAAATGTCACGTTTGTTTGATTATTTTAACCAAATAACAGACTTTACATTAAGGGTAAATTATTGGCTTGATAGTATTTTTATTGCATCATTATCTTTATTGCAGACAATATATTGTTAAATGCTATACCTGTGTCAAGGTTGGCTCCAGTAAATCTTCCTCCTGGGTTGCAGCACATGAGCCCTCTGCCAAAGTGGAAGGGAGAGTAGAAAGGGATGGCCTTGATTCTGATTGTTCGGTCAGGAAGCGCAGGCTCTCGACATACCAGAGCCTTAGTACATAAATTTCAGCAGTAGCAGCTCCTGACCTTTCAGAATCCCTGATTTTGTTCAGCTCCCTTTTAAAGGTGCTGCGCAGGTTTGAGATTTTGTTCCTGACATAATGAATTAAATAAATCAGCCAATTTTTAAAGAGCCTCATTTTTTAGTTACTTAGTTGAGTAATCCTTACTCTTCACCTTCCACAAAACACAAAACATAGTCAAAGATCATGTATTTTGTCACATAATAAAGATAGGCCCAATATAAGCTGTATTGGGCCCAAAACAACCGTGCTCGAATCTAAAGTCGTACCTTTGTTTGCCCAGATGATTCGTGGTTCGCCGATCGATCGTGCTCCTGTGAAAGATCTGTCCGATGGCGAATCGGCGAGCGAACGATCTGGCGTCCTTTAAATACAGCGCATGCGTCAACTCCGCCTCCAGTGGCGCGCTGACCCAGGGGCGTGTACGTGCCCAATATTAAGCTGCATGCGACACACACACACGTGAGTATGCGGAGGATTCGTGGAGGAGATGGCAGAATCGGGGAGTTGCAGTGAAGGCCGCAGTGGTTGGGCTCAGAAAAAGCCCAAAGCCGCACTTATGAGCAAGGGTGAGATGGTGGAGATGGTGGCCATACTGGAAAAAAAACGATTATGATGGCAAGCTGGAGAATTATAAAAAGCCCAACTCCAGAAAAGACCGAATTCTTGAGAAGGTCATTTCATCTCTAAAGAAGATTTATGGTGTGGATCGATCCAAGGACCAAATCAGAAAAAGATGGTCAGATCTGAAACATAGGGAACAAGAGCAGCTAGGTCACATCCATAATATCCTGAAAAAAGTAAGCAATAGTTATGTTTAAGCAATATGTATTGGGTATATTTGGTGTATGTTGTACAGAAATGTATAGATACTAATGTATATGAAAACTTTACTTTTTAATTTTTTTGTCATGTATGAATTTTCTTGATATATTTAGGATTTATTTGTATATTAAATTAAAAGACAGGAATCCACAAGAAACTATATATGCATATTATTGCAAAGATTTTTATTTACAAACTCATATTTGTTCCTTATTATATTTTTCGCCTTTAAATAGGGAAAAAACGAAAAATGAAATTAAAAGAAAGACAACATATGAGGAGAAGGGAATCTACCATGCCTGCTCCATTCACATTGGATGAAGAAAATGAAGAAACGGTCCCTGATGCAATGACACATTCCCAAAAAGGTAATTGTTTCCTATGCTGAGTAAATCATTAATGTCCCTACTTTTTAGGAGGTAACCATGTACATGTCAGAATATTTTCAGTGAAAAAAGCTGTCAAGCAGTGCAACATGTCATAGAAAATGTCCCTCCTGTGAATTTTCTGACATGCCACATTTTTACTATGTAGAAAATGATCAAAGAAAACACACTGTGACAACTATGGAGGAAAGCAATGTGGCAAGTAGTCCAGAGTGCAGCACGGTTGAGTCAAGTGTTCAGCAAATCAGCTTACCACCACAGCAACGTCAAGGTTGGTAGCCACATAATGTTTAGAAATGAGAGCCAAAAAATATGTGAGTTTGGGATGATTCTTTAACCTTCTATTGTTGTATTTCAGACAAAATGGACATTCCAGATGTCCCCGAAGTTCCCTCATTTGAGCCATGGGATCTGTCACCTACAGCCGGATCAGATCTGGAAATATTTGCTCCAAGATCCCCTGCCATGATTCAGAGTGAGTCGCCAAAGAAGAAACAAACACAAACAAGTGTTGGGGAGCCTGTTTTTGTGCCCAAGTAAGTATTATTCTAATGTTGTTTCTAGGGTATTTCTATTTTGGTGTATTTGATTTAATGCTTCAAAGGAACTACCTGTTTGCTACATTAGCAAGGTGTGAAACCATACAGTGCTAATGTACATAGTATAAAGTGCATTACCATGGGGGAGGAAGAGGTGTAGTAAGCTGTTTGTGTCAACAGGTGGAATTGTTTATGAGCCACAGACACCAGTACTTTCACAGTAGTATAGGTGTCATAAGGGCAAGCAGGTTACACACAGGGTTACACACAGGGTAGGTACTAACTATTAATTAATTAGTTTATGATGAACTTGACCACAAATGTTTACATATTATGACCTCATCTAGTTGCTTGTCATTTACTTAATATATATTATTTTTTATTAACAGGTCGTGTTATTCCTAGTTGTACAATTGTCAGGATGACTGTTGATGCTTTGCAGTGTTGCTCTGAACTTGCTACAGCTTTACAATGCAAAATGCGTGACTTTGTTGACCCGCTGGCAAAATTTTAAGGTTACTTTTTATGTTATATTTTTTGGTTTTAATTGGGATATTTTTTTTTCCCAAGTTCTTAAAAAATTTTATGGCCTATTTTTGGGCCAATAACTGATCATGTGCAAGAGGTGTCCCAAAGTTTTTAACATTTTTATACCGTTTTATACAGGGCTCCTATGCATATGATAACGTTTTATAAGTACTAAATAAGAAGATTTGAAGAACTGTTTTGCTTCAGTTTTTTAACATGTCTACTGAACAAAGTTCCCTGAAATTATAAGAAATCTAGATGTTCTCACCAAAGAGAGTCTGGTGTTTAAGCACTTTACAACACCCTAACCCTAACCCTAACCCTGTGAATGTGTTATTAAAACGGAAAATTGAATACTCACCTTTCCGTAATTTTCCTTTCCTGGTGCCTATCCATGGCAGCATACATATGGTGGTTGCTCCGCCCTCAACCAACCCACAGGACCTCCTTAACTCTATAAAAGTAAGAACTGCCCCCCCCCCTACGCCATTCTTGTAACTAGACTCAAAAATGCAGATTACGTAAAGGGAGGGCGTATGCTGCCATGGATAGGCACCAGGAAAGGAAAGTTACGGAAAGGTGAGTATTCAATTTTCCGTTTTCCTGGTGCCTCCATGGCAGCATACATATGGTAAATAACTCGCTCACAGGGAGGGATACTGCACAGAAATATAGTTTATTAGGATTCACAAAACCGCCAATTGCAGCGCTTTCTTCCCAAAATCACGGGAAGTTAGAGCAGCTGGATCCAGGCTATAATGGACCATGAAGGTATTAAATGAGGACCAACTGGCTGCACGACAAATTGTTTCTGGAGAGACATGTGCTAGCGTAGCCCAAGAAGAGGCTATCCCCCGCGTAGAGTGAGCATTGATTGCTTTAGGCACTGGAAGACCTCCGCCCTCAGAATGAGAGAGGCTGGCCATATAAATACATGTACTCAAAATGGGAGTACCAAGATGGCCGCCGATGGCTTCATCTGCCTACTGGGCATGTGCAGGTGATGTCATAGGGCGGTGCCATCGCCCCGCCCCCAGAACAGTAAAACAGAGGTTAGGTGGCAGGCACGAAGCGCCCCAGGGGCTCCAGAGGGGCTTATTAGCAATCCTGCACCCCAGCACCCACATGAGGACAGACTGTAAGTAGGACAGGCTAAATTTAATGCAGGAAGCATCAATGTTACCGGGGCAGCCCCCAAACCAGAGGTGGGGGGGGGTTCCCGGGAGGAGCATGGCTGAACTAGACTCCTTACCTGGAAAAAGATCCACAGAAAAACAGGCTCCCAGCCTTGTTGGCGCCTTTAGCAGCCTAAGACCTGGGACTCCATCCTACAGGGGAGCATGATCCTGTAATGGTAACACCATGTGAAGGTGCAGTAAGGGCTGATTTTGATCCTGCAGGCTTGAGGACAGAAAAAAGAATGGCGTAGGGGGGGGCAGTTCTTACTTTTATAGAGTTAAGGAGGTCCTGTGGGTTGGTTGAGGGCGGAACAACCACCATATGTATGCTGCCATGGAGGCACCAGGAAAAAATGTTTCCACTCAACAATGTGTGTTATAATATTTTTTTGCCTTGCCGTGTGGGGGGGGGGGCAGGTCTAAAGCTGTGTAAGGTGGCACAAAATGTATGATGGCTGTCCTGTTCACATAGTTGAATGTTAATTAAAGCATTTTAGTTTGTGTGTATAATTATCAGCCTGCTAGAATGAGTGTTCCTTCTGGACCAGTGGCCATCTAACAAGTGATATTCACTAGTACACTGAGTGCACAATGATATCTGTCGAGTGAGTGGCAATCAGTCTACACATATACAGGTTCTATTTAAAGGACTAGCACTCCTAGTATTCTATATGTCATTGTGATAGGTACTAGCACTCAGTCTACTGAGATCAGTGTAATATATAATGTATCGCAGCTTAGTTTGTCCATTTCCCTTTAGATTACCTATATCTAACACTTATATCTCTACACTGAGCGAGTTTCACATAACGCTGATATCTCCTTACATTGGTGGGCAGTGAGAAGGATGTCATAAATTAACACAACATAACAGGTGGATCTAAGTTGTTATTACACTAATGTATAAATAAAAAAAAGTATGGGGACCTTCTGGCCAATGACCACCAATGTAAGGTGACATTGGGTGGACCTTGGGTGTGACCTACTTTACAATGTGAGAGGGCTTTTCGAATTTAACTGGGGTGCTGAAGGCCCTGGTCTTTTGACCACCTAGCAATGCCCCAGAGATTTGAAATTTCATATTTTTCATATTTTGCTTATTACATTGTATATAAATTATATTAATCAATATACTTGACATATGGACCCAAATGCACAGGTTTCTTCCAAAATGTGGATTATCTTTAGTAAAACATGTGGTGCTTAAAAATAATTACGATATAGTGACCTCGTGAATCGGTTAAGGTCTAATCTCACAATTGGAGCAACTGGTAAACCAAACACACATGGTCAAAATCTAATTTTAACAGCTGGGGAGAGACAACAGTAGATAAACACACCGATGAATGTATTAACCCTTCAAAAGTCACACATATATAACACATGATGAACAAAAAACATGTTGATTTTGGCATGTACCCAAAATATTAAAATACACACTCCTGAATAAATGCAAGATTTTTTAATTGCACAAATAATAATATATTTATACAAATTAGACTGTATCGGGCAGGAATTGCTGCCAAGAAACGGCCCCTCTCCCCACAAAATATTCAACATATTGTTGTCTAACATCACGGGCACTTCTGGATGGCAAGCCAGAACGGGCTACTTCCATAGGTGTCATAGGATCGACAGGCCCATGTGCTTCAGCCTCTACACTAGGCCCTGGCATGGCAGGGTCACTCTCAATTGGCTGAGAGCCTACATATGTCTCTGCATGCCTGCGCAAAAAATTATGCAAGATGCAGCAACAGAGGACCACATTATTAATTTTGTATAATGCCAGATGGATGGAGCTCAAGAAAAGTCGAAACCTATTTCACATTATCCCGAAGGCATTCTCCACCACTCTTCTAGCACGGGATAGGCGGTAATTGAAAATCCTTTGCTCGGGGGTGAGGTTTCTCAGAGGGAATGGCTTCAAAAGATGCTCCCCAAGCGCAAAGGCATCATCAGCCACAAAAACAAAATTGAGACCCTTAATTGTTTGCTCCCTGGATGGCAAGTTGAGAGTGCCATTTTGTAGCCGCCGAGCAAACTCGGTTTGGTCAATGACCCCCCCCCCATCAGAATTGCGGCTATTCTTTCCAATGTCCAAAAACAAAAATTCATAATTAGCATTGACAATTGCTAGCATGACAATGCTAAAAAAACCTTTATAATTTAAATAATAGGATCCCCAATTAGGTGGTGGGACAATGTGGACGTGCTTGCCATCAATAGCACCCCCACAAATGGGAAAATTCCACTGCTCCTGGAATTGGCCAGCAACTTCCTGCCACTGCTCTGCGTTTTACAGAAACTGTTGGGAAAAAATGTAAATACAATTAGTGCTTGTGCACATCACATTATTACACACACATTTGGCAGAGAAATGCAACTTTAAGATAAGAACAACATGAAGGGAATCTTTAGCATTTTGGGGTATGACATCTACATACATTTAATTTTCACCTCCTAATGTCATAATATTGTAATTCACCAGCTACAGCATTTGTATATGCTGACTTTTACATTTAGCATGGGTGGGTGGGTAAAACTATGCTTTTAAACATCATTAAGGGCTTGTGCCCACTGAACGTTTTTACATCAGAAATTAAACATACACAATCATAGGTTTGACTGGATGGACTGATGTCTTTAATAAACCTCATAAACTATGTAAAAATACATTTCTAAAGGAATAATTGGTTCTGGGAAAGTCAGAAAATTACACAGATACAATATACTGTTAACAGGCTATGCGTTTAGGGACACATAGGAGAGAATGCTGGGGTGGTTACTGGGTCATTTTAAAAATGGTTAGGAAAATATATAGCTTTACCACTATGTGCATGAGGCCAGAGGGTAGTTACAAAATAAAGACATTGGTAATCTGATGTACATCCAAAATGATCTAAATTAGGTTGACATGACAAATACATGGAATGTAATATAAAGATAAGAAACATACCTTAAAATAGTCCTTCTGCAAGACTTTAATGAAAGCAGAGCAGGTCTCAGGGATGATGACTCCAAGAGCTTGGGGGGAGATACCTGTGGGGAACTTGAGATCCTGCAGGCTTCTCCCTGTTGCAAGATATCTCAATGTTGCAATTAGCCTTTGCTCAGGAGTAATTGCAACCAGCATACATGTATCCTGCTTCAGATAGTAGGGGGACACCAAGGCAAGAAGACGGTGAAAAATTGGATCCGTCATCCTCAAATAATTCCTGAAGTCATCAGGATTATTTTCCTGTAGCTCCTGCAGCAAGGACATGTGGGAAAATTGGTCACGGTTGAGCAACCAATTTTTGGTCCAGGAGGTCCTCTTTTTCTTCTTCTTGCAAAGAACTCGGCTTAGAGCAATTACTCCCAGCCCAACAACAGCAAGAGTAGAATCCTCGGTCATCATAATTGGTTCTCGAACAATGTCTCGGAAACTAGCGAAATGTCGTTAACCAAACAAATGCTACCGAAATCAGCGCGAGATGCCCAGAAGGGTCACGGCCAAAAACTCACTTCCTCTTTTGTAGTGTTGGACGTAGTTACGTCATCTTTTGTCGGACGACAAAATTCGCGTGCAGTCTAGAGCACATTCCAACCAACAGACACGCACTCTGGACAAAAGACGGACGACCGGTCGGTGGAAATTCGTAGCGTGTGTACGATGCTTTAGTCCGTAGGGTTCAATATTGAGTTGGCCCACCCTTTGCAGCTATAACAGCTTCAACTCTTCTGGGAAGGCTGTCCACAAGCCTTAGGAGTGTGTCTATGGGAATGAAAAATTACCTGCGCTTAGTGAAAGATTATTATAAACGATGATTAATAATAAATAATAACTAATGAGGTGAAGCAGCTGCACTCACAGTATTGTACACACCAATAATAACAAAATTAAATTAAACAGTGTTGCGCTGCCTTATATGTATAATGCACATCTTAAATGTGTATAAATATTGTCTAAACCAATAATTATAACATTATTAAATGCCACAAAACATATTAAATCATGTAGTGTGTTTTTTTTTAATTCATTTTTTTTTTTTTTTTAAATGTTTGTTGGTTATACGTTTTTCACTTTAATGGAAAAAAATGTTTCAAATAAAGATTATAGAAAAAAGAAATCATGCAGTGTAAATGCAAGAATGTAGTACACAAGATAAGAAAAAAAAGTGCTATTCATATAAAGATTAAGTCCAAAAAAGAAAGGCCATGATATAGTGATCCACATAGTGTGGCTCTTATTTCAACTTCAGTAAATTCACACTCAGTGCTTCCCTTCAAGTTCAGAGACACATAGCCTCTTACCAGAATCTCAGATCAAGGTCAATAACCACCTTAGTAAGCTTCACCTTTCACTTTAGGTTTGGGCTAACTTTCCTTTGTCCAATTGTCCTTTAGGCTGGGTTCACACCAGTGCGACTCAGATGTGGGTTTTACCGCATCCGATTCGCATGACAGGAGAGTGTGCCTGGCTCTCAGTGGAACTGGTTTATACATCTCCGGGGCACTTGCGGAGCAGATTACACAGGGGTCCTGTGCGTCTTTGGCTCAGTTTTTCAGGTCCAACTTCAGGCAGAAAATCAGGCCTGATTCATCCCTGAAACAGAGAACATGGACGCACCCGACCCCTGCTTTGGGCCGCATCCGATTTAAGTGTGAACCCAGCCTTAATGTAGCCATGCTGGGAAGCAACCCACAGGACAGAACCTGACTCATTCACAGGTTGGGAAGACAGCAAACTAATGAATCAATATTAGGTTTTAGCATATGGCAGTGGCCTGTGCCCATATTATATAGTTACATAGTCACTGCCATCTCCAGAGGCACTTCACAGAGCTCTGCAATCTTGACCTTTTTTCAGACATCTTCTGCCGACAGCACTTTTGTGGCCTGCAGCCTCTATCTGCAGCATATCCACCACGGAAAAATGCATTACGGGGGGACACATAAATCTGCATCCCAAGTGAGAACAGCACATTTATAGTACTGGTTGGTCACAAAAGGCCCACACTTCTTCTTCTTTTCATCCTCCCCCTACAAGTTTCTGAATTTACATCCACTGCAACATAGGGAGGAAAGTCTCACAAGGGATTTGAGAAGCTTACTTTACATAACATCAAGTGAGGAAGAGGGTCAGAATGGGTCACACTGCGTAGGGTCAAACATAGACTTGAACCTCCAACAAATCTCTGAGCCCCCCACCTTCTCCATCATCCTTGACCCAGCAGGAGTCTCTGCCACAGCAGTACACTAATCACCCAATATACTAATGCCAGTCTGACATAACTACTCACATCTATATTATACTTGTAATTAACTTTTATTGTTATAGTTTCAATATATAGTATCAATATTATCACATATGTTACCGCTATCTGTCACTTCCTAATTAAATGTTATATAGAGTTTGATTTTACCTGCAAGTGTTTGTGTAATCTCTTTGCACATCTCGAAATAAACAGCAAAAACCTAAACTTACGTTACGTAACTGGGATAAAACACGGGCTCGTGCAGGGCAACATGTGGCAGCATAGCATAATCCCTATAAGACTACACTTTAGTAAAACCGGATATCCTGCATCAAGACAGAAGAGTGTGTTAGGCGGTCATACCTTGCAAAGTGTTCGCCTGGCCCAAATGCAGGAGCAGCACAAGCTGAAGCTGCCTGCCAACCACCTGATATGCATACATCCACATGCCACTCAACACTGGCATTGCTGTAGTGGCTGCAACAACAGCAGCGGGCCATCAATGAGTATCTGTGCCAGTGCAGGCTGAGGACAGGCGCTAGGGAGCTGGGCTCTTTTCACAATGCCTGCGAGGGAATATTGTCATAGAAGTAACATTATCTTCATTACAAAAAATGTAACAAAATATGTAAAAAGGAATTCAAGGCTGTGAAAATTCAAATTTAATGAAAGGAGAGAGAGTTATGACAAACCAAAAAAAAAAAAATATTCAAATATATTAACAGTAAAAAGTCTGAGCATGTAGGCACTTTAAAAAATAATTTAAAGATTGTGACTGGGGACAAGGAGAAAGCAAATGTGTTATTCCCCTTCTTCCACTCTGTGTACACAAAGGAGTATGGGGTAGCTCACATCCATAATGGGGTATTATTGACATAGCCCCAAATGAACCACTATTGCCCAAAATTGATATGGTCCAGAAACATCTAGACAGAATAAAGGTGAATAAAGCATCTGGACCAGATGGCAAATACCTAAAAAAGTGCTAAAAAGGATGAGCTCTGTTATTTCAAAGCCATTGTTTCTACATTTTAGGAACTCCTTGATGACTGGCATTATATTACTCGACTGGCGTACGGTCACTGTGGTACCTTTTTTTAACCATATTCTGTATACAGTATATAAGGCGGCTCTCATGTGCAGAATCACGTACCTGTACGTGATTCTCAACTTCTGGGTCTGGGGCGCGACCACAGCGGGAGCCAATCAGCAGGTCCTGGCAGACATTGAGTCCGCCGGAACCGCTGATCATTCCCAAGAGAAGCAGAACAGCGGTCTGCCTATGTACACAGGAACATGGAGCTCTGCCTTCTCACAGTAAAAGCACCCCCCACACAGTTAGTAGGCACTCCCTAGGAACACATTTAACCCTTTGATTGCCCCTGATGTTAACCCCTTCCATGCCAGTGTCATTAATACAGTGACAGTGCATATTTTTAGCACCAATCACTGTATTGGTGTCACTGATTCCCCAAAAAAAGCGTCAAAAGTGACACTTAGTGTTCAATTTGTCTGCCATAATGTCGCAGTCCCGCTATAAATCGCTGATCGCCACTATTACTAGTAAAAATAAATAAATATAAATTCCATAAATATATCCCATAGTTTGTAGACTCAAAATTTTGCGTAAAGAATCAATGTACGCTTTTTGGGTTTTTTTTACCTAAAATATGTAGCAGAATACATATTGGCCTAAAATTTTTTTTATTGGATATGTTTTATAGCAGAAAGTAAAAAATATTGTTTTTTTCAAAGTTGTTGGTCTTTTTTTTTGTTTAAAGTGCAAAAAAATAAAAACCCAAGAGATGATCAAATACCACCAAAAAAAGCTTTATTTTTGGGGAAAAAAGGACATCAATTTTATTTGGATACAGCATCGCACGACTGCACAATTGTCAGGTAAATGAGCGCAATGCCGTATCTCAATAAATGGCCTGGTCATCAAGTGGGGTAAACCTTCCGGAGCTGAAGTGGTTAAAAAGGTATCAGAGTCTTTACCAAGTAACTACAGACTGGTTAGTTTAACTTCTATAGTTGGGGAGGTACTGGAGAGTACAAGCGCACATAAATGACTTTTTGCTAGAAACAAATATTTTATGCAATATACAGCATGGAATCACAAAAGAGAGAAGTTATCCAACAAATCTGACTTCTTTTTATGAGGAAGTAAGCAAAAACTGAGACAAAGGAGGGGCTGTGGATATAATATACTTGGATTTTGCAAAAGCGTTTGACACAGTTTCCCACACATGGATAATGGGCAAGTTAAAGTCTACACACTTGGAAAATTCAGTTTGTAAATAGATAGAAAACTGGCTAAAGACCGTATTCAGAAAGTAGTGATTAATGATTCATACTCAGAATCACCTAAGATTATTAGTGGTGTACCCCAAAGTACAGTCATGGGACCCTTACTTTTTAGTACATATATAAATGATTCAGCCCCCATTCACACCGGTGTGATTTGTCATGCAATTTGACAGTTTCAAATCCCACCCCATTGTCGGCAAATGAAGCATTCAAATTGCCGCAGCTCAAGTTGCAGTGACTTTGAAAAAAGTCCCTGCACTACTTTTCGCCAATTTCACGGAGGCTTGCATAGTCTTCTGTTGTATGAAGTCGCAAGCTGCAATGAAATCGGCAGAGCAAAGCCACACCATTGTGAATGGGTGCTTAGAGTTTGGGATTAAAAGTACTATTTCAGTATTTGCAGATGACACCAAGCTATGCAGTGGAATAACTTCCTTACAGGATGTCTCTAACTTACAAGATAGGCCAAAATGGACGGTTTAATTGGGGTAAGTGAGGTTTAACCTTCCTAGCAGTATTCCCGAGTGTGGCTCGGGGGTTACATTTCAGTGCCAAAAGGGGTAACCCCGAGTCACACTCGGGGTACAGCCAGAAGCATCGCTGGATCCTGGTAGAGGGGTTACTTACCTTGTCACCGGGATCCAGCAATGTATGTGGGCAGTGTGCGGCGGCGGATTTTCCTCCCGATGCTCTCTGTGCCCTGGCTTCCCTCTCCTGCGTGACGCTCGCAGGGGGGTGTTGAACCGGCGGCAAATTCAAAAGTAAAACACACCAAACACACTGATTACATTGCAAAATAGAATAAATTCACATTAGATCGCCCAAGACATTGTGCTGCCTGGGTCCGAGAATGAAATGCTGCCCCCCCCAAAAAGAAAAAAATTCACGCCCTCCAAGAGGCCCCCACATTCTATAGGACTATGAAAGCAGTCAGAGGGGTGTGAGTGTGTACGGAGTGACAGCAGGAGCAGGACAGAGCAGTAAACACTGGGCAGATGAGCGCACCAGGCTTTCTACTGTCTATAGTGCCACAGTGCCCTGCAGGGCTGCGGGCATGGTACAGAAGAACGCAGGTTGGCGGACAGGGTACAGGAGAATGAAGTGCTGCGGGCATGGTACAGAAGAACGCAGGGTGGCGGACATGGTACAGGAGAATGCAGTGCTTCGGGCATGGTACAGAAGAATGCAGGGCTGTAGGCATGGTACAGGAGCCATGCCCGCAGCACTGCATCTTCTGTAGTATGCCTGCAGCCCCGCATAATGGCAGGTAGTGTGCAGTCTCACTTACCTGTTCCTAAAGGGCGCCTTAGGATTTAAAAATGGCGCCGCCCGGCGCCACACGTCAACACGTCCGCGGCCGGCCTGACATGCACACTGCGCATGCGCCGCCGCCGAACATTTACGGGCTTTGCGAACAAATAGCCGAACATTTACGGGCTTTGCCGAGCGGCGGCGTATGCGCAGTGTGCATGTCGGGCCAGCCGCGGACCTTTTTTTTTTTTTGCGATAGGGGAAGAAGAGAAGAGGCGGCCGGGGGCTGCCCCTCTCTAAGTGCCGCCTGCTACCCATGGTCCCACCGGGACCCATGGTAGGGCCGGCCCTGATCATAGACTTAATAATAGCATGCAATGCCAAGCTGCAGTTTCTAAAGCAAGCAAAAGTATTAATAATGGCATAGAAACCCGAAAGAGAGAGTAATATTAGAGAAGGCGTTCAGTGCTTTCAGTACATTTATTAAAATGAATCAGTTCTGGATTAGTAATGATTACAAAACCCCTACAGTTGATAATGCCAACTAGTTTTTTTTCTCTGTCATCCATACTCAAAAAAGTGATACCCTCCATCATTACCAGCTTCTGCCGCCTCTGCTGACCAACCATCACTACTAGCTCCTGCCACCTTTGCTGCACTGCCAATGTAACAGGATGTATAGTTGGCTGAAGGGCCTAACAGAGAGTAATTGTAACTTGCAGTTTATTAACTACTTGAAAATCAGGCCTATTTCTGACATTTATTTTTAGAAAATTACTTAGAACACCCAAACATTATATATATATATATTTTTAGCAGAGGCCCTAGAGAATAAAATGATGGTTGTTGTAATATTTTATTTTTCACACTGTATTTGCTCAGCAGTCTTTCAAACTCCATTTTTTTTGGAAGAAATACACTTCAATGAATTTAAAAAAACTAAACAGTAAAGTTAACCCAATTTTCTTTTTTGTATAATATGAAAGATGATGTTACGCCGAGTAAATACTTAAAAATTATGCACACTCATGGAATAGCGACAAACTACGGTACTTAAAAATCTCCATCGTTGACGCTTTAAATAATTTTAATGGTTACCTGTTTAAAGTTACAGAGGAGGTCTTATGCTAGAATTATTGCTCTCATTCTAATGAGACGTCCCCTCCTGCTGCTGGTACTAACAGCCGAGCGGCTGTTTAGCCGCATCAGTTGTTATTGCAAAAAAGCCGATTGTTGGCTCTAAAAAATGGTACCGGGGTGATGTCTCCAGCTGCAGGCATCACCCGATACAACCACTTGAGCAAAATTACATACAGGTACGTGATTTTGTGGCAAGTGGTTTAACAGACACAGAGTTAGAACCAATAATGCAAAACAGGGTCGGAATGGCAATGAGCTTTAACCACTTGCCTACGGGGCACTTTCACCCCCTTCCTGCCCAGGCCAATTTTCAGCTTCCAGCGCCCTCACGCTTTGAATGACAGTTGCGCGGTCATGCTACACTGTACCCATATGAAATTATTATCATTTTTTTCACACAAATAGAGCTTTCTTTTGGTGGTATTTAATCACCTCTGGGTTTTTTCATTTCTTACAAAAAAAAAAAGAAAAAACACAGAAAATTTTGAAAAAAAAAGTTTTTCTTATTTTCTGCGAGTAAATTTTGAAAATAAATACATTTTTCTTCTTCACTGATGTGCGCTGATGAGGCGGCACTGATGGGCACTGATAGGCTGCACTGATGGGCACTGATGAGGTGGCACTTATGGGCACTGATGAGGTGGCACTGATGAGGAGGTACTAATATGCCGCTCTGATGAGCACTGATAGGTGGCACTGATAGGCGGCACTGATGAGCACTGATAGGCGGCACTGATGAGCACTGATAGGTGGCACTGCTGGGCACTGAGAGGTGGCACTGCTGGGCACTGAGAGGCGGCACTGCTGGACACTGATGGGTGGCACTGATGGACACTGACGGGTGGCACTGATGAGCACTGATGGGCGGCACTGATGGGCAGCACCATCAGTGCCCACACTCAGCGCCCATAGTGCTGCTAGTCAGTGCCCATCAGCGCCTAGATGAGCAGGCACTGATGGGCACTGACTGGCAGCACTATGGGCACTGATTTTGGGCACTGATTGCAGGCACTGTGGGCACTGATGGTGGGCACTTGTGTTATTTTATTTACCTCTTTTGTAATCCTGATTACATTTTTCTTTGTCCCCTAAGCGCTAATCGGCTCTGCTCCTTCCTCACACGCAGTCTCTGTGTGAGGAAGGAGAGCTGGCGATGAGAGATGATCTCATATGTTTACATCTCTCATTGCATGGTCCGATCACGTGGTAAATGGCCGCTGTGATTGGCCATTTACCACGATCTGTGATTGGCTGTGTCCAAGGGACACGGCCGACACAGATTTCCCCCGATGCGCGCTCGCGGGAGTGCGCGGGGAGCCTGTCACTGGGAGGCCGTTTAAAGACGGCCTCCCGGAAATTAGAGCCCGCGCTGTAGCCATCTTTCGGCTATAGTGCGGGCCGGAAGTAGTTAATACACTGTAGATTAATACAAAACACAATATAAAAAATTACACAAACATGGACTCTTCACAGCAATTTTCTGAGAATCATTCAGGGTAACATGTGGCTGCATAGCATTGTCCATATAAGACGCTATTGCAACAGAAAGTCTAGCAGAGAATCGCCACTTTTGTAAAAAAAAAAGTTTAGAACAGCAACTTGTACTTATCCTCCAGAGCTTGGTAAATGGGTTAAAGCTTTACTGTGTAAAGAATACCCAATCACGTGAAAGGAAAATTAAAAAGACAGTATTTTTGCTTGCACATGATTGGATGATAGAAGTCTACAGAGCTTCTGCTCATTTACTAACCTCTGGAGAAACTGCTCTTGCAGATTGAAACTGCCCTTTGAAAATGCACAGTCTATTTGCTTTTATTAAATCAACTCCTTAGAATCATTCTTATTTGTTACCTTTTGACTGGTTCAGCTCAAAGATGGCGAATTACAAATAGACCTTCCTAACACCCACATGACCCAATGGTTTGTGTCATTTTCTCTCCTATTTCGACTCTTTCTTGACTGTTCTCTCAAAGGAAACCTATACAGAGAAGTACATTTTCTAAATAATGACCTGAGACAAGCATGCAGTTGAGGACTTCTGACTTCAATCCTGATCTCCATGCTTTGGGTGAGAATCTCACAAAGTACTGGTACCACAGAAAGTCAGACAACTAGCATTTTCAGAAAGAAGTCATCAATTGCATCCTCTGTATTTCTTTCTTTTTTTAAAATTCAACGTTTATTAGGAGAAGGAAAGGCATACAGATCAAGCAGAAGCAATGGTAATGGTCCACATACAAAATCACAGGCAAAGCAAATACAAAAAACAAACAAACAGTTCTAGTGAATACCAGTAATCATAGCACGTAAGACCACACAGCAAAACGTAACTCCCGAAAAATCAGAGAAAATTACTATGGGGAGCCCGGCCCCCGAAGAGGCCCCGCCCTCCCCCGGCATCTTCATATGGCCGAGGTACTGTGAGGGAGAGACCCACTCCGGGCATGCCAAGTCCCACCAGGCACCCAGTATGAACAAGTGTACGTATGCCCAAGGGGAGTGACAATCACAAGAAAAACAAAGAGTAACTGACTATCCCCTTCGTCTCCTTTTCACTTCTTTCACATGAAGGTGGGGAGGAACCCACCACGGGAGGGGAAAGGACATGACAAACAGAGAGAAAAAAGAAAAAAAAAAAAAAAAAAAAAAGGAGAGAGGGGGGGGGGACAAGAAGAAAGGGGGGAGGAAAGAGAGGAAGGATGAATGGAGGGGGGAAAGCGGGGAAGAGACGGCCACCCGGTCCGCATATGCCTAACTAGGCAACCAATGCTTTGTATTCATCGGAGAAACTGAACTCATGCCAGTAGAACCACCTTTTGAGGAACATCTCCCTATTGCCCCGGTCAGCGGCCACCAGATCTTCCATTTCGTTGATGCAGGCCACCTTCCGCAGCCACATAGCTACTGTGGGAGGCTGCGACTGCTTCCATAGAAGAGGGATACAGCTCTTGGCCGCAGTGAAAAGGAGCGGCAGGATTGATTTTTTATAGGATGCTCGCGGAAAATCATTGTGGTGGAGAAGAAAAAGGCCAGGGCACAGAGTGAGGGCATGGTCCGTGAACTTTTGCGCAATGCGTAGTACTTCCGCCCAAAAGGGTTGAAGACGGCTACAAGACCAAAAGATGTGGAGAAGGGATCCCACCTCCTCTCCACACCTCCAGCAAAGATCGGAGCAGGAAGGGAACATCTTGCGCAACCGGGCCGGAGTGTAATACCACCTGGTCAATAACTTATACCCCGCCTCCTGATATTTGGAACAGGTGGAGGTTTTGTAAGTGAAGAAGAAAATCCGTTCCACTTGGTGATCCGAAAAAGAAAGGCCCAAGTCCTGCTCCCAGCGGGTGATATACAGTGGTTTGGAGGAGGGATCAGGCCCCGTCAGAAGACGATAGATCAGAGATATGGTATGGCGTAAAGGAGCGTCCGAGACACACAGCTCCTCAAAAGGCAAAAGGCGTCTAGCAAAAGAGGTCGCAGGCGGCAGGGACTGCAGAAAGTGAGCCAGCTGCACCTTTTGCCAGAAGGACAGCGCCTCGTAGGGAGTACTGGAGAAAAGGGTTTGCCTGGACACCCACCGCCCCCCAGCGATAAAGTGTCTGGCCTGATGGAAACCTCTGGTCTTCAGGGCACGGAAACCCTGATCCAGCAGACCTGGGGTGAAGTCCTGGTTCTCAATAACTGGGAACAGAGGAGAGGGTAGAGAGGCAATCAGGCCCTCACCGCAGATCCTGCGGCCCAGTCTCAGGGTAGCCCCCACAGTCGGGTGGTCGGACACACGTTTTGGTAGATCGGAAGTGCCCCACAAGAGGGATTCCGGAGGAACATCCCCCACATTCCGCTCAATCCTGATCCATTGCTTGAGGTGGCCATGGACGTGCCAGTCCACGATCCTGGCAAGGTGACAAGCAGCGTAATACAAGGCCGCATCCGGAAAGGCCATGCCACCACCTAGCTTGGGCATGCGGAGAACCTTAAGTGAAAGGCGGGGCGGGCCCCTCACCCAAAGAAACCTACGAAAGGCTTCATTTATTTTACGCAGGAAGACCGGGGGAACAGCGATTGGAAGGGCTTGCAGAACATATAGCAGACGAGGCATGACATTCATCTTAATAATGTTGCAGCGCCCAAACCAGGAGAACATCCCCTTCTGCCACCCCTCCAAATCTTTCCGAATCCGAGAGAGAAGAGGAGGGAAGTTGCATTCAAAGATGCGGTCGGGGCAGTTGGGGAGGAAAATACCCAAGTATTTTCTCTGTATTTCTTTCAATACATTTTTTTTTATTATTATTTTCTCAGCCCTCCTTTTTTCCTAGCTCATAGTTCATCCTTCACATTGGTTAACATTTGTTTAACATTTTCACCAGTATTCTGAGAGTTTTTTTGCTATGATGTGACTAAAATTTGTTCTCTGTTTCTCTTCATTTCCTCAACCACCAGAAACAAGATGGATGCTGATCAATTTGCTTGTTACATAAATGATTGTCAACCGCTTATCAATCAAGTAAACCTCAGTTTTATCCTCTGTGGTACTCTGGAAAACTCATAAAACGACCCCAAGAGTCTATCTCATTCATTTAGTAACGAGCAGGGCCCTCTGATTCCTACTGTATTAAAGTGTATTGTATTTGTACTGTCTACCCTCAAGTTGTAAAGCGCTGTGTAAACTGTTGGCGCTAAATAAATCCTATATAATAATAATAATTTAGTATCACCTAGGAAAAAAGCTAGAGAAGCCAAGCAATTCCAATTGAAAGCCGAATACCAATCTTTGTTCATTTGATAACCTGACATGTGGTTGTAGGGAAGCAATTAGACATGAACCTAACTTGTATCTGACCCATAAGAATGAAAAACAGATTTGCTGGTCAGAACACAAATATTTTCTGAAAGGATAAACCTGAAATCCTAATTATTTGCGCAGGTTTGATTAAGGTATTTGATATATTTATAAACCTTTTCAAATTATACCTGATTATAGGATTCTTACTAGCAATCCCTTTAAAAGGTTTACCTATCTGCCATGAAGAAACACATCTCAAATCTTTATTCTTCATCAAGAACGTTCATTGTGAAGCTAATCTCCTATTACCTAGAATCTTTTGGCATCTTCCTCTGCTAATTGTGTAGTGACTCTGAAAGCAGAAGACACATTAGCCGAGGTAGAGAAAGTAATTAGAACTGTTGGGACAAGACCACTTTCCTGCAGCATATCCAAAAAAGTTTTGTGATCTTCTTGGTCTCCACATTTAAAATGGCGTCATTATATTTTACAATGAATTTCCAATATGTATATAAAATACATAAAAAAATTTATGTAAAAAACAATGAAGGGAAACATACTTATCTGATCTTCCGCTCCTTCCTGCAGCTAGACCAGTCCCTGCAGCTTCTACACCCCCGCACTCTTGTGGTCTAGAGCAGTGTTTCTCAACTCCGGTCCTCAGGGCACACTAACAGGCCAGGTTTGCAAGAAAACTAAAATGAATCACAGGTGATATCATTTGCTGCTTAGTGATTGCAGTATTCTAGTCTGCATCTCCCCAAAGTAATACTTAAAATCTGGCTTGTTAGTGTGCCTTGAGGATCGGAGTTGAGAAACACTGGTCTAGAGTCCTGACATCATCAAGACCAAATCCCTGCTCTGAACTTGTAGATGCCGAAGGACAATCCACCAATGAAGTGTGGGGGAGCGCCATCTGCAGGTGGAGCAGAGACTCAGGTAAGGTAAAAACTGTTTCTTCTTTCCCCTGGAGAAAATAAACTATTAGCCCTTGCAGTGCGGACACAGCCCCACCACAATGGATCATTTTTTTCTGCTCTACTGACAGCGTGACTCCTACTAGTTACCACTGTCAATCAGGCCTTGCAGGGCTGGGCAGGGGACCATGTCAGTCTGCAATGTCATAGGCTGATTACAGGACTGCAGTCACGCTATGTGTCAGCACTGCATTCTGTAGGTCCCAATAAAGAAGAAGGTACACAACATAAGTTTGCTTCAACAGATCTGATTTCATGGTTAGCGAAAGCTATGGATTGTGGTGGGGACTGACGTAATCACCAGTTATTTAGACCAGGTTTTCATAAAAGCCTTCAATATATCATTTGGAAGAGACAGAGGAATTCAGTGCTTACGTTTTTCATTTTCTGCTTATATACTCAAAAGGCTCTTTGAAATACAGCAACATTCAATGCTCACAGAGATAAACTAAACTTCAAAGTGTGAGAGAACATTGATAATAAAAACTAACAGAAAATAATAAATATTATTCAAAATAGTTATAGCAGTTGCCTAAAAACATATGACATAAAAAGGGTTAACATAGGTACCGTTGACATAGGGTTAATATATCTGTGGGCATGTGCCCAATCTTGCAGCACGTGTAAAACTCAAGGACAAGCTTGGAACTGCTAAACAAAATCACAGAGAGAGGATGCTTCGGTCTAGTGCAGTACTTTAATGATTTATTAAAATGAATGAAAACAAGCAGCCACAAATGTACTGGAACAGACGGGCATGTAGCAGCTGCAGTGGAAGGGTTTGTTACTGTGAGCACTTAATAATCGTTAAGGTGCTACATTAGATTGTTGTGTGCCCAAAGTCACCCCTAAGCCTGACATTAGTGGAGTCAGCATCTTACCAAAATACTTATTTTCTGATGATGTGTACTTTCCCTTTGAAGTTTGACAACCGTATTTGTAATCTCCTTTCGATACAGGATCAGTTTGTAGGCATTCAGGACTTTATGTTAGTAGCCAAAATTAAAAGCCCTTAAAATGTATGTTACCGCAACATTTCAAATTCCTGATACTTGTCTGTGTTACCATGTATTTGTATTAAAATGTATCCTGTTCTCTTTGCATTGCTTCCTTTGTGTGAAATACTTGGTGATCCTGCCAGTCCCCCTGCCTTCCTATTTCAAACTGACCACACCAGAGCATGGAAGCAGATTTATCCAAATGTAGTACGTTTTCTTATTTGCATTATATTTGGGAGCATAGCCTGCCTGTAATCTAATGGTTTGTGCTGATATGCCCCCCTGCACAGCTCTTCACCGGGAAGAACAGTGTACTGCTGTTTCTCTGCCTCCTGCTGACACTGCCCCCTGCAGTCTCCACCCTCATCTCCCCATAACTCTAAGTCACATAGGTCATGTGATCACATATAGAAAGAAAATAAAAAAGGTATTTATAAATATATATATATATCGATATATATCTATATATACAGTATCTCACAAAAGTGAGTACACCCCTCACATTTTTGTAAATATTTTATTATATCTTTTCATGTGACAACACTGAAGAAATGACACTTTGCTAAATGTAAAGTAGTGAGTGTACAGCTTGTATAACAGTGTAAATTTGCTGTCCCCTCAAAATAACTCCACACACAGCCATTAATGTCTAAACCGCTGGCAACAAAAGTGAGTACACCCCTAAGTAAAAATGTCCAAATTGGGCCCAATTAGCCATTTTCCCTCCCCGGTGTCATATTAGTCACGTTAGTGTTACAAGGTCTCAGGTGTGAATGGGGAGCAGGTGTGTTAAATTTGGTGTTATCGCTCTCACTCTCTTATATTGGTCACTGGAAGTTCAACATGGCACCTCATGGCAAAGAACTCTCTAAGGGTCTGAAAAAAAGAATTGTTGCTCTACTCAAGACACACTTGTCTTTGTACTCCTCACCTGGTTGTCGCCACACATGCTTGACACCACCAGAACCAAATAAGTTTATCTTAGGCTCATCAGACCACAGGACATGGTTCCAGTAATCCTTGTCCTTAGTCTGCTTGTCTTCAGCAAACTGTTTGCGGGCTTTCTTGTGCATCATCTTTAGAAGAAGCTTCCTTCTGGGACGACAGCCATGCAGACCAATTTGATGTAGTGTGCGGTGTATGGTCTGAGCACTGACAGGCTGATTCCCCACCCTTTCAACCTCTGCAGCAATGCTGGCAGTACGTCTATTTCCCAAAGACAACCTCTGGGTATGACGCTGAGCATGTGCAATCAATTTCTTCGGTCGACCATGGCGAGGCCTGTTCTGAGTGGAACCTGTCCTGTTAAACTGCTGTATGGTCTTGCCCACCATGCTGCAGCTTAGTTTCAGGGTCTTGGCAATCGTCTTATAGCCTAGGCCATCTTTATGTAGAGCAACAATTCTTTTTTTCAGATCCTCAGAGAGTTCTTTGCCATGAGGTGCCATGTTGAACTTCCAGTGACCAGTATGAGAAAGTGAGGGCGATAACACCAAATTTAACACACCTGCTCCCCATTCACACCTGAGATCTTGTAACACTAATGAGTCACATGACACCGGGGGGGGGGGGAATGACTCATTGGGCCCAATTTGGACATTTTCACTTAGGGGTGTACTCTCTTTTGTTGCCAGCGGTTTAGACATTAATGGCTGTGAGTTGAGTTATTTTGAAGGGACAGAAAATTTACACTGTTATACAAGCTGTACACTCACTACTTTACATTGTAGCAAAGTGTCATTTCTTCAGTGTTGTCACATGAAAAGATAGAATAAAATATTTACAAAAATGTGAGGGGTGTACCTACTTTTGTGAGATACTATATATATATTTATATATATATATATATATATATATATACACGGTATATATAAATAAATATATGTATTCGTTGTTTTGCCTTGACAAACAATTTAAGTATTGATCATTGTTTAACATTTTTGGAATACTAGAACTATGCATTCTCTTAATGTCAGGGATTCTGTCAATTATTAATGGAGTTGTCATCCCCATATTTGCCTCTTCTGTCTTTTTTCACCAATGTTGATTATAGCCACAGACCACTGATCTAGATTTAGTAGGTAGAGATGGCTGACGTTGATATACATTTATGATCTGAATAAACAAAAGGGAGTCAGACCTTTTAAATCAGCACAGGAAGAAGATTTTTGAAACCTTTATATAAAACATATTGTTAATAGTGCTATCTGAAACACTAGTTCTTTGTTAACTTTGACTAGCTTTGAGCATACTAATCAAGAACTTCGTATTATTCAATGATTTCATGACAGTAATAAATCAATGTAAATAATATATCAATACATATTTTTTATAAAATATATTCTTTATTTATTAATCACGTATGGACTGTAAAGTGGATGAACAAATAATAGTTAAGTACACAGGGGCAGTCATATTTCTTATTCCACATACATTATTTCTGCTTAGTACTGCAACAAATTGACTGAATATTAAATTTTCTGTTTTTCAGTTCAAGTACTCTTACGAAAAATCGCTAGATGGCTTATCCTGTTATCTTAGCATTTGCTCAACAGAGTTGAAGAGGGGTTGACAAACAGTCAGTTGAGAGAATTAAAAAAAATCTGTATATGCAGTAACCTCATGAAAACATACAATAGTAAGGAAGTAAAAAAATGTCAATTTATTATTAAAATAAAAATTACTAATAAAATGTGTTTGTTGTTTGCTGCATGTCCTTGCTTAGGTAAAAATATATCCATTGACTCTCTTCTTGAGTTTCAATAGCTATTAAATGATTATGCTTAGAGTTAGTGTTTTATGACAATAATAAACCAATGTAAATAATAATAATATAATCAATACATAATTTTTATAAAATATATTCCTTATTTATTAATCACCCATGGACTGTAAATTTCATATACACTCTTTCTGCTTAGTACTGCAACAAATTGACTGAATATTACATTTTCTGTTTCTCGATTCAAGTACTAGATGGCTTATCCTGTTATCTTAGCATTTGCTCAACAGAGTTGAAGAGGGTTAACAAACAGTAAATCTGTATATGCAATAACCTCGTGAAAATATAAAATAGTAAAGAAATAGTAATAGAAAGTAAAAAAAAAAAGTCAAATTATTATTAAAATCAAAAATGACTATTCAATAAAAAATTTTTGTTATGTTGTTTGCTGCATGTCCTTGCTAGGGTAAAACATATCCATTGAAACTCATCTTGAGTTTTAATAGCTAAACATTTTAAGAGTTAAAATTTCCTAGTTATATAAGGCTGAAAAAACACTTATCAAGTTCAACTTTTCACAAATTCTGAGGCTTTGGTCTAGAAGATGTCAAAACAAAAACCCCTGGGCAGCTGACCAATCTGCCACACAGGTAGAAAACAAATAGCTTCCTGACCTCCAAGGGTAGGGGAATCAATTCAATTGATCAACATTTTGCTCTCTTAGCTTTTTGTAATTATTACTTAGGATATTATCAACTGCAAGCAAATTATCAGGTGCTAATAAATGCCATTATTGCTTTTGCCACTAGGTAAGTAAACCTGTCTCCTGTGTTGGGTTATTAATGGAGTGCAATGGTCATCTCTCTCTCTCTCTCTACCACATTATCTGGTGTTGGCAACACATTTGTTAAAGGTTAGATCCACATTTTTTCCCCACATTTTATACCATGTTTCACAATACACCAATTAGAGTGTAACAAGAAACATGGTCACATTCACCATCCCCAAAAACCCAAACCACCCCTCTCCCCAGAATAATAGAGTGCACCTTTCACCAGAATCTGGTGATTGTGATTGTTTGATATTGATATTCAGGTCTGAGATCAATTCCTACATGTGCCAGATGGAACATGGACAGACAGTGCTGGCGATCCCTTCTCCCTGATTACTCTGTAGTTCATCAGTTCTTTCTTAAGACAGGTCTTTATCTCTATATAAACCAGAGGCTGGAAAAAGAGCCTGTACATTACACAAGTGATGCACTAATCCCATCTGCTCTACAGGTTTAGGCTACGTTCACATCTAGGCGATGCTATTTTTACAGGCGTTTTTTAGGCGGTTTTAGGGTGTTTGTTTTTTCTAGCAGTGTTTTTTGCAACGTTTTAGCAGTGTTTTTGTGTAGCTGTTTTGAGTTGACATGTCACCAATGAAAAGCAGTGTATTTTTTTGTTATACCTGAAGGGTTTCACATGTACTGTCACTTTAAGGCTGGCTCCACCCAGGAGTGATGACAAGGGTCAAGGGGCAGAGTGGCCATCTTTAGACACATGCAGAGATGTATTGATATGCAGAGCTGTCCTGTAATGCTGTACAGTGAGTCCTGAATAAACAACCGTTGTTCCAGACCAGAGTCCTGTGTCTCTCACAACACGGAGAATATAACAGTGGCGACGAGGATGGGATTTACAAGGTTACTATCCGTGTGAGAAAGGAAAGGAAGAAAAAAAAACTCTGGATTGTCAGGAATACAAAACCCACAGAGCCCAGCAGGAAAATGTCATTGATCGGGACATTAAGTGAATTTGATGGAGAACAGACAACGTGGATTTCTTGGATTGAAAGATTAGAACAATATTTCTGTGCAAATGCCATCCCAGGCGACAGGCAAGTAGCAGTTTTTCTGACAGTGGTTGGTGCTAGGACATATGACACTCTTAGGGATCTCCTTTTCCCTGAAAAACCAGCAACTAAGACTTTGGCAGAGCTCCTGACACTGTTAGGGAATCACTTCCAGCCTAAACCACTAGAGATTGCAGAGAGATTCAGGTTCTATCAGCGGCAGCAGCAGCCGGGTGAAGATATTAAGGCTTATGTGCTCGCCCTTCGCAGACTAGCCTCAACCTGTTCTTTTGGGGAGTATTTACCAACTGCACTGAGGGATAAGTTTGTCATGGGACTGAATAGTGAGTCTAGCCAAAAGAGACTGTTAACAGAGAAAGACCTTACCCTTACAAAGGCAATTGAGATAGCTTCAGTGATGGAAATGGCTGTGAAAGATACAGAAGCTTTGAACCCCCAGAGCAGAAGGGGAGAGGTTAAAGAGGAAGTTTTCAGAACAGCAGTCAAGCAAACTGCAGCTAACTGTAAATATAGACCCTCACCAACCAGGACGTCAGCTTGCTACCGTTGTGGGAATACAGACCATGATCACAAAGTCTGCCGGTTTAAGGATCAGCTCTGTCATAATTGTGGAAAGGCAGGCCATCTGAAACGAGTCTGCCATAGTAAGAAGGTGCGAAATAAACAACCTCTGAACCCCAGGACAAAGGCATATATGGTGGGAAGATATCCATCGTCATCGGAATCAGAGGATGAGGAAGTGCTCCACAGATTGGACATACATCATATGCATTCAGCACCCTCAGCAATGACTGTAGAGGTAACCGTGGAAGGAAAGAAACTCAAGATGGATGTAGACACAGGAGCAGCAGTTTCAGTTATCACCCAGAAACAATGGAGAAAACTTCTGATCCGAACAACTGTCCGTCCAACACCAATCAAACTGCAGACATACTCAAAGCAGATACTCCACCCACTGGGGTACGTGAAAGTACAGGTATCCTACAAGGGTCAGACAAAGAGAATGCCATTGTATATCCTAGAACATGGGGGACCCCCTCTCTTTGGGAGAGACTGGATTGCTCACTTTGGCATGCCAGACATCGCCATTAACCCCTGCAACACTGTGACCATCACATCAAGAGATAACGAGGGATGGGTGGAATCCCTGAAACAGCGATTCCCACAAGTCTTTGATCACCATTTGGGAAAAATAAAGCATGACTGTGTGAGACTCAGGCTGAAACCCAATGCCCAGCCTAGGTTCTTCAAAGCTCGGACGGTACCTTTCGCACTCCGAGCAGGTGTGGAAGCTGAACTAAGCCGGCTGGAGGAACAAGGTGTCATCTCAAAGGTAGAGCACAGCGAGTGGGCATCACCAGTTGTACCAGTAAAGAAAGGGAATGGGGACTTACGCATTTGTGGCGATTTCCGCATGGCACTAAATTCTCAACTGGAGATAGACCAGTATCCCCTACCCAGAGTAGATGACATTTTTGCCTCTCTTGCAGGAGGTCAAAAGTTCCCCAAGCTTGATCTCAGGCAAGCTTATTTACAGTTTGAGGTCCACCCTTCGTCCCGCAAGTTTCTAACAATCAACACTCACAAGGGACTGTATGAATACAATCGGATGGTGTTTGGGGTAGCCTCCGCCCCAGCCATTTGGCAACGCAAAATGGATGAGATTTTGGCGGACATTCCTTTCACACAGTGCCTGTTAGATGACATGCTCATCACGGGCCTGACGGACCAGGAACACAAGCATAACGTGGAGCTTGTGTTGGCGAGACTGCAAGAACAGGGTCTAAAAGTGAACTTGGCGAAATGCCAATTCATGGTACCTAAATTGGAGTTTTGTGGCCACCTTGTGGATGCAGAGGGTATACACACCACGGAAGCCAAAGTTGATGCTTTAGTAAAAGCTCCAGCCCCGACCAACGTCCAGCAGCTGCGATCATACCTGGGCTTGCTGAACTATTACCACAAATTCCTGCCGGATCTAGCACACACTTTGTTTCCATTAAACAAGCTTTTGGAGACACACTCCAGATGGAACTGGTCGGCTGCATGCCAACGTGCTTTTGAAGTTTCTAAGCGAAAGCTGTTGGCGTCACGCATGCTCGTGCACTATGACCTCCAAAGGCCTCTCACCTTGGCTTGTGATGCCTCACCCTATGGTCTAGGGGCTGTACTATCTCACGTTTTACCAGATGGGTCAGAGAAACCTGTGGCATTCGCCTCCAGGTCCTTGACAAAAGCAGAAAGCAATTACTCTCACATTGACAAAGAGGCTCTGGCGCTCATATGGGCAATTAAGAAGTTTCATCTTTACCTGTATGGTAGGGAATTCACCATACTGACTGATCATAAACCACTCCTTCAGATCTTTAGCCCTGACAAAGGCATCTCCCAGACGACTGCAGCCCGTCTTCAACGCTATGCCCTATTCTTGGGAGCATATAACTACAAAATCCAGTATCGCAGCCATGATGCCAACGCTAATGCAGACGCCATGTCCCGTCTGACAAGGACATTAACAGACTCTTCTCCACCTGTCAAGAGTTGTCGTTACACCAGCCTGTCCTTTCTGTCTTCCGGGGAAGTAGCAGCCCATACAGCCAAGGATACCTTCCTTAAGACAATACTCTCCTGGGTACGTTACGGTTGGCCTGCAACTGTCACACAGGATTATGAGCCTTACTTCCGTAGGCGTCTGGAATTAACTGTGTCTGGCAACTGTGTTTTATGGGGAGACCGAGTGATCGTTCCACAGACCCTCCGGAGACACATTCTGGAATTGCTACATACTGGTCATCCCGGGGGCACACGTATGAAACAAAAGGCCCGAGGCTATGTGTGGTGGCCGAACCTCGACTCCGATATCACGACATATGTGAATGCGTGTGCTGGATGTGCACAAACTGCGAGAGACCCTCCTCGAGGGTGCGTCCAGCCCTGGACTTGGCCCACGGTTCCCTGGTTTCGCCTACACTTGGACTTTGCAGGCCCGATCAGAGGACACACCTTTTTGATCATTATTGATGCCCATTCAAAGTGGCCTGAGGTCGTTCCTGTTACTCAGCCAACGACTAAGGCGACGATTTCCATACTGTTACATCTCGCTGCTACGTTTGGATACCCCAGAGAAATTGTCACAGACAACGGTGCACAATTCACAAGCCAGGAGTTTCAGGGTTTCCTGACTGCCCACAACATCAAACACAAGTTGACCGCACCTTACCACCCGGCTACAAATGGTCAAGCAGAAAGGTTTGTACAGACCTTCAAACGCTATTTCAAAGCTACTGTGGCTACAAGTAAACAACAGTCCCTGTCACCCCAGCAGCTGGACTCCTTCCTTTCTGCTTACAGAACCACACCACATGCAACCACTGGGAAAACTCCAGCTGAACTTCTTTTGGGTCGGCAGCCATGGACTGTTTTGGATATGCTCCGCCCTCAAACGGTCCAGGAACATGTACGGCAGTCCCAAGACAAGAGGGTCGAACACGACGAGATTCCCCGGTTTACAGCCCAGCAAAAGGTATGGGCCCGATCTTATGGCGCTTCCAACACTCGTTGGCTTCCTGCTATCGTCGCAGAGACTTTGGGACCCAAAATGTATAGGGTCTGCCTGGAAGATGGTTCCATTTGCAGAAGGCATGCGGACCAATTGCGTCCTCGTTCTCAGCTGCCCGAATCCCTGACATCGGCTGCACCTCCAGTGTCTCAAGGATCTGCTCCTACCGGATCAGGAGGCATTGAGACTGATGCTTGGGGAGACTCTGAACTTTTGAACTCAGCTCCAACAGAGCCCTCCAGCCCTGGACCAGAGGTCTGCTCACCCTCTGAGCTAGGGAATCCCCTCTTGGCCCCGCCGGTGTCCATTCCGGCCAGCCCTGCTTCCTCCAGCCCCGAGTCGCTGGGTGCCCGTCCTCAACGACACTGTCGCCCTCCTGACCGGTTTCAAATGCAAGACCGGTTACGAGACTTTCGACGGGCCCGCCGAAAGTGATCCGCTGCCATTTTCTCCCCGGAGCTTCCCTGGAAGTTGTTCTCACATCCGGACATGGAAGAAACCATGTAAATCTCCTGAGTTGGAGGACTGTATTGGACAATTATGAGTACTGTTTTATGCCTGTTCTTGTTTTGTTGTTTTTTTTTTTTTGTTTTTTGTTTTTTTTTTTTAGGTATGGATGGAAGGTGTTATACCTGAAGGGTTTCACATGTACTGTCACTTTAAGGCTGGCTCCACCCAGGAGTGATGACAAGGGTCAAGGGGCAGAGTGGCCATCTTTAGACACATGCAGAGATGTATTGATATGCAGAGCTGTCCTGTAATGCTGTACAGTGAGTCCTGAATAAACAACCGTTGTTCCAGACCAGAGTCCTGTGTCTCTCACAACACGGAGAATATAACATTTTTTACATTACATTTGCATAAAATGGACCTCCTCTTCAGGATTTTGTGGTGGTGTTTGGTGTGCTTTGTTCGGTTGTGCTTCCGTGTGCTCTCCTGCTTTTGTAGAAGATGGCTGATAAATACACATTTCTTTTGTGTGCATCCGTTGCACTTTTGACGCTGGAGGAAGAGGAGGAAGAGAGGAAGCATAGATACTGGGTCCATCCTGTGATTGCAGATCCACGACAGCGTGGCCAGTTCTGGGCAATGTACAGTGAGCTTCGTGTGCATGAGGACAAATTCTTCCAATACACACGGACACGGATGTCTGTAAAAAGGTGTGTTCATCTCTTAATCCTCAAAAAGCTTGTACAATTATAACAATGTATGATAGATTATTTCCCCACTAACAATCAATATTATATTGTACAGTTTGGATGAGTTGCTTGAGTTACTGTCTCCACCTCGTCAGCGAGAAGACACCTATTTTTGGGACAGTATTACACCGGTCGAAAGGCTGATTCTTACACTGCGGTAAGCAACAAGCCACCTCCCCAGCATCCTCCCCATCCCCCCTCAAACCCTATTTCCCCCTCCCAACCTCCTTCCCTCATGTACTCCCCTGCATTCCTAACCTTCTACCGCCAACCTCCTCCCCCCTTTCCTCTACCCCATTGGGTTCTCAACCTGTGGCCCTCCAGTAGACGTCCAATGACGAAACGCGTAGGGCGGTACCTTGCGTCAACGTCACTTCCATTCTGCAGATCTACTACATGCTATTTACAGTATATGTTACACTATGGGGATTTCTTTATGTTTGAGTACCTAGATGGGACCCGTTTATCTGAAAGGATTCCCAGGAACCACACTTAGGAGCTTTGGACTGGATAAAAATCCCCCTATGGACATTCTCATAGCCACTACTGGTTACCTTTCTTTCCAAGGGTGAGTGAGACCTCTAGTAGAGAGTTGAGTCACGAGCACTCGAGTTCACCTTATTCACCTTCACTTTCTTACTGGACTTTCATTTGAGCACATCCATATAGGGGTTTGTCCCTGGTTACATCTCACCATTCAATTCTTTGTCATTTATTGTTTTATTTCATCAGTTAAGATTTGAAACATTTTTATATATTATTTTGGCACTTCACATTAAAAAATCTTTATCATCACTTTGTGATATTCTTTTCAAACTATAGCATTTTAAGTATATAAATTTTACCCAGACGTTATTCTTTGGTTAAATGCACTTTTGCACTGGCACTTTAATCCGCACTCTTCTATATAGTGATTACTATCTTGCGGTTTGGGTACACCACTATTTTTATCAAGTACATATCAGGTAGCGCCGATTCCAACTATTTATCTTTTTTCTAAAGTACCAGTTTGTTTACTATGTAGTCCCATCAGATGCCGATAACCCTGTGCACAAAAGTGGTCTAGCATTTTTTCAATGCCAGAGAGGGTGTTATGTTCAGTATGATTGAAGATGCATAGCATTTTCATTCCATAGCAGATAATTTTTTTGTATTGTGCATGCAGTCCTGCATATATAATACCAAAAAGAAGGGCGGAACGGAGTGGTTAGAGTATATAAGGGGTGGGTGGGGCTTCTGAGAAGTGGGAAAGCTCAAAAACGAAGGGTGGGGTCTGACGCCCCACCATCTTAAAACTTCACCAGCCGCCACTGCTGCTAATCTAGCGGATTATTTGGTAGTGGCATGTCAGGCAATGGGACGTCGGGTATTGGCATGTCGGGTATTGCCATATTCGGTATTGGCATGTCGGGCATTGGCATTTCACGCATTTCCTGGCTGTGGTCTTCTGCTGAATCAATATCATAATTTTCATCATCTTCCGCACCAGCTGGAGTGTGCCAGGAACTTTGGGTACTGAAAAAAAAAAAATCTAAACATGCTTTAGAATGTCTATTTACTTCATATGTTACTTTCAAAGGAACATGACCTACCTGCTCAATTCCAGTACAGGCCTAAGAAAGTCCAAATCTTTGGAGTGTAGATATTGGGGAGGTTCTTCTGCTGCCTGCCCACTCCTAAATTTGCAGACTTGTCGCCTATATCGTGTGTATGCATCCTTCAAGCTTTAATAGTATTAATAGTTTAACTTCAATAGTATTACTGTAAAAAAAAAAAAAATACTTATGTCATTTCTTTTTTACCTACGGGTACTTAGCAACTGGTCAATCCTTGGCCAGTTTGCACTTTGCTTTCATGACTGCAAGTTACATTATACGTGACACTTGAGCTACAATTTGGGATGTCTTGCATGATGTGGTGATGGCACAACCTAAGGAGGATGAGTGGCTCTCTATTGCAAAGCTTTTTTGAGAAAGGTGCAATTTCCGTAGAAGCAACTTGCGTAGAAGCGATAGATGGGAAGCATGTTCGAATTCTGAAACTGATTGACAGTGGCCCAAAATAATTAAATTATAAAAAATATTTTTCATTTGTGCTTCTGGCGGTCGTGGATGAATTATTGCTTCCGCTACATTGACATTGGCTCTTACTGGAGTAGTTCGGACTCCAGCATCTTTGCTCAGTCCACATTCGGCCAGATGCTGCATAATAATGATCTGGACCTGATTGCAAACACTCCACTACCGGGAACCAATGGTCTACCTATCACCTATGTTTTTCTTGGGGATGAAGCTTTTGGCCTATCAAAGCACCTTCTTAGGCCGTACTCCAGCCGAAACCTCAATGTTGAGAAGAGGGTGTCAGGGCCGGTGCAAGGATTTTTGACGCCCTAGGCGAAACCTCATTTTGCCGCCCCCCTAGGCACCGCCCCTGGCTCCGCCCCCTTGACTACACTCAGGGTCGGTGCTAGACTATGTTGCGCCTAGGCAAGATCAGCTGCTTGCACCCCGCCCCCCAAAGAAAAAAACAGTAAAACTAAATGATCTAAATTAGGCATAAATAAGGGGGGCAACCTGTTAGTCTGTTAGTTTTTTTTTGTATTGTTTTTCTAATGGCACTTTTTTTTGTATTATTTTACTGTGTGCCATCAGAAAGAGGGGGGTGAGACTTGGTGAGGACAGCCAGTCAGTGAGCAGTGTACGGTGAGGACAGCCAGTTAGCGAGCAGTGTACGGTGAGGACAGCCAGTCAGTGAGCAGTGTACGGTGAGGACAGCCAGTCAGTGAGCATTGTATGGTAAGGACAGCCAGTGAGTGTGAGCAGTGTACGGTGAGGACAGCCAGTCAGTGAGCAGTGTACGGTGAGGACAGCCAGTCAGTGAGCATTGTATGGTGAGGATAGCCAGTCAGTGAGCAGTGTATGGTGAGGACAGACAGTCAGTGAGCAGTGTACGGTAAGGACAGCCAGTCAGTGAGCAGTGTACAGTGAGGACAGCCAGTCAGTGAGCATTGTACAGTAAGGACAGCCAGTCAGTGAGCAGTGTATGGTGAGGACAGCCAGTCAGTGAGCAGTGTACGGTAAGGACAGCCAGTCAGTGAGCATTGTATGGTGAGGACAGCCAGTCAGTGAGCATTGTATGGTGAGGACAGCCAGTCAGTGAGCAGTGTATGGTGAGGACAGCCAGTCAGTGAGCATTGTACGGTGAGGACAGCCAGTCAGTGAGCATTGTATGGTGAGGACAGCCAGTCAGTGAGCATTGTATGGTGAGGACAGCCAGTCAGTGAGCAGTGTACGGTGAGGAGAGCCAGTCAGCGAGCAGTGTACGGTGAGGACAGCCAGTCAGTGAGCAGTGTACGGTGAGGACAGCCAGTCAGCGAGCAGTGTACGGTGAGGACAGCCAGTCAGTGAGCAGTGTACGGTGAGGACAGCCAGTCAGCGAGCAGTGTACGGTGAGGACAGCCAGTCAGTGAGCAGTGTACGGTGAGGACAGCCAGTCAGTGAGCATTGTACGGTAAGGACAGCCAGTCAGTGAGCATTGTACGGTGAGGACAGCCAGTCAGCGAGCAGTGTACGGTGAGGACAGCCAGTCAGTGAGCAGTGTACGGTGAGGAGAGCCAGTCAGCGAGCAGTGTACGGTGAGGACAGCCAGTCAGTGAGCAGTGTACGGTGAGGACAGCCAGTCAGTGAGCATTGTACGGTAAGGACAGCCAGTCAGTGAGCATTGTACGGTGAGGACAGCCAGTCAGTGAGCATTGTACGGTGAGGACAGCCAGTCAGTGAGCAGTGTAAGGTAAGGACAGCCAGTCAGTGAGCAGTGTATGGTGAGGACAGCCAGTCAGTGAGCAGTGTATGGTGAGTCAGTAATGAGCAGGCGTGATGTCATTGCTGAGCAGCCAATCAGATGGCTGCAGCATGTGAACCTGAAAAGAACACTGGCGGAAGAGCTTCGTTCTGAGGTAAGTATATATTAATGTGCTAGTATGCAATGCATACTAGCACATTATGCATGGCCTTGCAGGGGATTTAAAAAAAAAAAAGAAAAAGTCTGGTTTACTAACACTTTAAGATTTCAGAAAAGGTAATAACTAAAAAAAAAAAAAAAAAAAAATTCCTAACATGCATGAAGGGATTCCTGGGTGAATGGAACAGACCTCTACATTAAGTGAAGTGTTGGATACACTGGAGGAGCTCCTTACTTTATATCTGAAGTTCTAAAACTTAGTCCAGTTCTTCTTCTAATTACAGTAGACAATTTCTTCAGGCAGCAACTCTGCAGCCTCCTGAACGCCCCTTTTTCTTGTGCTGAACAGCAGCTCTTCTTATCTCCCATCGGGTCGGGAGCAGAGGAGACACAGCCCCCACCTGCAGAGAGGCGGGACTCTGCAGACTGCGATCACCAATAGGCTAGCCCTGCTGCCTGCACGTGACCCCCTACCACACATGACCATAAATCATGATGATCACAGCCTCACAGGACGCTCGCCGAGTCGCTGCCTATTGCTGAGCTCAGATAACCGAGCCAGCTTAGAGAGCGGCGATCGGAGAACAGAGGAGATGGTGTGATTGGTGTCATGTCCAGTGTGTATGTAAGAACGGGCAGACGGGCGGCCAGTTAGCCGCCCCTGGCTGATGGGCGCTCTAGGCAGGCGCCTAACTCGCCTATAGGTAGCGCCGGCCCTGGAGGGTGTTTAACTACAGGCTCACCAGAGCAAAGAGAGTGGTCAAATGTGCATTTGGCCTTTTATCTAACAAATTGTGTTTTTTGAACAGCATCATCAACCTTAACATGCAGAACGCCATATGTGCAGTGAAGGCAGCATGCATCTTGCATAATTTTGTAAGGGAGCGGGATGGCGTGTGCTTCGAAAATGCTTTAATGCACACTATGCAGAGGGCACAATGGAGCAGGAGTGGTGGGAACACAAGTGGTGTATATATGTCCGAGATGGTTTTTCCACATTCTTTATGACCACAGGTTCCATAGCAACTGGAAGCCATAGAAAATTGTTAAAGTGACAATTTAAAATACATTTGAAATAAAGACTTCCAAAGCTGTTAAAATACATCTGAAAATAAAAGACTTCCAAAGCTGTTGTATTGGTGTGCATAAAAATGTTCTGCTTTGATGTCTGTGTAATGTGTTCATTACCTATAGGTTTTCTGATTACTAAACTTGCAGTATGCTATTTCCTAACTTTGATCACTGGGGTGATTTGAAAAAAAAAAAAAAAAAAAAGAAACATGGAGTATGACAATTCTGGTGCATGTCTGCAAAAAATGCATAGCTTCACAACACTACAGTACAGGTAGCATAACAAGAAATACATATGGCAGAACAGAATGGGAGATATTACAATGGCTTGCTCAGATGCATGCAAAAAATGCTGTTGCCATGCTGCAGACATGTGAATGGGCAACAAGGCAAAACAAGGCTTTAGAACACGTTACAGAGATCAGGAGCTACTAAATGCTTGTACAACACTTGTAAAACGCTCCTGTATCACATCTCCATTCAAGTCTATGGGGCCAAAACACCTGTAATCTGCCAAAAAAAGAAGCTCATGTACTTTTTTGAGCAACGGGCATTTTGCTTAAGGCAACAGAATGCTCAGATGTGCACAGGGGTCATTGAAATAAATCATATTTGTCTTGTTGGGCGTTTTTATAGCTGGGGCTTAGAGCAGAAAATCGCCCAAAAATGCCTAGATGAGAACAAAGCCTTAATGCAAACAATTAGCGCATGCACATTGATCATGAGATGATTGTTGCTACATTTGCTAATGTTTTTAAAAAAGGTAGACAAATCTCAGTTTTTGTTTTGTCCTGTGCTTATTTCTCAAGTTAACATTTGGATGTCCTCCTTTTTTTCCACTAAGGCAGTGTAAAGGCAATAGCATTCAGTAAGACATTGTAGACTTTTGACAGCAGATGCTGTACTTGAAGAACTAACTCAGCTCTGTCTAGCTGATCATCATCCAATGATTCAGGAAATTTTCTTGAAGGGAGACAGGAAAGGTATGATATCCAGAGGCTATTGCCATTTTTCCTAATGTCCGCCAGGATTCCACCAAACTACCCTGCAGGCAGGGCTGGGAGAAGGACATAGGCGCCATTGATCGTGAGGTGTGGGATCTTTGTTTATCTTCTGCTCCACTAGTTTCGGTATCGGCCTCTAAAAAACTCTCCCATTAATATTTACTACACAGAGTTTATAAAACGCAAGTTCAACTACATAGATGGGGGAAACAGAGTACCACTTTATGCCCAAAATGTGAACATGAAAACAGTGACCTTATCCACATGCTTTGGAGATGCCCTAAACTTTTTACTGGACTGAGGTCCTAGAAACGATTTCACAAGTGTTTCTGTTTAGAATTCAAAAAAATCCCGTTGTATGTCCGTTGGGTGCCTTGGAAAAAGGAATCCCTAACCCAACAAGCTTATAAAGCAGTTTTACGTCTTTTATATACTGCTCGTAAACTGATAGCCCAATACTGGATTGTCTCCGGGGTGCCTACCAGACAGCAATGGGTGGAACAAGTAAATAATCTGCTGATACAAGAAAAGTTGACATATCAACATAGAAATGTTTTCCGTAAATTTTACTCATTGTGGAAACCATGGCTAGATGTTCCTGGTCTTGCACCTCATCAGTTGATCAGGAACAGACTTCTTCAGGGGTAGGCCCCTACTGGAAATTCTGTAAAATTTGTCGCTAGATTATGTCTAGGTATTGGAGCTCCATAGTATCTTAGTATCTTTGACCTAAAAGGCCATAGTATCTTTCCTAACCCTCAGGGCTCTGAGGGTTGGTTCTGTTGTGTTTTAAGTGTAGCACTGACCGCCGAAAGGGCTGCTGGTTTGATCTAGGCCTGCACTCTACCAATAAACCCCAGTAACTTGGCTCAATCCCCTTGGCACACTGTGATGCAATGCAATACAATACAATGTAAGATAGTACAAAACACCTGTATTGTCACTCCAGGATAATACAACAGCACAATGTATTTCAATATAAACAATTAGAAAGAAACAGTATACATATATATATGTCTATACCTGGGAGCTCCCCCTACTTTATAAGCTATGTGTGAGATCTCACTTTTGGGAGTACTTAGTCCTGGATCTTCTTTTCTTCGCTAGCTAAAGTGGCTTCTTGTGATTTGTAATCCACAGTTTTGGTGAATTAAATTGAAGTGAAAATGCTTCTGGTGTAGCTGTAACAACTATTTAAACATTTCTTGAGACATCAAGGTAGATAGGCCTCAAACCTTCTCAGTATCAGTTGCTCCTCTCCTTCGTGGAACTATAATTTCCAGTGAGACCTGTATATGAGTCTAACTGCATGTGAGATTTAACAAACTGTGGGCCGTGACCCGCTCACCCACTAGATAGAGGCTTTGTGTGGTGACTTTTGTCCGGTGACTGAAACTTGCTTCTCCATCAGCTGGACCAATCGCTCCGTTCAGCCCCACTGGGTGGATCCCGTCCTCCGATGCTCGGATGAGTGTCTCTGCAATCTGGCCACTATCTCCCCACAGGTCCTCTCACGATTCCAAGAGACCTAAAATGGCTGCTCCGGCCCCTTTTATCCCCTACCCAGAATGCCCTGCACAAGAAGGTGTTAATGGGTAGGTCACCAAACCTCCCAAAACCAACAATCACTTCCTGTCTCTTTCAGAAAAAAAAACATAGCTGCATTACCAGTATTTGGTCCCTAGATGGCTCCAACTACTCAAACATAGCAATGTCCATGGACGTTTCATTAAAGTATACAGACACACATCAACATAGGAAAATATCAGCGCTACATAGGCTTTTGTTCTTTCATGTTATGTTTTCATGAATATGTCGGTATGCTATATATTGTTTAACATATCTTAACATGCATTATACCGGTCAGCAAGCTTTTACTTTTTCTGAGATACCGTTTATCTTTGCTATGTACCAATGTAATATGTCCTATCTGCTAATGCGTACTTGATGATATGCATTATCTAACTCGTTCAATAAACTAACTTTTTCTGCTAAAAAAAAAAAAAAAAAAAAAGCAAGAACTCAGGGGGAAGATTAGCAATGCTGATGCACAGTTAAGCCGATGACAAACAGCGATTTTGCCGCTAATGACAAAATTGCCAGTGTCAGAATTGCTAAGAGGCTGCCTATCTTTCCCTATGAAATCTCTCTGGCCCCAAACACTGCTAAACTTTGATCGCTAGCAATGGGAGCGACATCTCGCTGCCTCAGTAAGGGAGCGTTTCCATAGGGACAAGCTGGCAGGAACTTAGCGATTCTGACGCTGGCCTTAGTGATCCTGCCGCTGGCGATTTGTTTAAAAACCAGGAGCAGAGAGGCAGATTACAAGAGAGCCATAAAATTACAGCTTGAGTCATAAACTTACAACATTGCAGATTAAAAGTGGCATTGTGACAATTTAAAACAGGCTCTGCTCATCTTTTAAATGTGTGCTTATGTATTAAGCAACAAACATTCTTGAGTATAGTAAATCTGTAAAACTGTAGAACTGCTGCAGTGCGCATTTCAGGATTTTGGGTGCAGGTTATATACAAAAGCTATTGCAAATGGTTTTCTGTATGGGAAACCATCTGATTTGCATTAGATACTTCTGTGCATAATTTTCCTAAAAAGACCACTCTACCTGAGTTCTATATATTCCCTTTGCCTATTATCTTACCCTTACTAACTATATTTCCCTTTACCTATCAGCTTATTTGCAATTTCTAAATTTCGCCCTTACTACAAAGCAAATTTTATTGAAGGTGAAAACTTTCTTTTCTTTAATCTCAGGGGAAATCATATGCAAATGTTTTAATTTGCATAGCATCTCAAACAATGTGTGTAATAAAGAGATTGTTTTATATTCTCTTTGAAGGATTTAAAACAACAGCATCTATCAGTTTTCACTGTTGCATATTCTTTTTCATACACGCCTTCCAGCATAGCCTCAAAAAGCTGCTCCTTTTATCAAATGAGGTGTGAGCCTTGTCTCAAGAGTAAGTTTAGATTTACATAATTGTATCCCGTGAGCACAGAACGCCTTGTGCACTTAGTACCAATGATAAAATTATAAGGTTTGCACGGGGTTTATCTGCAGGCACACCCCTTGACAACTCCTGATCCGCATTCTTGTTCCACTCAAGTATTATAGACTATAACAGCCAACAACTGACATTTTTTAAAAGGCGGCCCAAATACTTATGCAGATCTCTGGATCTGACTTTTTTTTTTTATATTATAAAGACCTAGTACTAACCATATTTATTCTAAGGCACAGAATCATACGGGCTGTGAATTCAAGGCAGACTGAGCACTTTGCAAGTGCAGTTGCTCCAGAGCTTAGTAAATGAGGGAAAGCTCTGTGATTTTCCTCATTCAATCACGTGCAAGCAAAAATGCTGTTTTTTTATTTTTTATTTTCTTTGCATGGGATTGGGTATTCTTTGCAGAGTGAAGCTTTACCTCATTTATTAAGCCCCGGAGCAATTGCACTTGCAAAGTGCACAGTCGATGTGCCTTTAGTAAATCAACCCCAACGTGTACGTGCGCTTTTGCTGTCAAATTTGAGAAAACCCCGCTATATGTTTATGTGTTCCCATTTTGTAGGGGATTCTGGGAGCCCCTGCCCATTTTATTGTGGCCATAGCTAGACAGCACACATACCATTCTCATTATTATGTAATGTGTGTGATATGGGAATAATATTCATGAAACTTATGACGGCCAAAGTGCATTCAGTACAAGATGAGACTCTCATGTAGATAAATGAGAAACCATTATATTTAAACAGGGTTCCACTATATTATCAATACATGTAGAATATGACTTGGTATTCTTTATACATATGCTATAGAAACGTGTCCAGGCATGTTCTAGATTGTTTACCACTTGTTTACCTAAAATCAGAGTTCAAGCTAACTATGTTGGTACAATGCCAGCGTCCATCTTAGGATAAGTTTAATTAAACTCTGTGGGAGATTTTCCCCATGTTATGGAAAGTCTAACCTTATCTTGCCTGACACATCTAGTTATTCAATATGACATGGGGAATGAAGCAATGTCTAGAAACACTTGTTATATGATTGGATGATATGTAGCAGGATTAGGGGATTCACCATGTTATTGGACATTTTTCAATCCTTAATGTTTAATTTGATAAATTTGGATCTGTAAGATGATTGGTCAGTAATTAATGAGCGGATGGTAGTTAGAGTTAACTTCCTATCTCAATGTAAAAATATATATATATATATATAATGAGGTAAATGACTTGCTCAGTGGAGATCTACTACCTGACTCCCTTCTTCTTCTTTTAATCCAAGAACCTGTTGATCTTGCCAGAAATGCATTGTCCTTGGCAGAGGCGTAACTAGAACCTTCAGGGCCCCGGTGCAAGAAACAATGAAGGGCCCCCCCTGGACCCTTAGCCGGGGCCCTTCCCTTCAAGCCTGGGGCTCTTCCCACTGATCCTGGGGCCCTTTACTCTCATTGCAGGGCCCTTTATTACGGTCCCGCAGTGGGACCCTTTCACAAGTTCTGCAGTGGGCCCCCTTCCTGCCATCTTGGAACCTCCCCACGGTGGTGGAATGCCAGGGCCTGGTCCCTAGTGTGACCTTTGCAATCCTGGAAGTTCACCCACTGGTGTCAGTAGTTTTTATTTTCTGGCATTTTAATTGTATTATTTTTATCATTTGATTTTATTTTTTTACAATGTCACTGACTATGACTCTGTCCATTCAGAAAAGGAAGGAGCTAGTGAATTACATATTTACCAACCATTTCCTGGTTCTCTATTGTGACACATTCCCTGCAGCAGCCGGCAGGAGAGGGGAGGCAGCACAGTGGGGGGGGGGGGGTTGACAGTGGGGGGAGGGGACCTGGGGAGCACACAGGGGCCCAGAGACAGCAAAACACAAGTGAACTGGATAGGAGGAGTGGCGGGGGCAGCATACAGAGGAACCAATCTCCTCCATTTTCCTCTTGCAGCTACAGGAGGAAAAAGGAGGACAGTGATTTCTCTACATGCTGCCCCTCCTATCCAGGTGTACAGGGGAGCCGCACAGGCCCCCTGGAGCATTGGGCCCGGTTGCAATTGCAACCCCTGTAGTTACCCCCCTGGTCCTTGGTGCTGTAAGCTCGACAGAAGATTATCTTCCTTCCTAGCTATCTTCTGCAAACTACCTATTGCCCTGTCCCCATGTAGTGTGCATGAAGAGACATGAACACATTTGCACAAACAAATGGCAACCACCCCATTCTATAACTTTGCAGTAAGGAGCCATTCCATGTGCTCCTTGTTGCAAAGGCCAGTTATAGGTTAGGGTGGTTGCCATTTGTTTGTACTGTTGATGAAATGGTGTTGATGAAACACTGCATACCTTTGCTGCCATGGTGCTATTGTTGGGTGTCTAGTGCATTCCTATAACTTTAAGGAGTAGTGGGCTCCCTCCAGGCATACCTACTTTTAATCTATGCATTATTATATATGTGCTCCAACTCAAAAGACATTTAAAATTATAGAGTTAAGACTGCAGTACACTGAGGTGCCATATGTAAGAATATTTAATAATAATATCTAGCGCTCGTACTTCATTATGTCAGAAATTTATACTGCTCTGAATATAACAGTGTCTATTTATGGTTAATAAGCAAAGATCTATGAGAAAGGAGAATCTTCACCTATTGCCACAAATCAATATGTCGTGAATTATTTTTAATTGATTAATTTCTTTTTAAAAGCATATACCAATCTTAGTGAGTACAGTCTACAGTATGGAATATATATAAAAATATTTATTCACAAGACATGTAATCACAATATATGATCAAACAAGAAGTGACAAAAAAAGATAACTCTACAGAAAAATACTAACTTCAAACAATCAATGCAATGTGATGTTTAGCTCAATAATGAAAGTGAAACTGAAACAAAGTGAAAGCAAAACGAAAGCAAGATTACCATTTCTCCAGGTATAGCATAAACCATGTGTTCTATATACAGGTTTTCCTAAAAAGGAATTATTTTAGTTTTGGGCTATAGCGCCCAGAGTGAACCAAGTGATCAACTGATCAATTTGGCATCTACTCGGCTGAAAACCTATTTAGAATTGAATTATTGGCTCCGCCTCTTGCGGCACCTATGTCTCTCGGGTTCAGACAGATGGGACAGATCCCCATCAGAACCAGTATCTCAGTTCTGGCGTAGAGGTCTGGGCCTTAATGTCACTTAATCTTCCCGAGGATTTTGGGGAACCATAGGATGGGGCAAATCCCTATTTATTTGTGGGTGTCCCCCCCCTTGTTGATGGGATGTCCGGTGTCCTCCTTAAGGTATCCGGTGTCCCCTTTGGGGCCTAGGTGGCATGTCACCTGTTACTACCTTAGTTTAAATCTTGCTCCTTTGCCAAACTTTTTATTATGTACATGGGCAATGCTTCAAAGCACAGGGATTTAAATTCCAGGTGGTTGTACTCAGACTTCTTTATTGAAGGGTGTTAGGCACTTTTGAGTACAGCCAAAAATTACAGTGGGGCTTTGGTGCTGTGTACATTTTAAATGGTAGATAAAAGCTCCAGCAGCAGTAAGGTTTATGTATGGGCTAAATTTTAAATTACATCCTGCAGGCACAACACAGAAAAGGTGTTTTCATAGGCCTCAAGATGATTAATAATGTTTAAGGACCCTTTTTTAACAAAAATCAGGACAGTACTCTTTTTTAAAACTTTTTAAATTCTGGAGGTGCATGGTATATTTTTAGGGGTGCTAGCCTTTTTGCAGTGACCTGATATGACTCATACCTATTTATGGATGGCTGCTCAATTTCTGCCCTCCTATATTAGGAACTTTTGCTAGGAAAACATTTTTCCTTGCTCAAAACTTCCTAATTATTGCATTAATCATTTACATTTCTCTTTCAAATGGTTACTTTCATTACAGCTTTCTTTATAAAACTTTTGCCACAATTCTACTTCATTCTGCAGTTTCACGCTACATTCTCTTAACTGATGTGTCCCAATAGAGGTTACTTTCACCTGCTCAAGGAGGTTCCTTATCTCATTCTCTTATTTATTTGGAGTTGAGATTGGAACTTTACTAAGTTCCTTTTTGCTGAGCCTTCTGGTGCAGTTCCTCATAAAGATACAGTAAGATTGGCCATGACTCAAAAAGTATGTGATTACACTTCCCGACGTCTTTTGGTGTTAGATAAGCTATTGGTGAGTTCATACATACAGGTTTTCCTCTACCCATGTCAGATGCCCTTTATTGGCCCGACTTCTGAGGATTTTGATATATGACTCTAACCAGCATTTACATATTCCACCATTTCAGACTCAGAGAGGTGTTTCCACACATTTATGATCTGTGCCAAATCTACTGGGGTTGTGGCATTACCACTAGGGACTGACACCTTGCCAGAGTTGGCAGTGTGAACATTACCTGCTGTAGACATTTTTAAGGCTTTTCTATCACATTCACAATTAATAAAATAAGAATTCTAAAAAAAAAAAATGTTTTTTTTCAAAGTTATTGATTATGTCACCTGATCATAATTATGATTGGCATATGTAAGAAATCAATAATTATCTCAGCAGTGCCTCCATTATATGTAAGAATATTTAATAATAATATCTCGCGCTCGTACTTCATTATGTCAGAAATTTATATTGCTCTGAATATAAAAGTGTCTATTTATGGTTAATAAGCAAAGATCTATGAGAAAGGAGAATCTTCACCTACTGCCACAAATCAATATGTCGTGAATTATTTTTAATTGATTAATTTCTTTTTAAAAGCATATACCAATCTTAGTGAGTACAGTCTACAGTATGGAATATATATAAAAATATTTATTCACAAGACATTTAATCACAATATATGATCAAACAAGAAGTGACACAAAAAGATAACTCTACAGAAAAATACTAACTTCAAACAATCAATGCAATGTGATGTTTAACTCAATAATGAAAGTGAAACTGAAACAAAGTGAAAGCAAAACGAAAGCAAGATTACCATTTCTCCAGGTATAGCATAAACCATATGTGTTCTATATAAACAGACCACAATTGTCTGCCAATCACATAGCCGAAAGTCATTCCACTGCAGATGGAGCGAGAATAAGCCATGGAAAGCGGAAGACTAAATTCGCAATAATGCGCTAAATCTGATATTAATAAAAATGTATAAAAACAAAAATAAGCTTTTTAGAGAAAAATCTACCATGGTTCATACGGCTGGGATTGTAATCTTATTACCCTTAAATATGCAATATAAAACATATAAGGAAGGAAATAAACAATATTGAATAAAATCAAATAACACAGCAAGGCATATTTACCACACTTAAGATGGCGGCTAGCTTCAAATGGTCGTTACCAGAGTCTTAAGATGGATGCCAATGAGGGAGGAGTTTCCTTCCAAGTTTCAGATGAATAATGGAGCAAGATGGAGTATGTCTGGATGAGTCTATAGATGGATGTAGTAGTGTGTGTGTGATGTAAGTGTAAGGTGTGTTGTCAGTAGTGTAATGTCTCTCATATCTGGGTTGTTCTTTTATATTGTAAGAACAAAGGGCTATAAAAATTACCATAAGTTAAACCCAGAGGGATGAAACATTATCCCCATTGGTTGGGATATTCTATACCTTAACTGGTGATGTCAGAGTCACACCTCTCCTGATAATTAACCCAATGTATGATAATAAAATTAAAGGATGATTCCTCTATATTTAAGATTAATCATATCACACCACATAAAACTTTGTCCATACTCCCAGTACATACATAAATGATCATCTGTATCTCCATCATTCCCCTTGGCAAGTAATGCCATTTCAATAATTATATTTTTAATACAATATAATAATTCTATATGGGAAATATATGAATTATCTCAAAACTGCATTTGGTATTTCGTCTATAGAGGGCAGTATCGTACCGTTCATTAGATTTTGTATGTAACAATAATTAGAAACAATTACCATTATTCTTATCTGATGATCTTTGACCTGTTGGCTAGTGAAAGTCCATTAATTATTTGACCATACCATAGGCTGTCAGACATTTAGTCTAGGACTGGTATTTATGATACCTTTGAACACTTAAACTAGTCCAAAGCAATTCTTATATAAACACTCCTACCACATGCCTTAAAATGAAGTAATATGTTTTTAAGACACACAAGTCCTTACACATAATAGAAAAGTATACTTATGTGTATATATATATATATATATATATATATATATCTAATATTATATAAGTATCAAGTTCACACTTCTATATTAATAAGAATACAATGTATTATCGTTAATATACATCTTACATATGATGATGTTTTCTTTTAAAACTTATATAGTTCATCTTTAAAATACAGACAATTAAGGAGACATCACCCCCTTAACATCTGGTATAGCGTCAGGCTGACTGAGTCTTATCTGATAGAGATGTCAATATATCACCTTATTTATGACTACATAGATACAAAGACCTCTGTTGAAATTATAAGACCCTATTGTAAGCTTGTAAGAGACATTTTGTTTAACAAGTACATATGAACTCTCCTTCACCTTAAAAACAAGATGGAAACTATACTGTTCAGAACCTTATATGCATAATATGGAATATACATGGCTTTTTAAATCCATTTTTTTTCCTATTATTATATTAATCAACCCCCAATAATCCCGACACATATGTGGCCACTGCAGCTTATGTATGTTTTTGCAAATGTGTGCAAACAAAACCCCTTGTTTTTACCATGAACTGTTAGACAGGGTCAATTCGGTTTGTTGCACGCTGGCTGGTAAGTGAGCCGGGAAATTTTATTTGTTGTTTTTTTGACATGCATCGCCCTTGCATTTGCTTCTTGCTGTAAAGGCCAGTTATATTTGGGTGGTTGCCATTTGTTTGTACTGTTGGTGAATTACTGAGGGGGCACACTGGATACCTTTGCTGCCATTGTGCTATTGATAGGAGTCTAGTGCATTCCTGTATCTTTAAGGAAGGGTGGGCTCCTTCCAGGCATATCTGCCCTAAACTATCCATTATGATATACACTATAATACCAAAAGTATTGGGACACCTGTCTTTACAGGTATTTGAACTTTAATGGTATCCCAGTCTTAGTCCGTAGGGTTCAATATTGAGTTGGCCAACCCTTTGCAGCTTCAACAGCTTCAACTCTTCTGGGAAGACTGTCCACAAGGTTTAGGAGTGTATCTATGGGAATGTTTGACCATTCTTCCAGAAGCCCATTTGTGAGGGCAGGCACTGACATGGTGGTGAAGGCCTGGCTCGTAGTCTGCGCATTAACTCATCCCAAAGGTTGAAGTCGGGAATCTGTGCAGGCCAGTCAAGTTTCTCTACCCAAAACTCGCACCTCCATGTCTTTATGGACCTTGCTTTGTGCATTAATGCGCAGCCATGTAGGAACAGGAAGGGCCAACCCCAAACTGTTCCCTAAATTGTCCAAAAGGCTGACACCTTAAATGGAGTGTGGACCCCATCCCCGCTCTCTCCGCATTGGCTCATTTGCTGTAATTGACAGTAGCAGGAGCCAGTGACTCCCACTGCTATCTCATTCAATGAGGAGGAAGAGAACCGGGAGAGCTGCTGCTCTCGTGCACATTGCTGGATCAAGATGAGGCTCAAGTAAGTATTGGGTGGGCTGCTGCACACAGAAGATATTTTACCTTCATGCATAGAATGCACGAAGGTAAAAAACCTTGAGCCTTTACAAGCACTTTAACCAGTTGCCACCCGCATTATACATATGTGCTGTGGCAAAAGGGTAGGCTTTAATGCCTACATGTAGCGCATATCATCATGTGACCACTGTGACAGCCATTTACAGGGGTCACATAATTGGCAAGCCTTCCAGCCACCCTAAGTGTTCAGAAACTTTTAAAGGAACACCAAGGCGGGCAGGGTTAAGAATTTAAGTACATGCTAATATGCCTGGCTATAGCACATATCAGTGTCCCTATCACAGTGCCTACAGTGCCCCTGTCCAGCCTGTTTCCTGCATTGGCAAGGCCATAATAATAAGAATAATCCAATAAAATAGTCTAGTTACAAGAAAGGTTTACCTGAACTGTAAGTGTAGGGAATTGTTGTTATAGCCTTCTTGGTAGAAGAAACAGAAAATCAGTGAGATGTAGTTAATAGATGGGGCAAGGTCTAGAAAAGCCAAAGTCTGTATGCCTACAGGGTCCAATTATATAAATCTAGGACTGTTTACAATCCATTTACTGAGAAATCAAGTATTTGTTTTGAAAACCTTTGCTTCATCCGGCGACTGCAGTAGTTTGTTATTCAAGAACAGAAGCAAACTTGCATCATTGCTTGTAGCAGTGGAAAATTCAGAACTTTTCTCCTAATTCAATTAGGTTAGGAGGTAAACAAACTCATGCGTGCATCCTAGTAAGTCAACTTGTCCGACATATTACACAGGGCTCATTAGGCATAACCAGGAGATCTAAGATATAAAAAGGGAACAAAATGAAATGTTTGTTATGCTTTTTCTAGAGGTAAGAAAATGTTTATTTTGCAAAATATAGGCACAGTATGGTTTTTCATATCTTTTTACTGGAAACGTAATAGCTCAGTGTCAAAATATCAAGGAGATCTACAGCAAGGACACCATATTATATTTACATTTTTTTTTATTGTAGTTGCACAGAAGGTTGCAAATAACTTTCCTGCAGGTAAGAAACTATTTTTCTTCACAAGCGATTTGTTGCTGGGAAGTTTGGTTATTGAGATCGATAGAAAATCATCTGCTTAGAGTATAAAATGCACAGAAGTAATAAATGCTACCCCCCCCCCCCCCGAATTTGTTTCATACCATTTCTTTTTTTTTTTTTCTAGACCGTGTATCAAAAATCAAAGAAAACAGAACTAAAAAGTTTTTCACCGCATTTACTGTATACTTAATATTCAAATTTGCTTTTCCAGTTCTCAAAAATTAACCTCCACTGCTTTTGATCCCTTTATAAAGTAAAATGGATAGACCTTCCCATTATTGATTGAAAACCTTTTTAACTAGTACACCATAATACTTGTTCTTAGCTGAGGATTCACAACTGTTTCAAAAGACAACTTAGCTAGAACAATGAAAAGTTTTTACTGCTCTATACAAGTTAGAGGCAATGAAGCTGAATTCGCGAAAGCAAAACAAACAGGGCATTTTTATTGCCGTGGATGATTTGCTTATTTTTCTGATCAAATTTTTTTGTTCAGTTCACAAATAATGCTATCATGACGAATGTTTCTAAACACTATTCATCATCAGGCACAAAGATTTCTCAACACCTTGAAAAGTTTGTGTGTTGCTGAACACCAATCATTCTCTTTTCTGTAAGAAAGTGAATGAAGTGATCATCACTGTGAGTCATCCTGGGGAAGATGCTGTGTTGGGTTTCTGCACTCCAGCAATGCAAAAGAGATTTAGCATGTATGCCTATCTAAAATTTGCCTAAAAATGTTAACAAGATCATTGCTTTGATTCCTAATGCTTCTGATATGTGAGAGAGGGTGAGCCCAAATCTGAGTACAGAACAGGATTGATGCAAAAAGCAAATAAAATCTTAAAAGGTAAAGACAAGCTGTAAACATTTCAAGTAAAAATTTAGTGTAGGTATTGTGGTATTGGGTAAGTTATACTCATGTGGTAGGTGCGTTTTTTATGAGTTGCGATAGTCCAAACTGTATTTTAGGGCATGGCAGCCCACATTTATTAAACAAAATGCAAAGTTCACATAGACATGAGTTGCCCATGCAGGGGATCTTCCACTACAATATGAACAAACAAAAATACTGAGCCACCAGGCTCCATTTTTGGCAGCATCACTGTTATTCTTACTCGTCCCTCTGACTGTATTGTCCATCTCTACTGGTTCACTTGGCTCTTTTAGCCTTTTGTTGCAGCACCCTGCTGCATTGCCCACTCCTGGCCCCTAGAGAGGGGTTCTCCTGACACCCTAATAGGAGCCCACTTGACTCCTGGAATGGGACCTCCTGTCAGCTGGCTGGGACATCTCTGACCCCTGGGTGAGACCTCCTGTCTCCTGGCTGGGGCACTTCTGACCCCTGGATGAGACCTCCTGTCTCTTGGCTCCTCGTCGGGGCTCCTCTGACCCCTGGATGAGAACTTCTGTCTCCAAACTGGAAGCGGTCTCCAAAATTAAGTATGTATTGACCTTGCACACCTGTGTGCTCAGAGAGGCTGCAGGCACCTGGTAAAATCCGGACACAGGAGTGACATTTCAGATCCAGAACTACAGAATCCAGAGAAAGCAAAAAGCACAGCTTTCTCCACTTACAAGTGATAGTCCGGAACCTCGCATTAACCTTTAATGTGAAATCATGTGTCATATTCTCCTTCATTTTCACAGTGACAGGATCTCGCTCTGTCAAAAGCACCGAGAAGGCAGTGCCAAATCTCACCAATGCCACCAAAATGTGAAAGCCGCAGTCTCAGATTCTGTGCAGAGATTCTTCAGCTCACAGAACAACAATCTTAGTGCCAGCAGATTGAGAGTGATTGCATTTACACGCAGAAGCTGCCATCACGTGTTTTAATGGAAACATGCACCAATCTCAGCATCTGCTCTAGCAATTCTAAACTTTAGGAAATATCTATGACACTTACCACCATGTCCAGACAAGACGCATGTATTTTTTGTTTCTGGTTAGAGCATTTAGAGCCCATTCACACTAGCACGACTTGTGAGGCGACTTGTGTAGCCCCAGGTCGCTTGACATAACAAAAGCAATGTTAATCAATCAGTGCCGTCTTAATTGGCACTACTGAAGTTGCTCCTACTTCAGAAAAGGGTCCTGTACTACTTTGAGGCGACCTGTGATCCGACTGTCCCATATACTTCAATGGGAGTCGCCTCCTTATCTTAATTGAAGCGACTTGTTATCAGACTTTCCAGGAAGAAGAAAGAGATTAGCCAGGCATTCCCCACAGACAAAGTCGCCTGTCTCTTCAAAGTAGTGCACAAGTCTCTTCCAAGTCTCTTTCAAGTCTCTTCCAAGTCTCTAAACAAGTCTCTTCAAGTCACGGGGCGACTTTCTGGTCGTGGTAGCGTGAACCGGCTCTTAGAGATTCCACTTAACGATTTGTAAATATTTTTTAATGAAGGAAAAGAAAAAAAACAGTACATGAAAATATTTACTGTAAAATATATTACAAAATAGACAATTACAACAGTAAAATAAATTAGATATAAAATGGCTGGTACTTAGCAAAGTGTTCCTTGGTTTCGATGCAGAGTCCAATTTACTTTAGAATACGTTCAATTCTGATGGAGTCACTGGCCTTCAGAAATAACTCTATCTGGCATAGTCCTAATGGAAAACAAGTGCTGATGGATGCAGCCATCTTTTCTTGTCGCTAATACAGGGTTTACAGAAATGACATCAAAGGGTCTGGCAGGTATGTTGAGGAAGGAAGCGATGACGACTGGTTGTTGTCCTGAGGAAGATGTTGTGTTGGATTTCAGCACTCCAGCAATGCAAGAGAGATTTAGCACATGTTTGCCCATCTAAAGGTCTGCCTTATAATTGTAACAACCTCATTCGTTTGGTTCCTGAATCTTCTGATATACAAGAGAGGGTGGGTCAGAATCCTAAAAAGCAACAGGAAGGATGCAAAAAGCATATAACATTTTAAAACGGAAAGACCAGCTGTAAATATCACAAGTAAAATATGTATTTGGTGTGGACACCTAGGTGGTATACAAAATGACACCAAGGGGTCTAACGGGTGTGCTTCCACAATGCCAATTACTAATTATAATAATACCTTCAGATGCCAAGGTTTTACAGTCCAGCAATTAGCATGTTATAGCTCAGGATGAAATTATTATCTTATGCATATTCTCCTTAGAAGATGTAATGAGCCTCTTTCGCCTGCTGGACATTATAGCATAGGCAAGTTTGATATGTACCTGGTTGTCATTTTCTGCTGCATCAGTGCCATCACTTTCTTTGAATGTAAATGAACCATCTCTGGGATTATGGCAATCATATGAAACTGAAAGTGGACTTTTACCCAAAAATGAAAGCCCCATTTAAAGTTATCCTCCCCTCTGTCTGTAAATAAATCACAGTTTCTTTTTTTTTTAGTGTATATTAGTACCTTCTTTTGATTGGACACACTCCCACTTCTGACATCACCTCAACCTGCTCCCCTGCCCATAGCCTCCTGGGATACACACCATGCATGGCAGAAGGAAGCAGAACCTATCTCACTACATGCCGCTGTCTCATGCGTGAGCAGTACAGGGATGCTGACTCCCATTTTTTAAATGGCAGTACAAGAGACCTGAAGCTCTAAACCAGGGGTCCTCAAACTACGGCCCTCCAGCTGTTGTGGAAATACACAACCCATGAGGCATTGTAAAACTCAGACATGACTAGTCATGATGGGAATTGTAGTTCCTGAACAACTGGAGGGCCACAGTTTGAAGACCCCTGCTCTAAACAGTGCTGTACTTCTTGGGCTGGGAAGTATCTGTTTCTTAAAAGTCAGCATCTACAGTATTTAAAGCTACTGATTTTTAGTTTTCAAATACCCATGTTAAGTTCCAATTTACCCAGATGATCTACATATTAATCACTAACCCCCAGTCTAACTTTGGCTTTCCAGCCACTAAATGCTGTTTACAATATCTGTTTAGCCATTTATGACTGTGCTCATTAACAGGCTTTGCAGATCCTGCAGTGTTTTAATAGGATTAAGGATTGCCTGCTTTATGTCTTGAGTCGGGGTTTGATCCTATGGATTACAAGTTGTTGTTCCTTTTCTACAGTATAGACCTGATTTACATCTAAATGTTTTCTGAAGCACTGGCAAATTTTGGAAAAATGAGAATGGCACTGTGTGAAACACAACTTCCAAGTATTTTTAGGCATCTTCAAATGTGCCCAGGGAGCCTTTAAACCCAAGATGGGCTACTTTACTGCCCTACAGGAAGGGGTAGGAGTCGAAGGCAGGCCTTACATCCTACCAAGAAGTTTTGAATCTTGGAGATTAGATTCCTGCAGGTATTAGGGACATCCTGGTGTACATGAATGTGCAGACAGAAACTTGTAGCTGCCAATACTATATGCATATATTTACCTTACATTTTGTTTGCTGGAAGGTACAGTTTAAATTCTGGAACCCTGCAGATAAAGGCTATCTCTACCTTTAGAAACTTATTACATGTTACACCTGTATTTAGGGTGTAACATGTTAAGCACTCCAACCCTCACCCCAGGCAGTGGCGGCTCTAGGCTTTGTGAGGCCTAAGGCAAAACTTGGAAATGAGGCCCCACTCACACCCATAATGGGAAAAATAATTCAAGCGATAAAAATAACTGTATAAATTGCATATATTAGGAGCCTTAACCTTTGTACTATGAATTCACAGTTTCTAGAATTTTCTCTAACCAATTCTTCTTTAACCAAAGATCATTAAACTTCGGGTATGTATGTATGTGTGTGTATATATATATATATATATGTCTGCTCTTACATCACAGTCCCCTGCATTTCCCTATAGGTCTTGATTCCCTGAGTCCCTCCTTACATCAGAGTTCAGTGTCCCCCCTTACATAAAAGTTCTCCTTTAAATCAGATTCTCCCCAGCATCTCCTCCTTACATCACAGTCCACATAATTCCTCTTTATATTAGAGTCCCCCTCTTAAATCAAATTTCACAGAGCCCCCTTTACATCAGAGTTTCCAGAGTTCCCACCTTAAACTGTAAGAGGGAACTCTGAAGACTCTGATGTAAGAGGAGTTCTGGGAACCCTGATTTAGGGGGAATGTTGGGGCTCTGAAGGGGAGTTCTGGGAACCCCGATTTAAGGGGGAATGCTGGAAACTCTGATGTAAGGAGAGTTCTGGGAACCCTGATTTAAGGGGAAAAGCTGGGGACTCTGGTGTAAAAGGAAACTCTGTGGTCACCAAAGCTTCCCCTTGCATCAGAGTTTCCAGAGTCCCCCTTACACTTCCCTTCCTCAGTCCGCCACAGTCTAGGGCACGACAAGTCCCACTGCAGAAGGCTGCCATACCTGAGTCCCCACAGAGGGCACTGTAAATTCCAGTATAGTGCACTGCCATTCCTCCCTGAGGAATGGAAGCCTGCTATGCTTGGACTTGTACTGCTCTCTGTAGGGGACTGAGGAACTACTGCCTGCTATGCTAAGACATGAAGTGCCCTCTGTGGGGACTAAGGCATGGCAGCCTGCTATTCTGGAACTTGCAGTGCCCTCTGTGAGGGACTGAGGATTCCTCAGTCCTCCACATTCTAGGGCACTATAAGTCCCAGCATAGTGGGCTTTCATTCCTCCGTTCCTCACAGCTGGGGAGAAAAACAACACAGAGTTAAACATCCAAAGGACAACTCCAACCAAAATTACCAATATGCTATAAAATTTCACAGCCCCGCTACCCCTCACCTTCCACCTCGGGTGCTGTCATTGTGTAGGGCAAAGGGCTCCAGCTCCACCAAGTTTGGCTTTGATGTCAGATATGCAGGACTGGCTCAGCTCCACTTTCTTCCCTGGCAACAGACTCTGGCATCACGGGAGGCCTCTCCTCCTCCCCCAGCCACCCAGGGGCCCTCTCCTTCTCCCCCAGCCACCCAGGGGCCCTCTCCTTCTCCACCAGCCTCCCAGGGGCCCTCTCCTTCTCCCCCAGCCACCCAGGGGCCCCTCTCTTTCTCCTCCAGCCACCCAGGGGCCCTCTTCTTCTCCAGCCACCCAGGGGCCCTCTCCTTCTCCTCCTCCAGCCACCCAAGGGCCCTCTCCTTCTCCTCCAGACACCCAGTGGCCCTCTCCTTCTCCTCCAGCCACCCAGGGGCCCTCTCCTTCTCCTCCTCCAGCCACCCAGGGGCCCTCTCCTTCTCCTCCTCCAGCCACCCAGGGGCCCTCTCCTTCTCCTCCTCCAGCCACCCAGGGGCCCTCTCCTCCAGCCACACAAGGGCCCTCTCCTTCTCCCCCAGCTACCCAGGGGCCCTCTCCCTCTCCCCCAGCCACATAGGGGCCCTCTCCTTCTCCAGCCACCCAGGGGCCCTCTCATTCTCCAGCCACCCAGAAGTCCTCTCCTTCTTCAGCCACCCAGGGGCCCTCTCCTTCTTCAGCCACCCAGGGGCCCTCTCCTCCAGCCACCCAGGGTCCCTCTCCTTCTCCTCCTGCCACCCAGGGTCCCTTTCCTTCTACTCCAGCCACCAAGGGGCCCTCTCCTCCCCCAGCCACCCAGGGGCCCTCTTCTTCTACCCCAGCCACCCAGGGGCCCTCTCCTTCTACCCCAGCCACAAAGGGACCCTCTCCTTCTACCCTAGCTACCCAGGGCCCTCTCCTTTTCCCCTAGCCACCCAGAGGCCCTCTCGTTTTTCCCTAGTCACCCAGGGGCCCTCTCCTTTTCCCCTAGCCACCCAGGGGCCCTCTCCTTTTCCCCTAGCCACCAAGGGGCCCTCTCCTTTTCCCCTAGCCACCCAGGGGCCCTCTCCTTTTCCCCCAGCCACCCAGGGGCCCTCTGCTTCTCCCTCAGCCACCCAGGGGCCCTCTCCTTCTCCCTCAGCCACCCAGGGGCCCTCTCCTTCAGCCACCCAGGTGCCCTCTCCTTCAGCCACCCAGGTGCCCTCTCCTTTTTCCCTAGCCACCCAGGGGCCCTCTTCTTCAGCCACTCAGGTGCCCTCTCCTTTTCCCCTAGCCACCCGGGGCCCCCTCCTTTTCCCCTAGTCACCCAGGGGCCCTCTCCTTTTCCCCTAGTCACCCATGGGCCCTCTCCTTTTCCCCTAGTCACCCAGGGGCCCTCTCTTTCTCTTCCAGCCACCCTCTCCTCCCCCAGCTACCCAGGGCCTTCTTCTTCTCCTCCTCCTCCACCAATCATTCTAAGACCCCCTCCAACCACTCTGGGGCTCCTCACCCCCTTTTGCGTAGTAGACACCACAAATCTATGACCAGCCTGCAGAGTGACAAGTCAGGGCCTGGTTACCTGTATGTTCTCGGGCCAGGGCAGAGCTCTCCTCCCAGATCAACAACCGATGATAGCAGAGTGAGCTGACTAGGCAGTCACTTCCAGTTCCTACGGATGCAGGTACACACCCACCGATTCCTCCACATCCTAGGATTACATGATCAGACGGCCAATCCCCAGGCAGAGAAGGTGGGGTAAGTGTCAGCAGACAACAGACACCTGGCAGCCGCAGTGAACCACTCTGGGGCTCCTCACCCCCTTTGTATACTTTGGGACTGCAGAACACTGCTGCAACTTTTATATCTGAGGATTTAAAGCAATCTTTTACTTGGAGATTTCCCTGACTGCGCCCTTCTAAATGTTGTCGCTCCGCCACCTGTAGGTGAGAGGCCTTAGGCAACCGCCTAATTTGCCTAATTAGAGAGCCGCCTCTGACCCCAGGAGTCTCCCCCATGACAGCGGACGGTGGTTCTTCTACCCTGTAGCCACTGTCACTTTTAAAATCACCGTGGCTGTGTAGGGATTTGCTTGAACAGCCATGTCATTCATTTACAGAGATCTGTGAATGAATAAACTACAAGTCCCGTCAGACACTACAACAGATGGACTTGTAGTTCTCAATGGACCATGAGTGCACACTGATCAGCACACTAGTAGTCCATTGACACTTCCTGCAGCTCAGTAAGACTCCATTCACACTAATATGACTTGTTAGGCGACTTGGTCAGCCTGACAAGTCACGGACCGTCGCGGTCCATTGTGTGGTACAGGAACGGTTCTAATAGGAGCGACACAAGTCGCTCCGACTTAGAAAAAGTGTCCTGTACTATTTCGGGGTGACCTGGAGCGACTTGCATAGACATTCATTTTATGAAGTCCGTGCAAGTCACGCCGAAGTCACTCTGCACGCAACTTCACAGGACGCCCCCGAAGTCGTGCCGCTGCAGTGTGAATGCGGTGTAACTGAAAGCCTGTAGAGAGGTATAAGCAGAGAGAAAGTGTCTTCAGAAGCATGACATTGCAGCCGCGATCCAACATTGTCTTTACAACAAACAAATACAATTTTCTTTCTAGAGTGTGTCTATTTCTCTATCATAATGAAAGAAATTGGATTTCAGATAGGATAAGACGTGTGTATACAGTATACACAAAAGAGAACGTTTCTGTTTTTGTTAACTTATTAAATCTTACTATGATTTTCACATACACTACCCACTATTTTTTTAATAGTAATTTAATATCTCTTGAAGGAAAATGTTTGCCAAGTATATTACTGGTTGTCAATAGACGTTAAAAGGGCATGAAACATTCTTTACTTCCCCATACTGCAGTGGAAAAAATAGGGTGACCAACCTAAATTCACTACGTGGCGGGGGTTCCTACTGCAGCCATGAGTTTGCGCTTAACCCTTTTAGTCTTTGGACGTAAATGGTACGCCAAAAGAGCTGAACTAGTTAAAGCATATCTAAACCCAAGAACAAAAATGTAATATATTGCAGCTTAGTTTATAGATGTGGTCACTGCATTATTTTTCTTTTTATAGGCTAAAGGCGTTTTCAGCAAGTAAGAAAATGCCTGTTGTTAATGTCAGAAATGAAGTGTCCTTGTAACTTCCTGTGAGATGAACTGAAGGCATAAACCATGCCTATTGTCCTTTCAAACTATTCTATAAACTAAAAATTTCCCAGCCCCCTATGTAATGTAGGTTAAAATAGGGGGAGGTGTTTGAAGTGAAATTAGGAGAGCAGCCTGGCTGACAACACTGTTACTCCATAGATACAGTATAGTCTATCTATAGTCTATAGATCTATAGTGATCATTGTCTTCCTAAGGCCCCTTTCACATGAGAGCATTGCCTGACAGAGTCCATTCTGCTCAGCGGGGGATCGATCCGCCGATCCCTGCTGAGCAGGCGGATGACAGCTCTGTCTCCGCTCTGTGTGCAGAGACGGAGCTGTCAGATCCCCGCTGACCGCCTGTCCGTTCTCATCCGATCCCATCTGATCCTCCAGAGGGATGGAAAATAGGGTTTCCATGCATCCGGATTTCACAGACAGGATCGGATCGGATAGCAGCAGGTATCAGGCGGAGATGTCTCCGCAGACTCCCGCTGCCCCATAGGGATGCATGAAGCATCCGATCAGGTCCGCCTGAAATACTGACAGGCAGATCGGATCGGATCGCCCATGTGAAAGGGGTCTTAAACAGGTAATGTTTTACTGACAGGATCACCAGGTGAAAAGGGAAAAAAGATTGAAAGAAGAAAATTAATGAAGCCACCACATCAAAAGGCTGGCAAGCTGCAATATATTATATTTGTGTTTTTGGGTTTAGATATGTTTTAAACAGCTGTCACTGCAAAAGATGCCCCTAGTGAAAGATTTCCCCTCACCTCCTGTTATCGTGACAATGCTAAAATTTTGGATCCCTGTATTTTTTTTTTTTTTTACCAGAGATAGCACTCACCTGGACACATAAATAGGGGTAATCACATCAGCTGGGTGTAAACATTTTCATACTCGAGACAACCGAAAATGGGTTTGGGGTTTACATAGACTTTTAAGTGAACAAAAGGATGCAAGAGACAAGTTACAAGCAGTCTATAAAGCAATGTAATAAATACTAAAATTGTAGGATATTCAGCATTGATTACACTCAGCAGCGCTCAATATGTATTACCATATTGGAAATCAACCAGTCTACATAAAAGGTAGAAATATATTGTAAAAGATACAGTCCTCATAAAAGAGTAAAATCCACACTCAGTGGATTCTGTATGTTAGAAAAACCACATAAAAATATCCATAAAATTTTCATAAAATTTTGGTACTCCCAGTGCTCAGTGTTCAGTGTTCTGATCCGGCGTACACCTTCACCACACCAAAAAGTGATCCCCTTGGGAATGGACACTCACCAGAGTTACAATGATTATACACCTATAAGCATAGGTTGCTTGCACCCTTTGGGAGTCTGGACCACCTCTGCTGACACCTGGACGACCACTGTGCTTGGATATCCCTCAGGGACCAAACGGTACCAAAAAAAAAATTGGAATGGGAGGCACAATAGTGTAATACTGTCTTGCAGTCTTTTATTCAACACAACACACCAAAGCAAACCCCCAAATCCAATATGCTTACATCAAATAAAAGTTAAATGATAATCAAGACGTTGTGGCCAGCTCACCGCTACTGAATGGTTCTCTTTCAGCCTAGTCAGATGGCGAGATCCGGATTCCAGCCAGGACGTCTATGACCATCAAGGAGACAGCGTGCCTGCGTGCTAACGCGTTTCGTCTCTTGGGACTTCTTTAATGTAATGGTAAAAAATGGTACAGAACGGTTAACGTGGTCAAAACATAAGCCAGGGGTCGGAAGCCAAAACGGGAAGTCAGACGAGCCATTGATCAAGAAACCAAAAATCAGCGTAGTTAGAGGCAGAGGATCAGGAACCAGAAGAGACATCAGCCGGGTAAAGTCTTTCAGAGGAACACAGCAGAGACACTCCAGATATGTTGACTAGGCAAAGGCAAAGTTACAAGCAGTGCCAGATTTATAAAGAGGTAAAGTGGGAAATTGCCCTGGGCCCCCCACCAGAAGGGGCCCCAGACTTCCTTATAAAAAAATGTCATTTTTTTTGCCCTCAAGACTTCAGTAGTGTGTTAGTTGAGAAAATTGTCCAGTATACAGCCTTTGCCAAGCTCCGGTCATGTCTCACTCCATTCCAACAGGCAGTTTTATTACATGATGGAGGCTTGCTGATATCTTTCCAGGTGTTATGCTGGCCATACACTAACAGAAAAATCGGCCGTGCGAGTTTTATACAAATCTAACGATTTATCGGAATGGCAAAAGATACTACCATCATGGAACGATCAAATTTCGAAAGATAAACATTCCATGAACATAAATTAACCATTTTATTGTTAGTTTTCGTGAAACCAGAAGGGAAATGACGACACGAAAGTGACCTCTACATGTAACTTCCGGGTTATACTCACTCTAATTTCCGGAACGATCGGTGTGTTTGTTGAAGAACCTTCTTTCCTGAAATGTTTGTGTGAAATTTGTGCCTCGATAAACAGTGGTACATGTGCCGCCTGTACATATGTATGCGGCACATGCACCACTGCTCCTCACGTGTACTCTGCACAGCGGTGGTACATGTGCTGCCATTACATATGTATGCGGCACATGTCTCACTGATGCTCACATGGACTGCCACATGACTAATGGTTACTACCTCCTCCAACGACGCTTTTCTCATTGCACTTGTAATATGTCACTTTAAAACTTTACATTTTTGTGGGAAATTTGTGCCTCGATAAACCGTGGTACATGTGCCGCCTGTACATATGTATGCGGCACATGCACCATTGCTCCTCATTTCCCATGTCAATGCAAACTGGCAGGTAATATCTGAATATTTTTGGTTGTGAAAAGATTGAAAGAATAATAACTGCAAATAATTGTTTTGATTAAAAAAGACTTTATTTGAAAATAAATAAATGTAGAACATTACAACCTACATAACGATCATTATATTTTTGGGACTATAACATGTTTTATAATGTTTATATTGTTTGTGACATGCTGTGCTTTATTTGCAATAAAGTTTGTTTATTATTGCACAATTTTGGTTGGTTATTGTATACTCTATATTTGCAAAAGCTAGCAGTGTGCCCTTGTTTGAGGTGTTTAGTAATGAACGTTCGTGGAAATTAAATGCACTTTACATAAAACTTTTTTTCTGGGATCATACATTTCTTTTATTATTATGATCATCCTTCCGGGTTAAAGGTTTTGGCACATGCGCAAGAAAAGTCGCACGATTGTTCTTGGGCGAGGCAGCCACAAAACACAAGAATGTCGGTAGATCAGCAAAAATATTTCCAATTTCTCAAACGATTTTTAAGACCGGAAAGTTGAAAGCCATTACCGTTTGTCACCCATTAACTATAAGAATATCGGGCAAACGATCCTCATTACAGATTTCTAACAATTTTTCTACTAGTGTATGGCCACCATTAGAGTAGCTCAAAGAATATATTTGAGTATTCATTCCAACATTGTAGACTTCTGGCATTTTGGTTATCATAATTGTGATCTTTATTGCTCCGATTGTAATGTCTACACATTATCTAGCCCCTGCATGGGTGATTTACAAGCTTGCCTTTGTATTCTCGTGTTTTTTTCTCAAAACCAATAATTATATTGAAACAGAAAATATTTGAGTATGATGGTCACTAGTTGTTCGGGAGAAAGGTCGTTCAGCAAATTGGCACTGATAAAGAATTATCTGAGAACCACGATGATTCATGAAAGACTCTGTGCTCTGTGCCTACTGGTTATCGAGAGCAGTATCCTCAAGACAATACAGTTTGATGAGTTAGTTAAAGATTTTGCAGATGCTAAATGCAGGAAGAAGACTTTTTGTAAATGTTGTAGTGTGATACATAACTGTGATGTATGACCTGCCAGTTCCAATTCCCCGTGTAATGTGTATACTTACACATTCATTTTACAGTCAATAAAATGTAGAAAACCTAACTATATATATATATATATATATATATATATATATATATATATACATATATACAGTAGAACAGTAGTGTGTATAAATATTTTTTTTAGAAGAAATGTGGTTTATCATTTATTTCAGTTCACTTATTTATTTGTCATATAATTTAATTTCTATGTTGAGGGGCCCCAAACTTGAAGTGCCCAGAGCCCCACCAAGGTCTAAATCCGGCATTTGCACTGGTTATAATCTGTTCTCTCGATAATACTTTTTGGAGTTCCCACCAGATTAGCCTTCAGGTATCCTAATGTGCCCTTTGTTTGAAGGAGGTGATGTAACACAGTGGGTACCTTTTTCCACCTTTGGTGGGAGTACACTCTCATCTAGCCCTTCTGGTGGAAATGAACAAATGATGGCCCCATACTACTACACTGGCTATGCTATTTCATGTGACTCCTATGACCATTAAGAAGTACAAAAAACCTTATAACCTTATTTTCTAAAATCCCAGTGCATGAGGGACCTGTGTTTTTGTGTGAGCACAAGGCACAGTCGCACCGTCCAAACTTGATGGCAGCCTGTAAAACTCAGTGAGAGTCTGAAAGCTTTTGGGGCTAGACAATGCTCCCAGTGGTACTAAAGATTAGGGCAATAGGCAACCAGGGGCAAATGGCCATAACACTGCGTACCAAGTATACATCTTTTGCTGCATGCAGCCCTAAATGTTAGTACCAGTGCGCCGTCCAGCCTCAGCAGCTTTCAGCCTTTCATGGAGTCCAACAGGCTGTTGGCACTGGGGCTGAACAGTGGACCTGTGCCTTCTACCTGCAGAAAAACACTGGGATATCATGTAGAGGGGTTAAGTGCGCAGTGTGCATGAGGTCTTAGTACGTTGCCAAGAGCATTATACTTTGCAGATGGAAAACTTGTCAAGTGCCCTCTATAAAAAACTGGTTTAGAGTGGTGAATGAGATGATGGAGAATATTTACAGGATCAGTATGAACCTGTATCACGCAATTTGGGCAGGCTGGATACATTTCACTACTTCAGAGACCTATAAAGAACTTGTTACTTGCAAAGGATTTATGTACATACTTTATATATCAAGAGGCTCCTATGGAAGAAAATATACTGTAAATATTGGGTGGATTGTTTGATCTTTTATTATGTGTGTTTGTTTTGTTTTCCTACATTTCTTATTTTTTTTGTGAGCTGTTTGCTCTATATGTAGTGCCAGTACAAGTTATTCTACTATACCCTGTTATTGTGCAAAAAATGAGTGGCAAAATGGGATGAAAAGGAGATCTGAACTGGCTGGACCCTTGATGACAGCTTTCAAAGGAGTAAACAAGAAAGAGAAAGGGTAAAATATTTGTAATCATTTGATTGGAAATGTCTATGGCAGGAGTTACCAAACTGTGGGTTGGGACCCACTGGTGGGTCACGAGCTGTGTTTGAGTGGGTCGCGCTGAGCCGAAAATCACTGAGAGCAGGCCCGTTTAAATTGTGCTGTGCGAGCCCGCGCAACTTACAGAGAACCAGAATAGTCAAATCGTGATGGATTCAGGACCCCGGCCACGCAGTTTACGGAGGCTGGTCTGCATTTCCCGCGAGGAGGATACTTGCATCAGTGAGTACGTATGTGGGCTGTTATGTAGGTTGTAGGATATATTCATGGGGTGCAGAGCCAGTTCCTCGGCCCTGCTGGCAGGAGCGGTGGTGGCTAGACTGGCGGCGGGATTCTCTCAGTTATAGCGGGCAGAGACGGCAGCCTCGGTGTCATAGGAGGACCAGGTGGCCCGGCGGTGTCAGGAGTTCATGGCAGCTTCTGTTTTTAATTTAACATCCCCCTCCCTTTAAAATATGCATTATTATTATTATTTGCATTTATAGAGCGCCAACAAATTCTATAGCGCTTTACAATATTCAATTACAAGCAAGTGGGTCACGAAAAATAACTGTATTCAGAAGTGGGTCTTGATAGTCCTGGTCTATGGAGTTAGTGTGCATTTTTTTTGTTGCTGCAGAATAAAAATACACCTCATATAACGAGCATAAGGCTGCAAAGACACCCTTAGGTAAAGACAAAGAAGGACTCCAAGCATAATGAACATAATGGGCTTTCTCAAAGCTTGACTCTGACTGGTTATTATTGCTACTGACCAAGTTTCAAGCAGTGTTTCAGTGGGAAATAGTATGTTGTGGTATAATGGTGGCCATGCTTCATTAAATTATTGATTACTTCTTTGATTGGAAAAATTGATCAATAGTCTGTAATCTATAATAATTGTCAATCTATAATCAACAACCCATTTGATCGATATGACATAGTTTGTTCTAACTACAATTACGATACAATTGCATATCTGTTTTCACCATTCAATTTCATAATCCAGTTGATCAAAATGTGATTGAATTCTTTAAACAAAGCATCTCAATGCTGCTAATTGATGGTAACACAATCAATAATTTTCCGCCCTGGCAGATCGACTCAGTTTGATCAAGTCCAATCTAAACTTACTCTAAATTGATCCGAAGGGAAGTTACGCCTGTTTGATTACTTATAGATTCTATTGTTTTTGATTGAATCGCACATTGATCAGATGACAAAATCAAAAGCATATGTGTCACTATTAAATAACCTCAGAAATGGAAATAAAGGTGAGGAGGAGGTCTTCCCAACCTGGTATATATAACTACTGTATGCTTGTATATTTATGCTTAAAATCGTGATGTGCATATATATTTATTCCTTCTGATTGTGAAAGAAATGCTATCAATCTATTCTCAATAATTGCATTCTTTCAGACACATGCAAAGCAATTTTTGGGGGAAAATAAACTGATGTCACGAAGCAGAACTGTTCTTGTCAAACTGCTATGCAGCAGAAAAAATATTCCTGTGACTGGCACCTCCTAATGTGTATTATTACCTGTTACTATGATTTATCATTTAATTTTGACTGAGCAGCTGCTAAAACTGATTGATGATTACAGCTCCATGCGTCTGTCTTCTTGGGGTACCTGTTTGTTAATAGAAATTGCCAGATAGTGGCCTGTAGTAAAAAGCCAGGCTTGTAGTAAATATTCTAATCTTTCTTCATTTATATGCAGATTCCCTCCTGATGTGGGAAGAATTAGCAGCAAGTCCCAGGCATAGGCAATTGTAATATGGAGCGAAGGCTTGGCACACTGATGTGTAGTTAGTTATAAGAAAAGGCTGCAGGTACAGTAGGTCTGTAAGAACATATCTCTCATTTAATCTGCTGTTCTTATATGTGCAGTCTTGTATCCTTTTCATTCCCTAAGCTCCCCCTCTCCTTTCTTACAATATTCTTTTTCCTTCTCCCTCTATCTCCCCCCCCCCCTTCTTTTCTTTCCTATCTCTATTTCATTCTGCCTTAGTTCTTCCCTTTCTCCTGTTTCTTGTATTTGCTTTTCCCTGCCTTATTCTCCTCGTCACCATCTCTTCTCTGCCACAGTCTTTCTGTCTCTTCCAGTGGCTAACATTCTCCTTTCCATCTTTCTCTCTCCCCCTTTTCTCCATCATCAGTGATCAGTATAGTGTAGTGTAGTGCATAGCCTTCCCCCCTATTCTCTACCTGAGGCTTGCTGCATGCTGTCTCTGCCTGTGACATTCCCTCTCTCGGATATTCCTCTGTCTCTGCCTGTGACATTCCCTCTCTCGGATATTCCTCTGTCTCTGCCTGTGACATTCCCTCTCTCGGATATTCCTCTGTCTCTGCCTGTGGCATTCCCTCTCTCTTTGATTTTCCGCCGTCTCTCCTGTGACATTCTCTCTCTCTTGTTCTCTGATTTTCCTCTATCTTTCCTTTGACATTCCCTCTCTCTTTCTCTTTCTGATTTCACTCTGTCTCTACAGTGATATTCTCTCTCCCTCTCTTTGATTTTCCTCTGTCGATCCTGTGACATTCCCTCTCCTCTCATTCTCTGATTTTCCTCTGTCTCTCCTGTGACATTCTCTCTCTCCTTCTCTGATTTTCCTCTGTCTCTCCTGTGACATTCTCTCTCTCCTTCTCTGATTTTCCTCTGTCTCTCCTGTGACATTCTCTCTCTCCTTCTCTGATTTTCCTCTGTCTCTCCTGTAACATTCTCTCTCTCCTTCTCTGATTTTCCTCTGTCTCTCCTGTGACATTCTCTCTCTCCTTCTCTGATTTTCATCTGTCTCTCCAGTGACATTCTCTCTCTGTCTCATTCTCTGATTTTCCTCTGTCTCTCCTATGACATTCCCTCTCTTTTTCTCTCTGATTTGCCTGTCTTTCTTGTGACATTCCCTCTCTCTTTCCTTGATTTTCCTCCGTCTCTCCAGTGGCATTCTCTAGCTCTCTCTCTGATTTTCCCCTTTCTCTCATGTGAGATTCCCTCTCTCTCTGATTTTCCTCTGTCGCTCCTGTGGCCTTCCCTCTCTCTTTCTCTGATTTTGCTCTGTCCTGCCTGTGACATTCTCACTCTCTTATTTTCCCCTGTCTATCCTGTGACATTTCCTCTCTTTCTCTGATATTCCTCTGTCTCTTCTGTGACATTCCCTCTCTCTCTGTCTATGATTTTCCTCTGTCTCTCCTGTGACATTCCCCCTCTCTTTCTCTCTGATTCTCCTCTGCCTCTCCTGTGACATTCCCTCTCTCTCTCATTCTCCTCTGTCTCTCCTGTGACATTCCCTCTCTCTCTCTGATTCTCCTCTGTCTCTCCTTTAACATTCCCTCTCTCTCTGATTTCCTCTTTCTCTTCTGTGACATTCCCTCTCTCTCTGATTCTCCTCTGTCTCTCCTTTAACATTCCCTCTCTCTCTGATTTCCTCTTTCTTTTCTGTGACATTCCCTCTCTCTCTGATTCTCCTCTGTCTCTCCTTTAACATTCCCTCTCTCTATGATTTTCCTCTGTCTCTCCTGTGACATTCCCCCTCTCTTTCTCTCTGATTCTCCTCTGCCTCTCCTGTGACATTCCCTCTCTCTCTCTCATTCTCCTCTGTCTCTCCTGTGACATTCCCTCTCTCTCTGATTCTCCTCTGTCTCTCCTTTAACATTCCCTCTCTCTATGATTTTCCTCTGTCTCTCCTGTGACATTCCCCCTCTCTTTCTCTCTGATTCTCCTCTGCCTCTCCTGTGACATTCCCTCTCTCTCTCTCATTCTCCTCTGTCTCTCCTGTGACATTCCCTCTCTCTCTGATTCTCCTCTGTCTCTCCTTTAACATTCCCTCTCTCTATGATTTTCCTCTGTCTCTCCTGTGACATTCCCCCTCTCCTTCTCTCTGATTCTCCTCTGTCTCTCCTGTGACATTCCCCCTCTCTTTCTCTCTGATTCTCCTCTGCCTCTCCTGTGACATTCCCTCTCTCTCTCTCATTCTCCTCTGTCTCTCCTGTGACATTCCCTCTCTCTCTGACTCTCCTCTGTCTCTCCTTTAACATTCCCTCTCTCTCTGATTTTCCTCTGTCTCTTCTGTGACATTCCCTCTCTCTCTGACTCTCCTCTGTCTCTCCTTTAACATTCCCTCTCTCTCTGATTTTCCTCTGTCTCTTCTGTGACATCCCCTCTCTCTCTCTCTTGCTCTCTCTCTCCCTCTGATTTTCCTGTCTATCTTGTGACATTCCCTCTCTCTGATATTCCTCTGTCTCTCCTATGACATTCCTCCTCTCTTCCTGTGATATTCCTCTCTCTCTCCCATGACATTCCCTCTCTAATATTCCTCTTTCTGTGTCTTTCTCTCCAACTCTCTCCCTCTGATATTCCTCTGTCTCTCCTGAGAAATTCCCTATCACCCTCTCTCTCTCTCTCTCTCTCTCTCTCTCTCTCTTTCTTCCCTCCATCTCCCTCTGATAATAATCATCTGTCTCTGCTTGTGGCATTCCCTCTCTCCTTTCCTTCCTTCCCTCTCTCTTTCTTTCTCTCTTTCTTTCTATGAGACATTCCCCCTTTCTTTGTCTCTATTTTCTTCCTCTCACTGACATTTCTCTGTCTCTCCTGTGGCATTCCTCTTTCCTTCTCTCTCTTCCCTTTTTCTTTCTCCTTATATTATACCTCTGTCTCTGCCTGTGACATTCTCTCTCTCCCCCCTCTCTCTCTCTCTCTGTGATATTCCTCTGTCTCTCCAGTGACATTCCCTCTTTTCTTCCTTCTCTCTCTCTCCTTCCCTCTCTCTCTCTCCTTCCCTCTCTCTCTCCCTGTGTCTCTGGCTGTGACATTCCCTGTGTCTGTCTCTGTGATTTTCCTGTGTCTGTCTCTGGTGTGACATTCCCCCCCAGTCTGATTGACATTCCCCCTTGCTCTGTGTATGTGCAACAAGAGTGTGTGGATGTGAGGACGGCAGGCTGGCCGCATGCAGCTCACCTGTACCACTCGCCCATTGCCAGAGAGCGGAGCGCAGCCGGAGGAGCCTGTATTGGTGACAGTCTCTCGGTGACAGTCACTCCGTATGCTGCCCCTTCGAGTCTTATCTGCCCCCGGGTGTCCCCTCGCCCGCAGCGATGCCTTTTCACCCGGTAACGGCGGCGTTGATGTACCGGGGGGTGTACACCATCCCCGAATTACTGAGAGAGCACTCCCCCACTCAGCTCCCCGAAGACGAGATCGAAGGTAAGTGATCCTGACTGTGGGGTACACATCTGTCTGCTTTATAGGGCTCTGCATTGGGCTGGGGGGGTTCAACAGGTGCCTAGGGTTTGTTATCCTAGAGGTGAAGAGGGCACCCCACAACCAACCTGTCATTCTGCTAATGGAGGTGGCATGTGAATTCTGCATCTGTCTATATGTCAATCTGTCTGTCCTTCTATCCGATCACTCAGATCAGACCCCCCCTTCAGCAGGTGACCCCCATCATGTGAATAGCGCTGTTCCAGGAGCCCTTGAAGGCGATGGTGTCGGTGTGTGATGCTGATGAAGGCTGCAATGTGGCTGACATAGAAGGAGGCAGTTCCTGTCTTTCATTCATAGACTCGGAGTATTGAGTACATCGTAATTGGTGTAAAGCAGGTGTCATCCAGTGTGATGAGAGCAGGATGGCAAGGAGCAGGATGGCAGAGAGCAGGGTGGCAATAGCAGGATGGCAAGGACCAGGATGGCAAGGACCAGGATGGCAAGGAGCAGGCTGGCAGAGAGCAGGATGGCAAGGAGCAGGATGGCAAGGAGCAGGCTGGCAGGGAGCAGGATGGAAATAGCAGGATGGCAAGGAGCAGGATGGCAAGGAGCAGGATGGCAGAAAGCAGGATGGCAATAGCAGGATGGCAAGGACCAGGATGGCAAGGAGCAGGATAGCAGAGAGCAGGCTGGCAGAGAGCAGGATGGCAAGGAGCAGGATGGCAGAGAGCAGGATGGCAATAGCAGGATGGCAAGGAGAAGGATGGCAAGGAGCAGGATGGCAGAGAGCAGGCTGGCAGGGAGCAGGATGGCAGAGAGCAGGCTGGCAGGGAGCAGGATGGCAGAGAGCAGGCTGGCAGGGAGCAGGATGGCAGAGAGAAGGCTGGCAGGGAGCAGGATGGCAGAGAGAAGGCTGGCAGGATACAGGATGGCAATAGCAGGATGGCAAGGACCAGGATGGCAAGGAGCAGGATGGCAGAGAGTAGGATGACAGAGAGCAGGATGGCAGGGAGCAGGATGGCAAGGAGCAGGATGGCAGAGAGTAGGCTGGCAAGGAGCAGGATGGCAGAGAGCAGGCTGGAAGGGAGCAGGATGGCAGAGAGAAGGCTGGCAGGGAGCAGGATGGCAGAGAGAAGGCTGGCAGGATACAAGATGGCAAGGACCAGGATGGCAGAGAGTAGGATGACAGAGAGCAGGATGGCAGGGAGCAGGATGGCAAGGAGCAGGATGGCAGAGAGTAGGATGGCAGAGAGCAGGATGGCAATAGCAGGATGGCAAGGAGCAGGATGGCAAGGATCAGAATGACAGAGAGTAGGATGACAGAGAGCAGGATGGGAGGGAGCCAGATGGCAAGGAGTAGGATGGCAAGGAGCAGGATGGCAGGGAGCAAAGTGGTAAGGAGCAGGATGACAGAGAGCAATATGGCAGGTAGCAGGACGGCAAGGAGCAGAATGACAGAAAGCAGGATGGCAGGGAGCAGGGTGGCAAGGAGCAGGATGACAGAGAGTAGGATGACAAGGAGCAGGATGACAGAGAGCAGGATGGCAGGGAGCAGGGTGGCAAGGAGCAGGATGACAGAGAGTAGGATGGCAGAGAGCAGGATGACAGAGAGTAGAATGGCAAGGAGCAGGATGGCAGAGATCAGGATGGTAAGGAGCAGGGTGGCAAGGAACAGGATGGCATGGAGCAGGGTGGCAGGGAGCAGGATGGCAGGGAGCAGGATGGCAAGGAGCAGGGAAGTGACCACAGGCACATGACACCCTTCTCTAAACTGCATTTTGGACAACTAGTTTACTACACAGCACTTCTCTTTGTTTTACTGCATGCCTGCAAGATTACTATATAAACACCTCTGATTTCATGGAAACCTTACCCACTAACTGCCCTTTGGAAGTGTCACTAAATTTTTTTTTTACTTCTTTCTTTTTTTTTTGTTTTCAGGTTATCACAACAGTTCTTATGTTTTGAACATCTGTTGTATGATCAGAAAGACACTAAAATGCCCAAAAAAGAAAAAAAAATATGGGAGCATTGGGAATAGAAATCTTTAATTATGGTGATGGTACAAAGGCACAATGTCACCCCGATTCAGTGGCCCAATGATTCACACATTTAGGGCAAACCTAGGGCATGTTTTTTTTTATATAAAAAAAGGAATTTTTGTCACAATTTGTTATTGCTATTGTGGTCTATAAGTAAGGTCTTTTTTTACAAATAGGGTATACAGTTGGAAAATATGAGGATATCAGCACCTCTGACTATGACTACATAATTAATACCCCTTCCAATTCACTATACAACCTGAGAGTGTTAATGAACACTTGTGACCATCAGAGGTTTCCGTTATCACACAACTTTTTGAAAATGTTTGCCTGGAAAGGCCTATCTTTCTCAGGAATAACTAAAGGAGATCTATAGTCACAGCATAGACGTTATTTTTTTTTTTCATTGTAATAACAATACAGGCAATAGTTATATTTGACAATCCATACAATATCAGCTTACTTGAAAAATCTCCTTTCATGTTGTGAGACTTGTCTGTCTGCTGGCCATCTCTTTCTACAATTTCCTGGACTCCCTGTATGCTTAGAAGATTCTCCTCTGCTGTTTACTTTCCATTTCTAAGGACTACATATCCCATGGTACCTTGTTGCCTGCAAGCAGTGATTTCTGTACTAACCCCGCCTCCTGAAACTCCTCCCCTCAGCACCTCTGTAGATCAGAAGGCAGGCTCTGTGAAATGTGTGACACAGCAGTGCCTATCAACAGGACATAGTGAATATGTGTCACATAATTCATGGAAGTAAATGTGTGAGGATCTTCATAAAGTAAGATTACAAACTTCAACATCATTAAGAGTAAAAGAAGTAGGCTAGAAATAACTGAAATATACTGTACAAAAATAATATATGATTTTACATTTTTACATAGATATGCTTTAAATAACTGGCCATGTGGTTGTTGCTTTTGTACGTTCTCAGAGCCTCTTAGTCACCAAATTCCATCCTGCCCTGATGGTCTGAGTGTGGTTAGTGGCTGAAAGAAGCTCATATATCAGGCTCATAGAGGCTTATATACCAGACCCTTAGAGACCTATAGAGGCTCATATATCAGGCCCATAGAGGCTCATATATCAGACCCATAGAGGCTCATATATCAGACCCATAGAGACCTATAGAGGCTGATAAATCAGACCCATAGAGGCTCATATATCAGACCCATAAAGACCCATAGAGGCTCATATAGCAGACCCATAGCGACTCATATACAAGACCCATAGAGGCTCATATATCAGACCCATAGAGGCCTGTATAGGCTCATATATCAGGCCCATAGAGGCTCATACACCACACCCATAGAGGCTCATATATCAGACCCATAGAGGCTCATATACCAGACCCATAAAGGGCCATAGAGGCACAATATCAGGGCCATAGAGGCTCATATACCAGACCCATATAGGCTCATATATCAGGCCAATAGTGGCTCATATACCAGACTTATAGAGGCTCTTATATTTTAGGCCCATATAGGCCCACAGAGGCTCAAATACCAGACCCATAGAGGCTCATATATCACACCCATAGAGGCCCACAGAGGCTCATATACCAGACCCATGGAGGCTCAATATCAGGTCTATAGAGGCTCATATATCAGACCCATAGAGGTTCATATATTAGACCCACAGAGGCTCATATATCAGACCCATAAAGTATCATAAATCAGACCTATAGAGTCTCATAAACCAGACCCATAGAGGCCAACAGAGGCTCAAATAACAGACCCATAGAGACTCAATATCAGGTCTATAGAGGCTCATATATCAGACCTATAGAGGTTAATATATCAGACCCACAGAGGCTCTTATATTAGACCCATAGAGGCTCATATACCAGGCCCATAGAGGCCCATAGAGGCTCAAATACCAGGCCCATTGATGCATAATATCAGACCCATAGAGGCTCATATATCAGCCCATAGAGGCTCATATATCAGACCCATAAAGGCTCCCCTACTGTATTGGGGGCCTTACAAACTTCAATAAATTATTATTTACATAGATATGCTTTAAATAACTGGCCATGTGGTTGTTGCTTTTATACCAGACCCATGGAGGCTCAACATCAGGTCTATAGAGGCTCATATATCAGACCCATAGAGGTTCATATATTAGACCCACAGAGGCTCATATATCAGGCCCATAGAGGCTCATAAATCAGACCCATAGAGGCTCATATATCAGACCCATAGAGGTTCATATATTAGACCCACAGAGGCTCATATATCACACCCATAGAGGCTCATAAACCAGACCCATAAGGGCCAACAGAGGCTCAAATAACAGATCCATAGAGGCTCAATATCAGGTCTATAGAGGCTCATATACCAGACCAATAGAGGTTCATATATTAGACCCACAGAGGCTCATATATCAGACCCAGAGAGGCTCATAAATCAGACCCATAGAGGCTCATAAACCAGACCCATAGAGGCCAACAGAGGCTCAAATAACAGACCCATAGAGGCTCAATATCAGGTCTATAGAGTCTTATATATCAGACCCATAGAGGTTAATATATCAGACCCACAGAGGCTCTTATATCAGACCCATAGAGGCTCATATACAAGATCCATAGAGGCCCACAGAGGCTCAATACCAGACCCATAGAGGCTCAATATCAGGCCCATAGAGGCTCATATATCAGCCCATAGAGGCTCATATATCAGACCCATAGAGGCTCCCCTACTGTATTGGGGGCCTTACAAACTTCAATAAATGATTAATTTATTTTCTGATCAATCCCTTCTTTCGGAATAATCAATTTCTTATCGAAAACCTATTCAAACAATATGACGCACACAAGGAATCGCATTTTGATCGATAGTAGAGAGATATAATCATAAGTTATCAATCACACCTCTGTTTTCACCATGCAATCTCACAATTTGATCAATTAAAAATACAATCAAACTCATGAACAAAGCATCTCAGTGCTGTCCATTGATACAACATGATCAATCATTTTCCACCACGGCTGATTCACTATGTTTGATCAAATCCAATCTAAATTGATATGAAGGGAAGTTATGCCTATTCAGTTGTTCACTGATTTGATCATTCTGATCCAATCACAAATAGATCAGATACTAAAATAGAAGCCACAATAAAGGTTTGACCAATGACAGACTGATAAGCTAACAAGTACCTGCAGTGATCTCTGTATTTTCTGCGGTTACAGCATTATGCTGGGTTGATTTTTTCTTTTTCCAGGTTCCCTCCACCTCAAAATACTATTAATAAAATCATTACCTTGAAAAACCTTGACATTGATAAGGGGGCATAGCCTACACATTCAGTTTTTTTGTTTGCCAACCAGACATAGCTGTAGTGTACTAGTCCAGCTCAGTTTCTTTTGTCTTTAATCTGGTGATCTTTGCTTACCTATGTGAAATACCAGGGAGCAATTTCTAGCTGCACCCATTGTAGGCTTCCTGCTGTCCCTTATATATAGAAAGTGGGATGTTGTTATGATTTAAACGTAAGACATGGAGTTACTTCCTCGTGGCTACCAATCAGATAAAAATCCAGATTGAAAGTTTGAATCTGATTGGTGGAACCAGCTCCACTTCCTAGTACTGATGCTTTGATAAATAAAGAAGAGAGAGGTGCCATTGCTGCAGGGTGCAGGCCTATCCAACACATATGTGAGGAGCTCTGCAATCTGGCTGTAGTGGGATACCTATAACCGCATTGTTATATTGATTTCACTGGTTCCCTGGGATTGCTCTTTAACTTACTGACAGACCTGTAAAAACAGCAACCATTCTTCTGCTCCAGTGGATGCTAGGCAATGGAGCACCTGGTCAGATGTGATTGCCATAGTACTATGGTTTTCATTGGTTTCATGTTTGCATACAGATTTCAGCATGGGTTTTTAGATGCCAAAAATGTTATATGGGTGTCTAAGCCAATGTTTCTCAATCTTTTTTTAGGCAGGGCACCCTTTAAAATGATGGACAATCTCGAGGAACCCTCCAAAATGATGGACAGTCTTGAGGCACCCCATCCTAAAATATAAACACAATTCTAATTGTTTTACATAATGCAGCAACAGCCACACACGTAGGGGACCCAACGTTAGAGGTGCAAACTGGTACTGACTAATATTCCAATGTTTCTCTTCTTCCTCAGCTTTTCTCCATCACTCAGCTAATGTGACCCAAAGCTGATGGAGAGAGGTAGAGGAGAGTCAAACAAGGATGATATACAGGCGACCGACATCCTCCTTATCAACTCATGATGTCATTGGTCATTAGGTGGTTGGCAGCTAGAAGGTGCACAATGTGAAATGGTGCACAATGAAAACTTGTGACTTTGTGTAACTAAAAGGCAGGCTTCATCCTCCCGCCACCTTGTATACAATTTTTGGACACTTTTAAGGCAATTTATAGGCATTTTTGCCAAGGCACCCCTGAAGAAACCTCAAGGCACCCCAGGGTGCCTGGGCACCCTGGTTGAAAAAAGCTGTTGCTACATAATGCTTTCAACACAATAATATTGTCATTGCTGGTATTGCCTTAACCTCCCTGGCGGTATGATTGTTTTGGATTTTAGGTGCTGAAAGCGGTACCATTATTTTGCATGTAATTCTTAATGATGAGCAGCCCAAACCAACTATTTACATATGATTTTTTTTACTGTGCGTTCTTCTTTATAACATCTGGGGTATGATAAAGTTTGAAACACAAAATCATAAGTTATAATATAATAAATAACTATAAATAAGGTAAAGTATGTATGTATGTGTATGTATATATATATATATACATATACATATACAGTATATACGTATATATATATATTATAAGTACAGTGCAGTAAAACTGCAGAAAAGGGCACTTGGGGGCAAACTAATGTCAATTTATTTTATTTTGTATTGTAATCAGTGTGTTTGTATGTATAACTTTTTGAATTTGCCGCCGGTTCCACCCCCCTGCGAGCGTCACGTCGCAGGAGAAGGAAGCCAGGGCTCACGAGCGTCGGGCGGAAGAACCGGCCGCCGCACACCGCCGGGATACATCGCTGGATCCCGGGGATAAGGTAAGTAACCCCTCTTTCAGGATCCAGCGATGCTCCTGGCGGTACCCCGAGTGTGGCTCGGGGTTACCGCTAATTGCACTGAAATGTAACCCCGAGCCACACTCGGGAATACCGCTAAGGATGTTAACAGTATTTATTGCCATAATAGTAGGAATTACAGCTGTTTACATTTAGTCTTAGGGATAAAAGCAGTATTACACCAAAATCCAACAATGTAGAATGTTGCATTTTACCAATCATTAGATGCAGGGCTGGAACACGGGGTGGGAGGGTTGACTGCCCTGGGCGCAATGGTTTACTGAGGGCGCCTTCCTTTAGTTGCAAGGCTGACAGGAATAGTGACAATGATTTTGACAAGCAAGTGACTGCTGGGTGTAGGATCCCCCTAAACTTGCATATCATGAGCGGGGGAGGGGGGCTCAGTTTGGAATCTTTGCCCTAGGCACTGGATGACCTTGTCCTGGCACTGATTAGATGTGGTGGTTACATTTGTTTTCTTTTTTTAGGTTTTTTCCCCTCAGTTTTCATCAGGTGATCGGGAAACATACCTCCTGTATTAAAGTGCCCCCCACTCTGGATGAAGGAGCACAGGGGGTAGAGCAGAGAGCAGCATTGTCATTATGGGGGGAGGGAAGTGTTAGATGTACTAGCAGTTTTAAGTACACTAACAAACTGGAGCCACACTCCTGCTAATACTTTTTAAGCAGTTACAGCAACAGTTTTTTTCCTTTTGGAATACAATTTTTACATAAATAAATAAAATCTGACCATTATAAGCACCCCTTTCAGTGTTAAATGCTTTGTCTCAGCCCCATAACTGCGAAACCTGCAGGACAGCCTGTTCTGTTTAAAAACAACAGACTTACTGTCTAGATCACTAGGTGAAAATAAAGGAAAGAAAGCCTTAAAAAGAAAACCAATGCAGGCATTACATCTAAGAATTGGTAAGCTGCAATATAATAAATGTTTGCTTTTGGCTTACTGGCTAGATCAACAGGTGAAAATAAAGGAAAGAAAGCCTAAAAAAGAAAACCAATGCAGGTATCACATCGAATGCCTCGTTTCCACTGAGTAGTATGGTTCAGTTCAGTACGGTGCGGTTCAGAACGGTACACCTTGCGTTTCCACTGCCAATAGTACCCTTTCATGATAGGCATGGTGTAGCAGGAAAGCTATGATAGACAATTCTCTGTCAACCAAAGTTCTGCAGAGTGTAGCTCCACCCTGTTGGTACGGTACTAATGTGCTTGGTACCCCAACGAAAGGGTCCCAAAAAAGTGGTACGGTAAGGTTCGGAATTAGGGTACCATTCACAATGGAAAAGGCATAAATAGCGTACCGTACCGAACCGAACCGTACCAGAAAGCTCAGTGGAAACGAGCCATAAGAATTGGTAAACTGCAATATAAGAAATGCTTGCTTTTGGGTTTATTACTGCTTTAAGGTGAGGGTTATGGCTGGATTTATCATTTAGATTGAGTTTAGGGTTTAGGGTTATGGTTAGGGGTAAGGCTGATCTGAAGGGCCAATAAGGGCCTATTTACACCAAGTGCAGTGGGACTGCATAGGTCGGCTATTCCAATGCAGTTCCACTGCAAGACAAGGCAAAATGCCTTATCTCCTATGTGCTTGGTTCATCCCACCGCATTGTGGTGGTGTGCTGGTGTTATGCGTGGAAAAAAATGACATCAGGCTGCACTTTTTTCCAGCGTAGTGCAAAGCAATCCACTGCTTTGTACCGTGCAGCAGCCAATAGAACTCAGGGCCATCTTACCGAATGGGCATGCTGGGCAGTTGCCCGGGGGCCCCACCTGCCCAGCCCCAGCCAAGCATTAGTCTCTATTCTCATGTGCATCCGCCGCTGAACTTAGCAGTTGGCAATCACCTGTCAGCCCTGCGCTGCTGTAAGGCCACTTGAGCCATGGAGGGGGAGCCTACAACTGCAGGAATGCCTGTCCGCCCCACGGGAACAGGCACACACAGGACAGTCGAGTTTGTCTCCCGTCTGTGTGTGTGTTCACCAGACCCAGCCACCGAACTTGGAAGCTGTCATTAGCCTGGAACTGCTGTACCAATAAATATCACCTTATCAATATTTATTCTCATGGGTGATTGTGTAGGCAGGGCCCCAGTGCACTTCATTGCCCGGGGCCTATAATGCTCTTAAGATGGCACTGATAGAACTTAAAGTGTAAGTTTATCCTTACAAAAAATCTGTATGGTTACCTTGCAATAGACTCCTCCCCATCCCCCTTACTCTCACTGTACTGTAGTCCTGTGATCCTTCACCGATCTAGGGTGCAGACAGAATCTGGATTCTGTGTGCACCCGTTTTAGTATATCTCCTCCTAAGTGACTATTACAGGTGGGAATAGCATAAAGCACTTGTGACAAAAGCCAATACTCCGAAAAGGTACATGCCAAAATTTCTGATTTTGAATACAAGCGCTAAAAACAGCGAAGCCAATTTTTAGAAACTGAAATCTATCACACTGCCTGGAAGAAGCGCAAAACCCAGAGCGCCAGAGAGGATCACTGAAGCCCAGTTAGTGTTGAGGTGACAGATTCCTTTTAAATTAAAGGGCGATAAAAAAGTCATTTCTTGTTTAACTTTTGATTGTATCTGTTTTATTGCTGCAACTTGTGAGTATTAAAAGTCATATTAAAAATTAAAATTTAATTCTGCAACTTGTAGCATTCAGCTGAAACCCAGGATGAACCCTGGATTAGCATGGTGTAATGCCTGCTTCTTAATTGTCAGGAGTATTTGCAACTGAAAACTCATTACCTTCAGAGCTTCTAGGTGGACTAAAACAAATTGGACGTAAAATGAACATTGTTGTTGGAGGTATGTTTATGGATGAATAACAAAGCATTAGAGGAATAATTAATGTTAGACGTCCAACCTGATTACTTATCTCCAAAAATCGTTTCTGTCTATTATTGATTTAGCGTCAGATTCAGGATTAACCCCTCTTTGTGTTGTGATGCCTCCACGTCCATGACCCTTTGACTGTCTTGCACCAAAGAAGCGCTATTGCAGTAAATCAGTGCAAAGACCATTGATTAAATACCAAGCGTATTGTACATACAATAATCATTGATCAGATCAGTTTTCTCAAGTTATAGTATAAAAAATGATCAATGGTTATTCATTTTGCCCATTACGCTATCCCTCAATGACTATTCCATATGTGATTGCAGAGATTCACAAGGCTGTGAGTGTCTTAATTGACAGAGACTTGGATAGGTTTATAGAGTAAGACATGTGGAGCTTAGAAAAGCTAGCTATGGGGGGCTTTTTCCTCGTAATAGTATTTGTGTGTTGGGGGGGCCATATCCTATCCCTTTAAGGAGCTCAGTTCCATCTGCAGTCACTGCAGCCACCTTTCCTATGTCACTATTTGAAAAAGCCATTCTCAGGGTTAAATGACTATTCAACCTATCAGTTCAGTAGAAGTGAAGGCTCTTTGGCAAAAGGCTCAAGCCGCTGATATATCCACAGACTGATTAAGCTTTAAGCAAAGTGTAGCGTTGCGATGGTACATGCTCAGATACTTATGTAATTCACCATCTTGCAGGGGAACTGTTCTGAAAGGCACAGATGAACACGAAAGGCAGAGGGAATAACTTAACATGACACATTAAATTAGGAGCAGAGGCATTACAAACAATACATGAAATATCGTATCTTCCCCGAGTTGTCCCTTCTAGGCTGGATTTATTACAGTGCACATTACTGCCTTTAATATGTAGAGCATGCACAATTCAGACAGTCTCTCATTTATTTGTGTCTGTCTGTATAGGGGAGTCTGAGTGTAATGTACTACTAAGTATAATGCTGCTCTCTTGCAGTATTTTCCTAAATCATCATGGGAATGCAGGGATGATTCATTTTCGAATCTCTAAAACTGAATTACACTGGATGCAGTACTGCTTATTAGCCTTTTATTACATGTGCATTGTTGCAATTATGTGTTAAAATGCAGACAGTAAAACAGGAGTCCATGGTGGAAGCTACAGTGTGTGATTTTAGCTAATCCAAGTCTGGATTTACTGATTGCAGAAAACAATTAAGTCTTGCTGAAATAAAAAAAAAAAAAAAAAAACTACTACTGTTGATCAGGAGCACGGCTGTTGCTTCCCATACAGTTATTTAGATATAAATAATAATAATATTTCTAAGGTGTAATGATACCAAATACACGGAGGAGGTATCCATTTTGTGGGCTGAACCAGCATTTTTGAGATTGTTTATTTATTGTTATTTCCTGGGACCTGAAACAAACATGTTATAAAACACCATTTTCATATGTCAGAGATAACGATGCTGCAGCTACACATCAGGTGACGGCGCTGACAAAACTTAAAGTGGAGCTAAAATCTACAATACGTACCTCTCCTTCTCAATGGTCCACCATCCCTCACTGGCACTGTCATCTTCTACTGGGTGGCAGGCTGCAGCCATCTTCATTGGCTGGCGCAGGATGGCGTCACTCCTGCACAAGAGTGCAGTCATCCTGGCACACAGGTGCTGTGTTGGAATGTAAACTGAGCTGCACATGCAAAGCTCGGTGTAAATTCCAAAGCAGACTGTGAGTAGGCAGGCAGGCTTCTTTTATTGCAGTTATATTCATGGCATGACCCAGGTGATAACTGTCAAGGTCGCCAGTGTGCTTATGTCAGCTCTCTACCAGACTACCTGTGTGCCAGGAGTGCAGTCATTCTGGCACACAGGTGCTGTGCTGGAATCTAAACTGAGCTGCACATGCAAAGCCCGGCGTACATTCCAAAGCAGACTGTGAGCAGGCAGGCTGGTTTCTTTTATTGCAGTTATATTCATGGCATGACCCAGGTGATAACTGTCAAGGTCGCCAGTGTGCTTATGTCAGCTCTCTACCAGACTACCTGTGTGCCAGGAGTGCAGTCATCCTGGCACACATGTGCTGTGCTGGAATGTAAACTGAGCTGCACATGCAAAGCTCGGTGTACATTCCAAAGCAGACTGTGAGCAGGCAGGCTGGTTTCTTTTATTGCAGTTGTATTCATGGCATGACCCAGGTAATAACTGTCAAGGTCGCCAGTGTGCTTATGTCAGCTCTCTACCAGACTACCTGTGTGCCAGGAGTGCAGTCATTCTGGCACACAGGTGCTGTGCTGGAATCTAAACTGAGCTGCACATGCAAAGTTCGGTGTACATTCCAAAGCAGACTGTGATCAGGCAGGCTGGTTTCTTTTATTGCAGTTATATTCATGGCATGACCCAGGTGATAACTGTCAAGGTCGCCAGTGTGCTTATGTAAGCTCTCTACCAGACTACCTGTGTGCCAGGAGTGCAGTCATTCTGGCACACAGGTGCTGTGCTGGAATCTAAACTGAGCTGCACATGCAAAGCTCGGTGTACATTCCAAAGCAGACTGTGATCAGGCAGGCTGGTTTGTTTTATTGCAGTTATATTCATGGCATGACCCAGGTGATAACTGTCAAGGTCGCCAGTGTGCTTATGTCAGCTCTCTACCAGACTACCTTTGTGCCAGGAGTGCAGTCATTCTGGCACACAGGTGCTGTGCTGGAATCTAAACTGAGCTGCACATGCAAAGTTCGGTGTACATTCCAAAGCAGACTGTGATCAGGCAGGCTGGTTTCTTTTATTGCAGTTATATTCATGGCATGACCCAGGTGATAACTGTCAAGGTCGCCAGTGTGCTTATGTAAGCTCTCTACCAGACTACCTGTGTGCCAAGAGTGCAGTCATTCTGGCACACAGGTGCTGTGCTGGAATCTAAACTGAGCTGCACATGCAAAGCTCGGTGTACATTCCAAAGTAGACTGTGAGCAGGCAGGCTGGTTTGTTTTATTGCAGTTATATTCATGGCATGACCCAGGTGATAACTGTCAAGGTAGCCAGTGTGCTTATGTCAGCTCTCTACCAGACTACCTGTGTGCCAGGAGTGCAGTCATTCTGGCACACAGGTGCTGTGCTGGAATCTAAACTGAGCTGCACATGCAAAGCTCGGTGTACATTCCAAAGCAGACTGTGATCAGGCAGGCAGGTTTCTTTTATTGCAGAGGAGACATTGCATGTGGAACTAAACCTACTAATTTAACTGTTTTTTAAAATAGTTACATTCATGGCATGACCCAGGTGATAACTGTCAAGGTTGCCAGTGTGCTTATGTCAGCTCCCTACCAGACTTTTAAGCCCTCAAATGGTTGGTGTAATAACTTATCAAATATGCAGCCCTATGGTAACTGCAGATCAAGCTAAGAGGCTATAAAGTCTGAAAAGGATAGGAGGGTTTAGTTTAATTTTAAAGTGGCAGTGCAATATAATGTAATTTTTTTAAGGCTGGATTCACACTTATGCGAATCGACTGTGGGTTTCCCTGCATCCAATTGGCATGACAGGAGATTTTTGACGGGCTCTCAATGGAGCCAGTTTACACATCTCCATGTCAGCTGCTGAGCAGATTGCACAAGGGTCCTGTGCGTCTTTGGCTACGTTTCAGGTCCGAATGCAGGCAAAAATTTGGGCCTGATTCATCCCTAAAACGGAGAACGGGGACGCACTGGAATCAAGTGTGAACCCAGCCTAAAACAAAAAGCAACTATAAGTACTATATTGTATTATAACATGACAATTATAAATGGCTTACAGCAATGCTCAAGTCAGAACACAGTCTTAATTTTCAGAAGTAATTTCTTCTCTTATAAATTGACTGGTGAACTGGTGGGGCTAAGTATGTAACCGGAGGGCCTTTAGACCTTTCTCTGTGACAGTAGTCCTCAACCACCAGGCCGTAGCTTCTGCCTGCCGGCTTTCTGTCTAGTAGACAGCTACTGCTATCTCTCCAGGATTGGGTTGACCCATTGGAAGACTCTACAACCACCTTGCCCTGTCAGGATGGAAAACTCCCTAATCCGAGAAATTGGGCTCAATATGACTTTGCTGTCATGGCACCAAGATATGTTCATGGAAGAGATTTGTACAGGAAGATGTAGCTTTGGCTGGTGACTGCAAGCAAACTGCAGAGATGGGAAGTCAGTAGTGGCATGTATTGGCTGGTGACTGACCTGTAGCTCTATGTTTATAAGGTTCGTCTGTAAGAAGGGGTGCTAAGAGGTGGTTGAAATACATTGCCTGTGAAGTAGGATACTTGCTAGCTGTGCAGTTCTCATCCTTTTGGTTTTTCTGTACTTGGGTGTCTTTACTTACATGTGTAGGTAATAACTTCAGCTGCATGTTTCATGCAAAATGAGCATGTGAAAGGGTCCTAAATGTGCATGACACCAAGAAATCTTCCAGTTTTTTGAAAAAAACCTCAACATATGACATGGTTGTACATTTTAAAGTAAACTGTATATATAATAAAAAGGGTAAAAATACATATACCCTGCAAGTGCCTTTTTACCCCTGCACTGTGTGATGTCATCACTAGGGGGCGTTGTTGGTGGGTAGGACTTTGGGTTTATTGCTCTATTCACCTCCATGTTGTAGTGCCTTAGGAAAGAAGATGGACTGAGCTTAATCGAAACGTCGACAATAAATGCACTGTAATTTTGATCTATCTCCTCTACAAGACCATGAATGCCTCTATATCATATATATATATATATATATATATATATATATATATATACACACTCACCAGCCACTTTATTAGGTACACCTGTTCAATTGCTTGGTAACGCAGATTGGTAATCAGCCAATCACATGGCAGCAACTCAATGCCTTTAGGCATCTAGATGTGGTGAAGATGACTTGCTGAAGTTCAAACAGAGCATCAGAATGGGAAAGAAAGAGGACTTAAAGCGGAGTTCCACCTAAAACAAAAAAAATACATAAAAATACCCCCGGGACAGTCAGGGCTAGTGCATTCCACAATGGATAGCCTCTGAACTGTCCTGGGTTGCACTTACCTTTTAGAAGAAATACTTACCTTGAAAATGTCTTCTCCAGCGCTGCCATCTCAGGTGTGGGCAGCTTGAAGCCAGCGCGATCCTCTTCTGTGTCCTCTTCCGTCCTCTTCGGTCCCACGATGCACTGCACCGGCCCCGCCGTCACTTCCGGGGCTTCAGCGTCATCCCTGCACAGCTTCTGGGCATGCCCAGAAGCTGTTTAGCAAGGTATGACGGCGCCTGCACCGGAACTGACGTCGGGGCCGGTGCAGGCGCATTGATTCCTGGGAGCGATGACGTTCAGCTCCCAGGAATCATTGCAAGCCAGGAAGTGACAACTCGTCGTGGCCGCCGAGGGGAGGAAGAGGAAGTAAGGTAAGTATATTATCTTCTAAACAAGGTAAGTAAAAAAAAAATAAAAAAAATGTGATTATCCATTTGTTTTTCAGGTGACCCGGAGCAAGAAGATGGACGGAACTTTCATTTTAGGGTGGAACTCCGCTTTAAGTGACTTTGAATGCGGCCTGCTTGTTTATGCCAGACGGGTTGGTCTAAGTATTTAAAGAACTGCTGATCTACTGGGATTTTCACACACAACCATCTCTAGGGTTTACAGAGAACGGTTTCGCAAAAAATGAGAATATTCAGTGAGCAGCAGTTGTGTGGATGAAAATGCCTTGTTGATGTCAGAGGTCAGAGGAGAATGAGCAGACTGGTTCGAGATCATAAAAAGGCAACAGTAACTCAAATAACCACTTGTTACAACCAAGGTATGCAGAATATCATCTCTGAACACACAACACATTAAACCTTAAAGCAGATGGGCTACAGCAGCAGAAGATCACATCAGGTGTAACCCCTGTCAGCTAAGAAGAGGAAACCGGGGCTACAGTTTGCACAGGCTCACCAAAATTGAACAATAGAAGATTGGAAAAACGTTGCCTGGTCTGATGAGTCTCGGTTTCAGCTGCAACATTCAGATGGTAGGGTCAGAATTTGGCGTAAACAACATGAAAGCATGGATCCATCCTGCCTTGTATCAACGGTTCAGGCTGGTGGTGCAATGGTGTGGGGGATATTTTATTGGCACACTTTGGGCTCCTTAGTACCAATTGAGCATCCTTTAAACGCCACGGCCTACCTGAGTATTGTTGCTGACCATGTCCATCCCTTTATGACTACAGTGTACCCATCTTCTGATGGTTTCTTCCAGCAGGATAATGCACCATGTCACAAAGCTCACATCATCCCACCACTGGTTTCTTGAACATGAAAATGGGGTCACTGTACTCCATAGGCCTCTACAGTCACCAGATCTCAATCCAATAGAGCCATCTATTGGGATGTGATGGAACGGGAGATTCGTATCATGGATGTGCAGCCAACAAATCTGCAGCAACTGCCTGATGCTATCATGTCAATATGGACAAAATTCTCTGAGGAATGTCTCCAACACCTTGTTGAATCTATGCCACGAAGAAAGAAGGCAGTTCTGAAGGCAAAAGGGGTCCAACCCGGTACTAGAAATTTGCACCTAATAAAGAGGCCAGTGAGTATATATATATGTTGTATATATACTTTTAGGGGAAGCTGATAGATGTATTTGGTGTTTGCTTTGTCTGATTAAGACCCTTTTTCACACTTGTGCGACCTCAAAGCCGCGCAATTTTGCCTTGAATTTATGACACAATATTGTTGCGATTTTGACTGGACTTGAAGCAATGCCTGTGTAATCTTGAGGTCCTCAAAACACATCAAAGTCTGACCAAAGTGGTTTCTGCGACTTGAAGTTGCACAGATATGAACGGTACTCATTGGAAATCATGGAGTATGACTTCTCATGCGACTTTGCAGTCCCAAGCCGCAGGAAAAGTCGCATTAAAACATGTGAAACGGGCTTAACAGTTGTTAACAAACTTAATTAACCTAGACTGATATTGTTTAGTATTATTTTATCAATGCTATGGTATTCTGTACAGACACTTGACTATTTCCTGGGCAAAGCTTTATTGGCATGTCTATAGGTAACATGATTGTGTACAAACCCGTTATAATTAGAGAGACAGATGTGTAGAAGACAAGTTGTTGTATGTATTTATAAAGTGTAAATTCCAATAGAAAATGTTTCAATTAAAATAACTGTACTGTACCCAAAGGAGGCAAAGTGGTTTACGTTCTATCAATGCAGTGTGAGCATCTCCTACTTTGTTTTCTAATGCTCCCCTGCTACTGGAGCCTGGTAAAATATACATTTACTTCAAGGTATAGGGAAAACTTGGGACCCATAATACACCGATCAGTTATAACATTATGACCACTGACAGGTAAAGGCAATATCTAATTTCAAAGGCATCTGAAAATTGGTGGGACATATTAGGCAGCAAGGGAACATGTTGTCCATGAAGTTGATGTGGTGAAAGCAGAAAAAAATGGGCATCTTAGTTTGTTGTGTATGGGGCTGTGAAGCCCATGGTGACCCATGTCCACAGCCAAAAGCTTCTACAATGGTCACATGAACATCAGAACTGGACTACGGAGCAATGGAAGAAGGTGGCCTGGTCTGGTGAATCACCGTGTGTGTGTGTGTGTGTGTCACTTACCTGGGGAAGAAATGGCACCAGGATGTGGTATAAGAAGGCAAGTCGGCAGAGGCATTGTGAAGCTTTGGGCAATGTTCTGCTGGGAAACCTTGGGTCCTGCCATTCATGTGGATGTGACTTTGGTGTCCATGCCTCAATGGGTCAGGGTCAGGCGAACAAAAGGGGGCCGTATTCAATATTAGGTGGGTGGTCATAATGGTATGGCTGATTGGTGTATAGTGCTGAGTACCTGAGAAGAAAGTTCACAGACTGTAAAGTTGTGGGAAGGCCAAGTGCAAAAAGTAACATTTTATAGAGGAGTGTCTTTGTGTCCCCTGCCATAGAAAATATGGACGGTATGCTTATTCTAACTGCTATTAGGTAAATCTTGTAGCTTTGCCTACTGCAGGCAAAGTGTAGGTTGTCTTTAAAGCTGTCCATACACTACACCACTTCTCAATACCTAGGCTGAGAATCACTGTCCCATGAGATTCCGCTATAAGACTGTATGCATGGCTTAAAGTGATTGTAAACGATCACTCTGTAAAAAAAAAACAAAAAAACATTCAGTTTAAAAAAGAAATGAAAGGCAAAATATTTGTGCATAGATATAAACATATATAAAAGTATTAGAAATACATTTTTTCCCCTTTTTTATAAACGATCTGCTCACATTATTTGCAATAAAAACATATTTGCCATTCTGAAGCTTCCCTCCAACCACTTTGCATATTATTTTATATATACTGTTATTCTGTTCTTGTCAAATATGCTGCAAGAATCTCCCTCCACTAAGTCTGGCTGCAGCCATTTTAACTGTGGGCAGCTGAGGCTGCTGCCTGTTCACTTCCTGGATTTACACAGATACACACACACACACACAGACACACTTACACCACTGCTTACCTGCACATTTCTCCTCTCTTGATGAATACTCATGGATCTCTGCAGTCTCCTGTTATCTCCACCCTCATCCAGCTCCCTCCAGCTCTGCAGCTCTCCTTGGCTGTCCTATGACTCATCCCTCCTCTCTTGCTGGCAAACTCTCATGAGAGTGGGACAGAGAGCTGTGCATGGTGTCATTAGCCTAGGCTAATTACCAGACAAGAAAGAGTAAGTAGGCTGTATAAGGAATATACTGGCAGAAAAAAAGTTTTCCTATCCGAAGGTAAAACAACAAGGGCAGAGTATTTAATAGATGGAAAGATGAAAAAATGACTGAAAGTCTGATTTAAGAGCTGGGGGGAGGAGAAGCAGCAGTACACTGATCTTCCTAGTGAATGGGTGTGCAGGAGGGGTGTGTCAGGACAAGTCTGATCATTGGAGGAGAGCAGGCTGAGTTCCCAGCATTGCTAGAGAATTGACCACAGTGTGGTCTGCTTAGTGTCGTCAGTTTTTAATAAGAAAGCAAAGGGATTGGCAGGAACACCAGGGATTTCATACAAAGGTAGCAATACAAAGAGAACAGGATAGTTTGTCATTTAAGTACATGGTACAGCAGGCACATATTAGGAATATGAAATATTGGGGTAACAAACACTTAAAAAATGAATATATATATATATTTATACACTGCCTGGCCAAAAAAAAAGTCGCCACCTGGAATTAACTAAGCAAATAGGTAAGAGCTTCCTATTGGATTGTCATTGCATGGGTAAATATCTTTCAGCTGGCAACAAGTTATTTAACCCCAAGTGATGCAATGAGTAGATCCTCATTTCTTAAACAACCATGTCGAAAGACACATCCCATGTTCATGGAAAAGATGTTAGTCTGTTTGAGAAGGGTCAATTCATTGGCATGATTCAAGCAGAGAAAACATCTAAGGAGATTGCAGAAACTACCAAAATTGGGTTAAGAACTGCCCAACCCATTATTGAAAGCTGTAAGGATAGTGGGGAACCATCGTCTACGAGGAAGAAATGTGGTTGGAAAAAAATTCTGATTGACCATGATCAGCGATCACTTAAATGTTTGGTGGAATCAAATCATAGAAAAACAACAGTAGAACTCAGGGCTAGGTTTAATAGTAAAAGTAAGAGCATTTCCACACGCACAATGCAAAGCTGACTACCTGAATATACTGAATGACCAGGTTATTCCATCAATGGATTTTCTCTTCCCTGATGGCACGGGCATATTCCATGATGGCAATGCCAGGATTCATCGGGCTCAATTTGTGAAAGAGTGGTTCAGGGAACATGAGACATAATTTTCACACATGGATTGGCCACCACAGAGTCCAGAACATAACCCCATTGAGTTGAGAATCCTTGAAATGTGCAGGAGAAGGCTTTGCGCAGTGGTCCGACTCTCCTATCATCAATAGAAGATCTTGGTGAAAAATGAATGCAACACTTGACAGAAATAAATCTTGCAGAAGCTTATCGAAACAATGCCACAGCAAATGCATGCCCTAATCAAATCTAAAGGCAGTCCAATAAAATATTAGTCTGTGTGACCTACACCCCTACTGGATGATCTCCCTGCAAGTGAGAGAGGTGGAGCCCCCTACAGTGTGTGGGGAGGTAATAGAGCTGGCTGAGTGCTTCATCTTAATACAGAAACAAAACTAAGATGTGGATGTCGAAGATGGGGAAGCTTTTAAAGCGGAGTTCCGGCCTCAAATACCTTTTTTAACTAAAAATACCCCTATAATACTAATCTATCATCATTTACAGAACTGCTATTCTCATACTTACAAGGTGTACAGAATTGGATTTTAGTCAACATCGTACTTTTAAAAACGCTGTCTGGGCGCGGCCATCTTGGGTGTGGGCATCTGAAGCCGCAGTGTAATCTGCTATGTCCTTCTTCCTGATTTCAGGGAGTGTTCTGGGAGTTCTTCCTGATTATAGCCTCCTGGGCCGGAACTCCACTTTAAGGAGGAGGAGTGGAGAAGATGGGACAGTGGAGGTGGGGTTGTATACAGAGGTCAGAGTTGAAAAAGGGTGAAAGTGAGATGTGTATAGGGGATGCAGCTGTGGAGAAAGGCTGAACTCTGCAGTCTGTATGCAGTGCACTCCTGAACTCTACACTATGTACATAACGCACCCCCCAAACTCTGCATGTAGCACACCCCTGAACTGTGTAATCCCCACCTCAACTCTGCACTTGGTATCTAATACACTCCTGGCATTTAGCGCCCCTTTAAGATCCTCCCACTGTTGGGGAAATTTGAACACAGCCACTATTTGATGCGGTATGGGTATGGAGGGGGTGTGTGTGTTGGGGGGGTCGTGGTTTAGTTCCTGCACATGTTTTCAGAGAAAATAAGCCCTCTATATATATTTTTATATATATATATATATATATATATATATATATATATATACCAATGCTGGTATGTTTAGGCAGTTGGATTTGATTGTCTTTCACACCTTGTGAATTTTCTACTCTAAAACTGCACCAAGTGTATAAGAAAGCCCATTATGTTACATAAGGAATGGATCAAGTAGGTTTGTCTTGGCCTACTACAATATTAGAATTACAAAGGTTAATATGTAATATGTAAACAGATATCCATGCATGTGCCAAAAGGTCAGTGTAACAGCAAAGCAAATAGCGCTTTCAGAAGCAGATGTCAGCAGTAGTATCCGTCAAATTTCTTTCAGGACAGGTTTCCTTTAAAAAAAAGAAGAGATTTATGGTCTAAATTATTATTTCTGCTGTTGAAGTAAAGGTATTCATGACTGGAGTGAACTAATAATGCCTCGTTTCCAGTAAGCAGATCTGTTCGGGTCAGTTCGGTACGGTACGCTATTTTGAGTGTTTCCATTATGAGAGTGGCCCATACAACCGAACCAAACCGCACCATTCCTGGTCCTCCTTCAGATGTAGGGCCATAGGAAATGGTACGGTACGGTTAGGGCGGAGCTACTGGCGTAACACGATAAATTCCACTGATTGTTGGAAAGGAAAACGTCAATGCTCACATCAAACAAAAGCACAAAACAAACACCGTGTTTCGTGTGAACCCTGCATGGCCCCTGGCGGTCCCACTTGCAGTGGAAACGCTCACCTGAATAGGCCGGACCATTCTAACCCTTCCAAACCCTTACCAACCCGAACCATTCCGATCAGTGGAAACGAGGCAACACTGGGATGCACAATCATAGAGGAATGTATGCTGTTCACTTTGCAAGAGAATTTTCCCCTAGCTTAGTAAATGCGTATTCAAATTCAATTTGCATAGAACACCCATCACATGGAAAAGGAAAAACAGTATTTTTGCTTTTACACGATTGGATGACGGAAGCAGAGCTTCACCTGATTTACTAAGCTAAGGGAAAATTCCTCTGCAAAGTGAACAGGCTGTTTGTCTTCAGTAAAACAACCTCTACACATCTTATTTCTAGAGAAATGCTTGTTTTCCCTTAGAGTATAGTGTACTGCAAATACGTATGTGAGCTTGGCACCAATCGTGTAATACATTTTTTTGTAGTAGTGTGAATAAAGATTGGTGAATGTTTGAGAAATGTCATCACTTTCAGTAAGAATGAATGTCCTCTGAAATCAAAAATATCTACAGCTGCCCTGTGCCACAATAGTTCAGGTATATCCTGTAACAATAACAACTCTTTTGTGGTTGGCTGGTGTGTTTTTGATGGGCTTTGCATTTTGCCGTCATTTCTGCATTTTCCACCATTTCTTGTATTATTGAAATATTATGCAAACGCATAATCATTATTCCCTTTTCTTTGGAGAGCTGTTTGTAGATGAAATTTTTGTAGATTCTTGTCCTATCAGGTGTACAGACATTTGGGTTTACAATTCTGCTCCCTAAGTCTCCGTTCACAGCTGAGCGTACCAGAAACATGGGCAGAATCGCGCCATTCTGCCTGCGATTCCAGAATCATGGCAAATTGCAGGATGCGTTTGTGATGTCATTAATTCTTAAAGTGGTAGTGTACTCCGCTTTTTAACTTTTACCTACAGGTAAGCCTATAATAAGGCATAAAATAAAGTAAAATTAATATCTCATATTCACCCTGCATGCATCCTGCTGACACCAGCGGCACATGTTCTCTGTAGATCCGGCTCCTTGCCAGAAAGTGAACTCCCGTGCGCATGCGTCGGAGTGACATCATCACAGCTCTGGCCACTCACAGCGCCGGAGCCGCCGAACCAGGAAGAGACGCCGAGGGAAGATGTCAGCTGCCTCAGCGGTGTCCGGGGGACCGTGTCAGGGCTTAGTTCTAAGGTAAGTATTTCATAATGAACTCTTTTTCTCGCTCTTTTTTTGTTTATAGAGCAAAAAATAAAAATCGCACAGGTGATCAAATACCACGAAAAGAAAGCTCTATTTGTGGGAAAAAAGGATATCAATTTTTCTTGGGTCATATTTCTATAACCACAGTAACATTCTTTGAAGCCGTGGTGAAGCTTGAGTGGTGGGGCTTGGCAGAGTGGCTTGCCGTAGTTTAAGGTCTGCATGCACCTTAAAGCCTCGTACACATGCAACGAATTTCCGCCGACCGGTCGTCCATCTTTTGTCCAGAGTGGTGTTTTGTTGGTTGGAATGTGCCTAGACTGCACACGAATTTTCCCGCACGACAAAATTCTACTTCAGAAGTGATGTCATGTCTTGGTTTGCTTTCTTTTTGTTCTTTCTTCTCTGAGCATGCCCAGTCTTGCTCATCAGATTTTTCCCTGTCGAAATCTGTACTGACTGCACGAAAATCGGACGTGTTTTGACGGAGGACAAAAATTTTACAGCCTGCACACCAGATTTTTTTGGGCCGAAAAGTTGGTTTCGGTTGTCGGAAGCATCATACTAACAAGCCGAAAATTGGTGGATCGGTCATCGGACGAAAATTCCCATACTAATTTCGATGCGTGTGTATGAGGCTTTACACTACACAGATGCGTTCATCATAATTTCTTTCTTTTGAACAAAATCACTAACAGTTTTTTTTTTTTCTGTCATATCATTTTGATATAAAAACTCTCAAATAATAAAAAGGTGGTTTTACTTCTTGTGAAAAACATACTGCAAGTCTGCTTATATTTTTTTTAGGTTGTAAGAATAAATAAATGATTAAAACTGAAACAAGTGCTCTACTTAGATTGGCTTTCGGTATTTTCCTGGTTTCATACTGCTTTGTTCCCATTAACAATGGAATGCTTTGCTGTGTCAGGACTTTTTTGCCCAATGAGCATTTAGCAAACCTTTGCGACCCTGGGTTATTTTGTTACACTACACTTTATTATGTTTCCTAATGTATAACTTATGTTTAATTTAACTGTAATGTGTTTTTTAACTTTTATTAACATAATTAACTTTAATTATGTGTAATTTAACTTATTTGGCTTTGTCCGTAAATTAGCAGAAACTGTCTTTATTATCCTGAGCAGCCATCATCATGTCATCATTTGTTATGTGGATCCCTTTAATTACGACATTTTTTTAATACTTCATTTATAAATGTTATTTTACAGTATATAAGTGAACCTATCCCTAAGTTGTGATAAAAGGAGTGATAACTAGTCATCTACAAGAAAAAAAGGAGCGCTGTATGAATAATAATGATACTCTTCAACAAGTATACAAATGTACATAAACAAAACTGAGTTTAAAGCGGAGTTCCACCCATTTTTAATAGGTTGGAATACATAGATCTTTGTAATCCCCTTTAAAACGGCATTTACCAATGGAAACTTTTTTTTTTTTTTTTTTGCTAGTAAATACCTTAATTTCGGCTTTATTCCTCCTCTCCTCACTTCCTGGTCCGATCGGCGATGACGTCATTCGGCGATCCGCAGTGTCTGCTGGGATGTATTCTATTCCAGAAATCTCAGTAGCTGTATCTGTACTGAGCCGTGCCTGCCCCGCCTCCGCCCCGCCTCCTCTCATTCAGTTGCATTGTATGAATGTATTAAGGCCGTTCTCTGCCCCGCCTCCACCCCGCCTCCTCTCATTGAGTTGTATTGAGAGGAGGCGGGGCGGAGGCTGGGCAGAGAACAGCCTTAATACTTTCATACAATGCAATTCAATGAGAGGAGGCGGGGCGGAGGCGGGGCAGGCACGGCTCAGTACAGATACAGCTACTGAGATTTCTGGAATAGAATACATCCCAGCAGACACTGCGGATCGCCGAATGACGTCATCGCCGATCGGACCAGGAAGTGAGGAGAGGAGGAATAAATCCGAAATTAAGGTATTTACTAGCAAAAAAAAAAAGTTTCCATTGGTAAAAGCCATTTTAAAGGGGATTACAAAGATCTAAAGTTCCAAAAATGGGTGGAACTCCACTTTAAAATCAAATAAAATAAATCACAATAAAGTGAATAAAAGTCCATAAGGGTAAATTAAATTGTTCCAGTGGTATTACTCCACAATTTCAGTGAATCGCCATCTGTGTGTTGCCCCCACCAAATATAAGAAGTGCACACTCACCAGAACCAGTTGCTGTCTAATGGGCCATACACACTATAAGATTTTCTGAAGACTTTTTCCTTTAGACTTACCAAAACCATATAATATGAGGTCAAACCTAAACACTTTCAATTTGTATGCAATCAGTCAGGCCCTTGCACTACATAGAAAAGGTAAATCTGAAGGAAATCTAACCACAAAAGTTGGATAGTGTGTATCCAGCTTAACTTATAGGACAGCAAAAGTGCATTCAGTTGTCAATGGTCTTCCTTATGAAGATACAACTGATACTCTATGAATGTGGTAGATCTTCCAACCTCACAGGTGAAGTCATCAGGGAAACTGTTCAATCTCATCAAGCCAGACACAAGGATCACCGACACCAGAAAAAAATGCTCATAGTGTAAGGCCCCTTTCACACGGGATCACCGCCTGAATGAGTCCGTTCTGCTCAGCGGGGGATCGATGCGCCGATCCCCGCTGAGCAGTCGGATGACAGCTCCGTCTCTGCTCTGTGTGCAGAGACAGACCTGTCAGATCCCTGCTGTCCTCTATGGAGAGATTGGATGACAATGAACCGCCTGTCCATTCTCATCCGATCCCATCCGATCCGATCCTACAGACGGATGGAAAATAGGGTTTTCAGCCGTCCGGATCGGATCGGATAGCAGCAGGTGTCAGCGGACATGTCTCCACTGACACCCGGTGCCCCATAGGGATGCATGGAGCATCCAATCAGGTTCAGGCGGATCAGATCGCTCGTGTGAAAGGCCCCTAGTACTTATTAAAATATGTGAAAAACAAATTAAAAACACCACCAAACCACAAACAGCAGTGAATGGTGTGTGGACTCTACAAATAACGGTGCAAGCAGTCCATATAGAGTGAATATGAAAACATGAGGCACATAAACTTACATAGTATGCCACCAAACTGAGCTCAGAATGGCAGCAAACCTCTGGCATATAAGTCAAGCTCTACGGCCGTTCCGCACTACGCGCATCAACAGGTGAGCAATCTGGTGTCGGTGATCCTTCTGTCTGGCTTCATGAGATTGAGCAGTTTCCCTGATGTCTTTATCTGTGAGGTTTGAAGATCTACCACATCCATAGAGTATCAGATGTATCTTCATTATTAGGACCATTGAATATTGAATGAGTATTTGCTCTCCTATAAGTTAGACAGCAACTGGTTCTGGTGAGTGTGCACTTATATTTGGTGGAGGCAACACACGAATAGTGATTCACTGAAATTGTGGAGTAATAACACTGGAACTATTAAATATACCCTTAGGCTACATTCACACCTGAGCGTAGCGTTTTCGCACGTTTTTTACCGCGATTTTACCGCGATTTTTACCGCGATTTACAGGCGTTTTACAGGCGTTTTTTGTGCAGGCGTTTTTAAATTGAATAGAAACCAATGGAAAACACCTGTAATCTGCCCAAAAAGAAGCTCATGTACTTTTTTGAGCGTTGGGCGTTTTGCTTACAGCGTCAAAACGCTCAGATGTGAACAGGGGCCATTGAAATGAATAGGATTTGTCTTGTTGGGCGTTTTGAGAGCTGATCCTAGAGCAGAAAAACTCCCCAAAAACGCCCCAAAACGCCTACATGTGAACGGAGCCTTATGGACTTTTATTCACTTTATTGTGATCTATTTTATTTGATTTCAAACTCAGTTTTGTTTATGTACATTTGTATACTTGTTGAAAAGTATCATTATTATTCATACAGCGCTGATATTTTCTTTTTTTATGTACTTTTTGTGTTTGTATATTTACACATATTGCATGCTGCTTTTTTCAGACCACTTAAGCATTGACAGCTGACTTTTTAGTTGGTCATCTACAATGTCCTTCTAGTTGACATCTTTCTCATTCAGGAGGCTGAAAATCCATTTTAGTGCATATCCCTAGGAGGGTTATTAGAACATACACTCACCGGCCACTTTATTAGGTACATCTGTTCTATTGCTCGGTAACACAAATTGCTAATCAGCCAATCACATGGCAGCAACTACATGCATTTAAGCATCTAGATGTGGTGAAGATGACTTGCTGAAGTTTGAATCAACCATCAGAATGGAGAAGAAAGGGGGTTTAAGTGACTTTGAACGTGGCATGGTTGTTGGAGCCAGACGACCTGGTCTGGATATTTAAAAAGCTGCTGATCTACTGGGATTTTTTAGAAAATATCGGTAACCTCAGGGGCCGATTTCGATATATCGGGGAAAGTGCATATCGGCCCCCGATATATTGGCTTTGCCAATAATCGGTCGATCCCTAATGGACACATAGGATAACATAGAGGGGAGTTTAAGGGTAGTTAAAAAATTGTCCAAACTTGCCAAAAATGTGAGTTTAACAGCAGCAGTGTGCATGAGGCCTAATTAAAGGAGTTGTAAAGGCAGAAGGTTTTTTCTTATCGTAATGCATTCTATGCATTAAGATAAAAAGCCTTCTGTGTGTAGCAGCCGCCCCAGCACCCCCTAATACTTACCTGAGCCCCTTCCCTATCCAGCGATGTCCACGAGTCCCTCGGCCATCTGGGACTCTCTCTACTGATTGGCTGAGACACAGCTGCGGCGCCATTGGCTCCCGCTGCTCTCAATCAAACTCAGTTAGCCAATCGGGAGAGAGAGGGGGCAGAGCCGAACAGCAGCTCTGTGTCTGAATGGACACATGAAGCTGCAGCTCGGTTTGGGTGACCCCCATAGCAAGCTGCTTGCTATGGGGTCACTTGACAGGAGGGAGGGGCCCAGGAGCAGCAAAGAGGGACCCGAGAAGAGGAGGATTCGGGGTGTTCTGTGCAAAACCAACTGCACAGAGGAGGTAAGTATAACATGTTTGTTATTTAAAAGAAAGAGAAAAAACACGAAACTTTACAATCATTTTATACAGCAAAAGTTTATATATATATATATATATAAATGAATAAAAGCTGACAATTGAAAGCACCCCTGTCAGTAGTAAATGGTTTGTCTCAACCCTCTATCTGCTACTTTGTCTGCACAGCTTGGCCTGTTAAAGGAAGTTGAAAAACAATAGACTTACTGGCCAGATCACCTGGTAATACTCTATTTTACAGGGGGAAAAACAAAGACTGCTATGTTAAAAAATAATTTCACCTTTACAAAAAAATAATAAATGCAAATTTTTTTTCAGGTTAAAAAAAATAGGCATTTTTTTTTTGTTAGGGATCTGTAAAGCATTGCACCCATGATTAACAGATCAGGGATATAATGCCACGGTCCTGCAGACTGTCTGTGTGGCTCTCTGCCCATACCACCAATACCGGCAAGCAGTTACACTCTGACAGGAAGCCCAATAAATTACCTAGAATGATCAACAGAGCCCTGGTAGTTCATTGAGAAGTACAAGCCAACAGCCGTAAAGGCTGCTGGTACTTGTTTTATTTCCATTCACAGAACGCTGTGAATGAATGACTCAGCCTGGGTGGACGGAGCCCTGCGTGGGTGCATTTTTTTGGATTGTGACAGTAATGGGGGGGGGGGGGGATCCCCCACCCACTGTCTTAATTGGGATCAGGGGGGTGCAGGGGAGCTGCTGCATTTGTAACATGTTACAGCCTGAATATGGGTGTAATTTGTAACATGTTACACAAGGTGAACTTAACATTTAATGGTAGTGACAGACTGTATCATATACAGTATACTATATATATATATATATATATATATATATATATATATATATATATATAGTATATTATTGTTGATTTTGCCCATAGTGTCACTTTAAGTGGTCACTAGAAAGTTTACCCATGGTAGGGATACATGGACATGGTACACACCTCTGCTCTTTAACTTCTGAAAGTGTTAACACAGGTTTATCCATAATTACATAAGGAATCTTCCTGCAACCATGTACTGTATAACTGGCATGGCTGATAGATCCACATAAATGTGATATATTCATGGAAAAAAGCAAGCCCTTCATAAAATAAATGATACTTTGTTATTAATGTATCTTGTCTCAGGATGCTTATTTTCAGTCACCTTTAAAATATGCAACGGTGTACATATTTTTCCTATTTGACTAGGTGTACCAATTCTTTCCTGTGTTAGCAGTTTATTAGCAATCTGGGAGCTGTTTAGTCCTTGAGTGTCGGTTCACTCATATGCGATGTCAGACATCGCATGTGATTCGCAGCGCACTGCTCTGCAAATCACATGCAATGTATATGCGTTGTGAATTCAGCCATTCCGATTGTATGGCTGAATTGGCATTGCATTCGGACCAAAGTTGCACAGGACCAGGGGCAGACTGGAAACTTTCGGCCCAGGGGGCAAGTACAAACCAGAGGCCCATGGTGCAGAGGCTCGGACCCCTCAAACTTTCCCTCACCTCCCCTCCCACTTTGCCTCACCCCCCCCCAACTTTCCCTCAGCCCCCTCCCACTCTCCCAATCCTCCTCCTGACCCCCATTCCAAGCTGAAATCCTGCTCCAGATACTCTCTACTTACCGGCTGAATCCGGGTTCCCGACCTGGCCAGCAGTAGGGAGCGGGGACAGCTCGATTGGGGCTGGCCGGGGCAGAAGAGTCTCCAGTGGGGCATGGAACCGGCCTCTGCTCAGACACAGTTTACACCATCCATACTGGGGCGGGGGGGGGGGGTCAGGGGGGGTAGGCCTGCGCTTTGTCCTTGTCTTCAACCCGCACTCAGTAGGTCAGCGGCAGTGAGTTTTTACTTCTCTTTTCTCTTCACCAGGAATCCTTTAGGCATGTCTGTGGCAGAAGGGGTGCAACCTTTTTATGGGGCATCAGAGTGGCCCAGGGGGCAATTTCCTTCCTGCCCCCCTGGCCTAGTCCTCTCCTGCACAGGACCCTTTTTTTGGTCTGCACCAGAATCAAACCACATGGGTGTTCACACCTATGCGATTAGATTCATGTCCGAATTGAATGTGAACTGACCTGGGGGTGTCGTTAACCTTGTATTGACACCCCCAGCGATTTGCAGTGTGAACTGCCTGTGAGTCGAGTGTGATGCGGGAACCCGCAGTGGATTCGTAGGGTTCCCGCATCGTATATGTGTGAATTGCCACTTACCATTATTTGTAGTGCTTTGCCATTAAATTATAATCCTATGCAAAATTTGCAAATCAGCTTTGTACCACCATACTTAAAGTGCTGTAGTTACTTGGAAAAAAGAAGAATATTTCCAGTAATTACAAGTGCACACCAGGCATCACATACCCTATGATTTTCTGTACAGTCTTGTGATTGCTTTTAAACACCTTTATTTCCTGCAAGTGTTTTTATTGTTTTGTTTTTTTACCATAGTATTCCTGTTACTGTATCCCATTGAAAAAGGATTTTGAATGTACGTTGGACACTATGCACTGGCTGTCACCAAGCCCAGTTTCCACGTACAAAATGCTTACCTGTCCTAGATTCTACATATCTTGAGACAGTTTTATGCCTATCAGGCACATTGTTCCTTTTGTGGCAATGCCCATTCTAGTAAACAGAATAGTCTTTTCGGGTTACTCACAGACCCGTTCTTTTTGGTAGATTTTACCACTTTGACAGCATTTCTTATCGTGTTCTTATCTTACTTTAAAGACTGTTTGTACATCTCAGTAATGGATTTGCAAGGTCTTTGGAGTAAGTGAGTTCTAATCTGAGAGGGTAAGGAGGCACTGGCACTGTGGTTTGAAGATACCTCTTTTACTGAAGGACTTTACACGTATTTGAAAGACATAAAACGAAAACTGTTTTCAGACTCCTGCGGCACACAACAATGCCGCAACTACTGACTATCAGCTGTATTTAAAAAAAAACTTGAAAACCAAAGCTGAAACCATTGCTGTGTACAAGCTTTAATAATAAATATCTTACAGAGAAGAAGAATTCCTCAAACACTACATTTTGCATAGGGAAACAGTAGGCATATCCAGCGGGAAAGCCCAGTCATTGCCTGTATACCACCAATCTGCAAAGTGTGGGTGGTCTGTTAACAATTATTAGAATAAGGCTACATTCAGTATCTCACGCAAGTGTCCACCCCTCACATTTTTGTAAATATTTTATTATATCTTTTCATGTGATAACACTGAAGAAATTATTCTTTGCTGCCACAATGTAAAGTAGTGAGTGTATATCTTGTATAACAGTGTAAATTTGTTGTGCCCTCAAAATAACTCAACACACAGCCATTACTGTGTGAACCACTGGCAACATAAGTGAGTACATCCCTAAGTCAAAATGTCCAAATTGGGCCCAAAGTGTCAATATTTTGTGTGACCTCCAATATTTTCCAGCACTGCCTTAACCCTCTTGGGCATGGAGTTCACCAGAGTTGCCACTGGAGTCCTCTTCCACTCCTCCGTGACGACATCTAGAAGCTGGTGGATGTTAGAGACCTTGCGCTCCTCCACTTTCCATTTGAGGATGCCCCACAGAGGATTATTAGGGTTTAGGTCTGGACAAATGCTTGGCCAGTCCATCACCTTTACCCTCAGCTTCTTTAGCAAGGCAGTGGTCATCTTGGAGGTGTGTTTGGGGTCGTTATCATGTTGGATCACTGCCCTGGGGTACAGTCTCGGAAGAGGGGATCATGCTCTGCTTCAGTATGTCACAGTACATGTTGGCATTCATGATTCCTTCGATGAACTGTAGCTCCCCAGTGAGTGCCGGCAGCACTCATGCAGCCCCAGACCATGACACTTCCACCACCATGCTTGACTGTAGGCAAGACATACTTGTTTTTGTACTCCTCACCTGGTTCCTGCCACACATGCTTGACACCATCTGAACCAAATAAGTTTATATTGGTCTCATCAGATCACAGGACATGGTTCCAGTAATCTATGTCCTTAGTCTGCTTGTCTTCAGCAATCTGTTTGCGGGCTTTCTTGTGCATTATCTTTAGAAGAGGCTTCCTTCTGGGACGACAGCCACGCAGACCAATTTGATGCATTGTGCGGCGTATGGTCGGAGCACTGAAAGGCTGACCCCCCCCAACCCCTTCAAGCTCTGCAGCAATGCTTACAGCACTCATTCGTCTATTTCCCTAAGACAACCTCTGGATATGACACTGAGCACGTGTACTCAACTTCTTTGGTAAACCATGGCGAGGCCTGTTCTGAGTGGAACCTGTCTTGTTAAACCGCTGTATGGTCTTGGCCAACGTGCTGCAGCTCAGTTTCAGGGTACTGGCAATCTTCTTATAGCCTAGGCCATTTTTATGTAGAGCAACAATTCTTTTTTTCAGATCCTCAGAGAGTTCTTTGCCATGAGGGCCATGTTGAACTTCCAGTGACCAGTATGAAAGAGTGAGAGCGATAACAGCAAATTTAACACACCTGCTCCCCATTCACACCTGAGACCTTGTAACACTAACGAATCACATGACACCGGGGAGGGAAAATGGCTATTTGGGCCCAATTTGGACATTTTCACTTAGGGGTGTACACACTTTTGTTGCCAGCGGTTTAGACATTAATAGTTGTGTGTTGAGTTATTTTGAGGTGACAGCAAATTTACACTGTTATACAAGCTGTACACTCACTACTTTACATTGTAGCAAAGTGTCATTTCTTCAGTGTTGTCACATGAAAAGATAGAATAAAATATTTACAAAAATGTGAGGGGTGTACTCACTTTTGTGAGCTACTGTATGCTTTCACAGTACAAAACGTTAACCACTGCCCCCATCTATAACTGGCCTTTACAGCAAGGAGCTTGGGAGGGCAACATATGTCAAAAAAGGGCCAAGGAAAAATCCAAGCTCTACTTACTAACCAGCCTGCGACCAACCAAATTGACCTGTCTAACAGTATGCATTAAAAACAGGGGTTTAGTCTGCACACATTTGCAAGTACCTGCGTAAACTACAGGCCTCATCAAGGCACCGCCAAGGCACCCTGTTTCTTGTAGTCCCTACCTCTGACTTTTAGGAGGCTCCACAGTGGAAGCGCATGAATTCTGATGAATAGATAGAGGGTATATTTTTTTTTCTTGGGAGAGTGCATGTAATCAGCACAGGGCCAATCAGCACTGTCCAGACAGAGGGTCAGGGTCCTGCAGCCTCAGAGTAATATGAAAACTCCTCCTATAAGGATAGAAATCACAAGACTGCTAAATCCTGCTGATGAGAAAAGGTATTTATCAGTTTATATTTACTAAAATAATTGCATTCCCATGTTCTGTGTACTGTGGGAGACCAGATATAGGGATTGCAGGCTCCTGGGTTTAGAAACACTTTAAAGCGGAGTTCCACTAGTTTTTGTGTTTATTAAAAGTCATCAGATACAAAAAGTTGTAGCTGCTGACTTTTATAAAAACACACACTCCCCTGTCCCGCGGTCCAGCAATGCGGCCAGCGGGAGCCTCGGTTCTCTCCATCTTCTCCCTGCCGCCCGGCATCTCTGGTGTGACTACCTGGCTGTGACAGCTTGTGGCTTCACAGCCAGGTGTGCACTGCGCATAAGCAAGTCGTGCTGTGCGTCCTGAATGGCCAGGCAATCTTCTGGGTCCTGTAATGTGTCCCAAAAGATTGCAGGGAGGGGGAGAGAACTTCCGCCAGAACCGCCTAGGCGGCCCGAGTGGAAGTTCCCCCCCCCCAAAAAAAATGACATGCCAAATGTGGCATGTAAGGGGGTTGGGACCACTTAAAGCGGATGTTCCACTTTTGAGTGAAACTCCGCTTTAATGATCGGTAAGCTGTAAGATGTTCTTTGTTTTGGGTTTAATGCTCCTTTAACTTCATAATGCTAATTGTGTGTCCAAAAGATATCTATTTCTATTTAGAATCACAACAGGTGAAATAATGATAGAGAAGTCTGTTGGGCTCATGGCCTTTGTTGGTGTAGTTGCCAGCCTGGTTCAGGAATGCTTGTCTTTTCCCAAGGAACCTCAGTGTGTGCAGCAGTTAGGTGAGGCACATTTGCTATTTGTGAGAGGTATGGGTCTGCATAGCAATATTTATAATAGACATTGGACAGGGCTGTGTTTAGATATCATGATGTCCTAGACAAAGCTGAATGATGACACCCTTTTGTACAGGCTCCTTGTGTCCTTGTACAAGCTCCTTGTCTAAGCACTTTGCGTCATGCAATGAAGTCAGAACTAAAGGGCAGAATGTTCTATTAGAGGCAACATGCATGGGATCTGCTTTATATTCTCAACTTCTTTTCAACTATACAGACTATCACACCACATTAAAGTAGAATTATAGGCAAAACCTTTTTTTTATTTTGGATAGAGCAAGGGAGGGTTATAACCCCTGTCAGATTCTTTTTTTTTCACCATCTGTGTCCCGTTACAGACATTTTCCTTCACTTCCTGTCCCACAGCCATAAAGGAAGTAAGAGGAAATCCCCGTAAGTTAAGGGAATTCCTTTGAGACCCCAAGTCACTAGAACTAGAGTCCCATTGGAAGATTTTCCCCTCTATAATTTTTCTGGAGACAACCCGAAATTTGGGATTTTCTTTTACTTTCACTTTCAATGATAATGGTAAACAGGACAAATAGAGACAGAGAATCTCCCTAACGGGGGCACAGACAGTAATACAAATTTACAAGCATTCTAATCCCTCTCCACTCCGAACTAAAAAAAGAAAAGTTTTGCCTTAAGTTAAACTTATAGATTATAGAGACAATTTCAAATTTCTTGAAGCATAGCGAGTCTTCTGACTCCTCTCAAACCCTTGCAGGCTCTTGCTGAATTTAGCCACAAATGTCCAAAAAGTGACCAGAAGAGCAAAACAAAACAAAACAATGCCATTAAAATGACTTAAATAAAAAAATAATAAACATGGGGTCGATTTAGACCCCGTTCACACTGGGGCGACGCTACTTGCCGGGGCGACCTCACAGGTCGCGGTGCGCAGAGCGGTGCGCGACCTCAGAGCGGCCGGCACGGACTTCATATCATTGAAGTCAATGCAGGTCGCTCCGGGTCGCCCCAAAGAAGCTCCGGACCCTTTTTCTAAGTCGGAGCGACTTGTGTCGCTCCTATTAGAACGGGTCCACAGCTTCTCTATGGCAGGCAACCTACGTCGACCTGTCAGGCGACCAGGTTGCCTCATAGGTCGCCCCAGTGTGAACGGGGACTAAGTAAAAGTTGAGATTGAAATATCTATTACAGCTCTGTATAGAAACCAATCATCTTCCAGATTTTTTGTCAAAGCTTAATTGAACATGCTGAAGTTAGAATTAGATTGGCTACCATGCAGAGCTTCACCAAATTTTGCACTCTCCAGTTTTAGTAAATCAACTCCATGTCAAACTTACCTGCTCTGTTCAATGGTATTGCACAGAATGGTTTCAAACCTCTCCTGAGGTCCCCTGCCAGCGCTCCCCTTTTCTGTGCACCACCAGAGAAGTCGCTTCCAATGGGGGCACACTTGGCCCTGCCCCCTGCTTTCTGCTCACATGATTTGATTGACAGCAGCGGGAGCCAATAGCTGCCTCTGTGTCCTGTGAATGCAAGGAGAGAGGAGAGAGACGGCCACATCACTGGATTGAGTGAGAGCTCAGGTAAGTATAATGGGGAGGGGGATGTAAGTACTGGGACATAGTTTACCATAAAGCGGAAACGTAGTCAGAAAATGAAGTCCTGCTAGATCACTTTAGGCTGGCCCCTTTTGCAGGCATAGCTATGTAAGACATAAAAAAAAAAAGTGTCTATATTGTTTAAAATCCAGTAATACACTATCTCACCCTGTTCTGCACATGCTCAGTTGCTCTTCATTTTTGGCATTTTTAGCCACTACCGAATTTGTGGAGGCTGATCTGCTGACAGCCTTCAATGCCATCTTAGCCCCTGTTTGGTCTGCAACTACCATGGTGATGTACATGTGATCAGTTAGGATACCAGCCATCTCATGGTTTTGCAGCTTGGTTGAGGACACAAGCAAAAGTGAAAGTTAGCAAACCCGGCATTTCAGGAATGTAACTGTATTTTGAAACTGTTAAATCGATGAGTTTACTTCCAGTTTATGATTTATTGCTGTTCAGGGGCTCTGGGCTTCAGCAAAATGGCAGCCTCCAGCAAGAAGAATCACGAGCAATGCTGGAGGCAATATACAGCACACACTCATTTTGGTAATATAATTATTAATGTGGAATGTATGTTCCTTGCTAAAGAACATTATTTTTTATCAAGTTGTTATGGAAAAAGTTCTGCTTTAATGCAGAGAGCACGTTAAGGTAAAAAATGTCCTGGATTTAGAATGGCTTTAAAGGCATTTAGGGCAAAGTGAAGGTGTCTTTGTGAAGTCCCCACCTCCCTGAGCCCTTAAAGTTTGTCATTACTCACTTATCACTTCTGCCACCATTACAGCCAGAACTTAAATCCCCTAAGACAATCAGTGATGTCATTCCCCCATTTATGTGACCTTGGCTAAAAGATTGGCTGCTAGACCTTAGTACCGTCACTTAGGAGGAGGTCACCGGCTTCCTGATACCTGGATCCTTAGTTTCTTGCTGCTGGGGGCAGGCGATAGAGTTGGCATTACTGGGCAAATATCATTGATCTTCTCACCACTATTAGTAACACCCGCTGTGAACACAGGCAGCATGATGGTGACATCTCCTGTATTCTGAAAGACCATGTGGTATGTCCATGACTCAAAAACAATGTGGTGTACGAAACACCTTTCTCCTGCGCTCAAAATCCAAGCCCCCGACTACTCTTCCCACGGGACTCTCATATGGCGTCTCGGATGGCTTGCTGCCCTAAAGGACTGGGGTAGTCCAAAAGTACTGCAAACAAAGAAACACAAAGAAGGGCGCACCGACCTAGCGCATTATCCTCAATATTGGCTTTATTAATAATACATAAAAATGGCTACTCACAAACAGAGGTGTAAAACGATCATATCAAACTCAATCACTTGAGTGTCAGGAGTAGTCCATACAAGTGTCCATTGTCCTAATTGGATGATGGCTGACGCATTTCGAGGCATTCGCCTCTCCCTCAGAGCCTCAGAGGAAGAGGCGAATGCCTCGAAATGCAATCAGTGTCATCCAATTAGGACAATGGACACTTGTATGGACTACTCCTGACACTCAAGTGATTGAGTTTGATATGATGGTTTTTCACCTCTTTTTGTGAGTAGCCATTTTTATGTATTATTAATAAAGCCAATATTGAGGATAATGCGCTAGGTCGGTGCGCCCTTCTTTGTGTTTCTTTGTTTGCCGTATGTCCATGACTTCCTGGGCTCACGGGAAGAGGCTGGGTGAGAAAGTGAGGCACCAGAAGAACCAGGATGCTCAGAGCAATACAGAAATGTAGAGAGGATACGTAGTGCATTAAAAGCTATAAATATACTATAGGAAAGACAAATGGATTTCAAACAGTATAATATAACTGCATGTGGAGTTAGACTTTAAAGATCACCAGCAAATTATGCAGAAACAAAAAGCATTTCATTTTGTGTGCACACCTAAGTGATTAAATAGATGTACTTCTGCTTCTCTGCTTTCAGTAATTGGTTAAATGGATGAATTTAGTATTACAGACTTGCCAGTTCATTGATACACTAGTTCTCAACCTTTTTTGTCTCAGTGGAAATAATGAGAGCCTTCTGCTTTATAACTTTTTTTTTTTTTTTTTTTAATGGAGTATTATTTTATTTCAAATAAACAAGATACGTGTTAAAATGTATTTAGAGACTGCACACAACTACAAAAGTTTTTTTATTTATATTTATAAAGAATTATACCTAATGCCCAGCTGAGTCAGTATAGATCAAAGTCATTTAGTTAGTGGACCGCCAGATGTCCTAGAGTAAGTGGTGCATTGAAACAATGCATTCTGTCACTTCAAAGTGCAGGCTGATATCACCTAAGGTGGCAATAAATATTTACTGTAATCATGGCTCTTCTGGAACCAGTCATGTCCATATCTTCAGCTGACTGACAAAAAGATTGTATCCCATTTTTCCTATAAAACAGTATATACCCACTGCATACTGAATCCTGGACAATTCAGTAGAGAATACCTGTCACATTCCTGAGAGGAGACTGAAATGATGAGGTTGGCCTCTCTTGTATCTCCAGCCCAGGCCCCACTGGGAGTGAAACAGAGGGTGCCAATGGACAGGAGGAACACGAGTGCCTGCAGATGTAGATCGGGGAACTTGCAGCAGGAGATGCAGTTTTAAGGCAGCAGGAGAACCATCAGATCAGGAACAGTAGCCATGCAGAGTAGTTCAGCTGAGGTTAAGGAAACATTTTACTTGCGCTGTGGGGCCCAGACGTGTGGCTGGTCAGAACTCTCAGCAGACTTGCAGCAGGAACACTCAGCAGGGTGCAGAACTGCAGTAGCAGACAGCCAGGCAAACACTCTGTCAGGAGACTAGCTGGAGAGAAGTTGCCCGTAGGCCTGGCACGGTGGCCAATTTCCAATATGGCCACACTCGCACAAATGCGCGCATACATATTGCAAATGCACGTTCAACATAGAAAAGATGTGTGCGTGATGGCTCACAAAATGCCTGTGAGATCCTGGCACCCTCTGGCCTTTAAAAGTGACTGCAGCACATGGACATTGCTGTCTGGACTTCAGCTTCCTGCTTCCTGTTCCTGTGTGTGTGCTTATGATCACCTGTTATCGACCCGGCCTGCCCTCGGATACCTATTGTCTCTCCCCCAGCTCTGACCTCTGATAGCCCATGGATCTGTTCTTGTCTCCTGTCCTGTGTATGACTTTGGTTTGCCTGTCCACGTCCCTGTTCTTCTGTCTGCTGACCACTAGCTTACCGACCTCAGCATCCATCCCTGACTAAGTTTCCTGCTTCACCCTGTCTGCTGTAAACTGCCCTGGTGCCTACCTGCAGTACTTACCCTGCTGTACCCACCTGCAGTACTTACCTGTTGCTCCAGCCTGCAATACCTATTTGCTGTATCCATCTTACTGCACCTTCCACAGCAACCTGTTTCCTGCTGTGTGCAGTCTGCACCATCATCAGCTCCACTGGGTCCTACTGCTTACCTCATCTGGTATCCACCTACGGAGAGATCTCCACACCTGCATCTCTCATCTGTGGCACGGCCAGAAATCCTTGCTTCTCTGAGCTTTGTGTTCCCTGTTTCCACCTTCAGGATCAGATATGTGACACACCCGAACGGGGCAGTAAGCCAGGATCAGAGACAGAAGCGTGGTCATAGGATTAGCAAGGGTCATCAACAGGCAGGCAACAAGGTACCAAATCGGGAGCAGAGCCAAGTCAGGAACAAGCTGGGTCAGGAACTAGCAACAAGCCAGAAGCAGGATTCGAGATTTGGTCAGGAGTAAGCCGGGTAAGCAACCAAGGGAACACACTGGAGGAATACACAGGACACGGAGCAGCTGAAGACCAGTCAGCATTAGAGCACAGGTAGATACTCAAAAGGAGCGGTAAGCCAGGATCAGAGACAGAAGTGTGGTCATAGGATTAGCCAGGGACATCCTCAGACAGGCATTGAGGTACCAAATAAGGAGCAGAGCCAAGTCAGGAACGAGCTGGTTCAGGAATGAGCTGGGTCCGGAACTAGCCACAAGACAGAAGCAGGATCCGAGATCAGGTCAGGTGTAAGCCGGGTCAGCAACCATGGGAACACACTGGAGGCACACAGAACACAGGAAGCAGCTGAAGACCAGTCAGCATTAGAGCACAGGCAGATACTCAAAAGGGGTGGTAAGCCAGGATCAGAGACAGAAGCATGGTCATAGGATTAGCCAGGGTCATCCTCAGACAGGCAATGAGGTACCAAATAAGGAGCAGAGCCCAGTCAAGAACGAGCTGGGTCAGGAATGAGCTGGGTCAGGAACTAGCCACAAGACAGAAGCAGGATCCGAGATCAGGTCAGGTGTAGGCTGGGTCAGCAACCATGGGAACACACTGGAGGTACACAGAACACAGGAAGCAGCTGAATACCAGCATTAGAGCACAGGCAGAAGCGCCCTTAAATAGTCCATCTGGCACTAACATACATCGTGCGTGCGCCCGTTAGCGAGCGCACGTTCATGTGCACATTCCTGATGTCTGTTCTGCGGAGATTCATGCGTGCATGTGCATTTCTTTTAGCTAAATGTCTTCATGGATGCACATTTCTATTAGCCAAACAGCTGGCTGGTATTTCCTGACAATACCAAAAAATTGCTCAAATTTCCAACTGATCCAATAAATATCCCAATGGTGGGTGTTTGTCTGCTACGATCATTAAGTGTCTGTAAAGGGTCAGTCACAATTGCGTTGGGATCATGATCAGCTTGTATGAATACATTAATGAACCATATAGTAAGCACAATACAAAGTTGTTTACTTTAGAGGTCGTTGTCAATGACAAGAAGCACTCATTGCTTCTGGAGGAAAAGAGTTTTAGCCTCCACATACAAAGTCTTTTTTTACAGTAGAAGCTGTGAAAATGTGGATTAGACTTTTAGATGAGTTAGTTATAGTCAACTCTGTGGATTGCTTAAAAAAAAGTCTGGTTGTGTTTCAAAATGCAGAAAATATAACTGGCTTTTACTGTTTATTGAAAATCACACTGTAGACAAAGGAATCTGCTTGTTTCTAAATTCCTTGGGGATCAGGAAGGAATTTTCTTGTTGGAGCAAATTATTTCTTGCTTTATAGGAGATTTTCACCTTCCCATGGATCCACTGTGGGCTTAGGTTTTCGGGGATGCCGGTTATGTGTTTACTTATTTTCTTTTGCTTTAACTTTTTTTTCATCAAACTAATCTTTTTTAAAAAAAAGTTTTGGAAGTTTTAAAAACCAAATGAAAAACATAGAAAGCCATAGATATAAAATAAAATGGCGTGGCTCACAATACAAATAAGAACAATCTTCACCCCATTGGTTACAAAATTAAAGTAGATAGGCCTTCAACAGAATCCCAAATTATTTTGTAACATTATTTAACATTATTACATACAGTACATATATATATATATATATATATATATATATATATATATATATATATATATATATATATATATATATAACAGTAGCAAAAAAGGGTTGTATAATAATGAGAAGGTAACCTTGGTCTGTGCTTTACTTTTTTGTATTTTGTTTTGTTTAAACATTCAGCACAGGTAGGATACCTCGGAGGCGATTTACTAAAATTGTTGCACACTCAATCTGGTGCATCTGTGCATAACCTATCTTCAGTTTGTTCTGTTTAGCTTTGACAATAAAACCCAGAAGCTGATTGGTTACTATGCAGAGCTGCACCAGATTCTTTAGTAACCCCCCCTAGTATGTGAGTGGGGATCCTTACGACCAGGATCCCCAAAGAATCTATTTATTAACAGCATGGGGGTGCAAGGATAAGGTTGTTCAGTCATCCAGCCTAGATATTTGCACATTTTTGAGGGATATCTCTATGATCAGATGTTAAGCTCTTTAAGTGCAGAACAGAATTCATTTTTTACTTGATCAACAGGCGTGTAGTAGGGGTCTGGGGAGATGTGCTGTGCAATCATTTTTCTGGTCAGATATAGGATTTTAGTAACCGTTATCTCTAGATAAGGGTCATTGGAAAGAAAATCTAAGATTCCCAGGAGTCCCATCTCAGGCTCGGGTAGACAATTTATCTCTTCAATACTGGGCGCTTTCACCCCCTTCCTGCCCAGGCCAATTTTTTAGCATTCAGAGCTATCGCACTTTGAATGACAATTGTGCAGACTGCTGTAACCAAACAACATTTTTAAACATTTTTTTGAAAACAGATAGAGCTTTCTTTTAGTGGTATTTAATCACCACTGGGGTTTTTTTTTTTTTTTTGATTATATAAAATGAAAAACAAACCGAAAATTTTGAAAAAAGAAAAGTTTTCTTAATTTCTGTTAAAAATGTAATTTTTCTCATTCACTGATGTGCGCGGATGAGTCTGCAATTATGGGCACTGATAGACTGCACTGATGGGCATTGATGAGGAGTCACTGATATGCAGCACTGAAGGGCACTGATAGGCTTCACTAATATGCAGCACTGATGAGCACTGATGGGCACTGATAGGTGGCAATGATGGACACTGATAGACAGCACTGATGGGCACTAATAGGCAGCATTTATGGGCACTGATGGGCACTAATTAGCGGCACTGATGAGCACTGATTGGCCGCACTGATGAGCAGGCACTGATGGGCACTGAAAGGCGGCACTGACTGATATCACTGATGGGCACTGATTGGCATCACTACTGGGCACTGACTGGCATACCTGTTGGGCACTGACTGGCATCACTGCTGGGCACTGTTGGGGCTGCACTAAAAATTAGGGTACTGATAATTAGTGCCCTGATTATCTGTTCAGAACTCCCCTGTGAGGAAATGCCGCTGATTAGCTCTCCTCTCCTCACACGGTGTCAGTGTGAGGAGAGGAATGCCGATATCCTGCATTTCCTTGTTTACATGTGATCAGTTGTGATTGGACACAGCTAATCACATGGGTAAAGAGGCTTGTCATCAGCTCTTTACCAAGATCAATGATGCGCCATGTCCCAGGGACAGCGGGAGTGGGATGACGTAATGTGAACGAGCCACCTTGCGCCCGTAAATTGTCAATACGGTGGGCAGAAGGTGGTTAAAGAATATGTAAACCCAACATTTCATATTCCTAATATGTGCCTGCTGTACCATGTATATACATGAAAAAATATCCTGATCTTTTTTGTATTGCTTTATTTGTGTGAAATCCCTGGTGTTCCTGCCAGTCCCTCTCCTTTCCTAATAAAAACTGACCATACTAAGCAGGAGAACACACCATGGTCAGTTCTCTAGCTATGCTGGGAGCTCAACCTGCTCTCCTCTAATGATTAGACTTGTCCTGAAACCCCACCCCCACACAGTCTTTCACTGGGAAGCGCAGTGTTTTGTTGTTTCTCCTCCCCCAGCTCTTATGCAGCTGAGAAGAGAGGGAATGTGATCACTTATAAAAAAAAGTGATCACATTCCCTCTGATCACTTTATAATACTTTTTATATCTATACACAAATGTTTTGCCTTTTGTCTTTATTCTAAATTGAATGGGTTGTTTTACAAGGTGATCGTTTAGAATTACAATCACAAGTTGGAATGCACAGTTAGTAATCTTTTGGTTGAACTTGTTGGACATCTGTGTTTTTCAGCCTAACTGTGTAACTGTGATGATAGATATAATTATGCCAGGTTTGATTAAGAATACAAGGTCAGACTTGCAGACTTGCAAATTTGCTTATCATTGTACCAGTTGTGAGTGTCTGACTCAGCACAGACTTAAAGCGGAGTTCCACCCAAAAGTGGAGCTTCTGCTTTAGGTAGTGCTAACCCCCTGACATGCCACATTTGGCATGTCATTTTTTTTTGGGGGGGGGGGAGTGGGTACCTAGATTTGACAGGTACCCACTCCCACTTCCGCTCGGAGCGCCGCGGCACCCTGAACGGAAGTTCTCCTCTCCCCTCCCTCCCTGCAATCTTCTGAGACATGTCAGAGGTCCCAGAAGATTGCCGGCCAATCAAGACACGCAGCGCAACTCGCGTGCGGAGTGCGCACCCGGCTGTGAAGCCGCAAGCTGTCACAGCCGGGTGCCCACACCAGTGATGCCAGCGCCGTCGAGACCAGAGGGAGAGGATCGAGGCTTCGGGCGGCCGCATCGCTGGACCATGGGACAGGTGAGTGTGTGTTTATTAAAAGTCAGCAGCTACACTTTTTGTAGCTGCTGACTTTTAATAAACACAGAAAAGGCTGGAACTCCGCTTTAAGTCAGCCATACATGGATCAAAATTCGGCCAGTTCAGCAGGGACCAGATGAATTCCAAGCCATGTTTGGGCACCCTGGTTGTACAGAATTTGAGCAACACTAATCATTGTGTCCTGCTGGCAGGGAAGGCTCCTTGCGCTCCCCATCGGCAGAAAGCATTAGCGCTGGGGGGGGGGGGATTCCCCCACTAAGACTGATTTTGCTGTTGGGGGAATCGAACAATTTTGTTTCATGGTGGAAGAAAAGTAAATTGCATTATCTATGGCTTGACTTTTTTTCACAACTTGGGAAGCTTTCTCCTGATAAATTCCCTATGAATGAATTGTTCACCGCATCAAAAAGAGAAAAATCCATCTCTCTTTACCTGCATGCGAACACTCCTTCTTGTCCTGTCCTTTTTTCTTACTGTCCTTTACTTCTCCTTAACTTAGTGCCTTTCCCTCCCTCCCGCTTCCTTTTCTCTTGGTTCCAATAACAGTTCATATTCAGAAAATTGAGGCCAATTCGCTCCATGTTTTTTATTAATATTCCTTTTGTCTACCGTATCATATGTATTTCAATGTATGTCTTACCCCTTTCTGTACCAGACTATGTCTTAAAATAAATATGCATGTCCTAGTCCTTTATATTCATTTGAATTTCAATAAAACTCTTTAAACAAAAAAGGGAGAAATCCTTGAAGAGGACCTGTAGGTTTTTGAACGTATTTTTTATTTAAATGAAGATCATGCAAATGTCAATAATATTATCATAGTGCGGCAATGATTTTAAAATGTTGTTTTTATGTACAGCGTAGTCTGTAATTTTCTAGTAGATGGGAAGCAGTCATATTTGCACTTTCCTGCTGATCCCGGTATTTCTCTGCTAGTATTTGTCACATTGAAAACAGTCTTTCTGCAGTGGATGATAAAAAAAAAAACCTACATTGTATCTGATAGCCAAGGATCAAGACATCTTTGCCAGGCTATATGTGTAATCACGACAGCATGTTTTCTTCCTAGCAAGGAAAGAGTTTATTTTTTTTTTTAAATATATTTGGTAATGTTGATATGTATTCTGCTGGTTTATGCAAAATGTGATTTTTAATGATAGATCAACTTGAATTGTCTATAGGGATTTAACACTTCCCAATCTGTTGCATTGCTAGCAGAAACTGCTGTGTGATTTGGTCAACACTGCAAAGACAGTATCTTTACCAGGTAGAAAGACGTAGGGAAGCCTTTTTGGAAATATGTTTGCACATCTGAATGTGTTATATAATATTTTATTCTGTAGCTGTCATATACATACATACAATTTTTCATTAAAAACCTTGTACAGCATGTAAAAAAGACCACAATAGACCTGTGTAAAGTGCCAGTTGCTAGAAGTAATATATATATTTCAATGCGGGTATTAGTTTGGAATTCTACTGTATGAAAAATAGTTAGTCTTTTCTGGGTCATCACTTAGCTCTCCCAGGCAGAAAAAAGTATATTTAGTTCTTATGCTAGCAACTGTGTGGCTATGTGGGAATTTTGAAAATGTATTATAAGCGCTGCTGCATAATGTATACTCTGTATGTATGCACAATATTGCATATGCATAGATTAGTAAAACTTATGGATCTCTGTGCTGATTGCACAAGCATCTCTGAACTCATCAGCAGCCTGCTATCATTTTATGTTGTAAAGAGTCATATCTTTAATTCTAGGGATGCATTGGAGTGATTTAATATAGGACTAAGGTTTGCCACAAACCTATGACATTTTTTTCTGATTCAAAGATTCACCTATTTTACAAAAAAACTCAAGACAAACTTGGAGATTATCATTTAATGCATATAGATATTATAGCACTAACCTATTCCACAGCAATGTACAAAGGACATACAAGGGCTATGACTATCAAATTATAAAATTTAAAAATGAGTACACTGCCAATAAAAATTTACATGTCTATCATCCTAGAGTTGCAAAATACATTAGCAGCAAAATTAGATTGTATAAAACTCAAAACAAAATGCAGGTTACTTGGCAAAAGTTCAAAATGATACGCTGACTGCTAAACAGAATAAGACAAATCCAAAAAAAATAATAATAATAATAATAATAATTTGAGCCCCTGGTACCATTTTAACCACTTAAGCCCCGGAAGATTTTACCCCCATTCCGACCAGGGGGTATTTTGCGATTCGGCACTGCGTGACTTTAACGCACAATTGCGCGGTCGTGCGACGCTGTACCTAAACGAATTTGGCGTCCTTTTTTTCCCACAAACAGAGCTTTCTTTTGGTGGTATTTGATCACCTGTGCGATTTTTTAATCACGCGCTATAAACAAAAAAAAGCGTCAATTTTGCAAAAATAGCAATATTTTTCAAATTTTTTTATATGAAATTCCCCCCAAAAAAAATGTAAAAATCTAAATTTTTTAACATTTTCGGCCAATTTGTTTTATGCTACCTATGTTTGGTAAAAAAAATCGCAAAAAGCGTATTTTGATTGGTTTGCGCAAAAGTTATCGCGTTTACTAACAAAGGGAAAGATTTTTGTAATTTTTGTTGTTTTTTTTTTTAACGCGTAATGGCGGCGATCTGCGATTTTTTTTGCGGTACTGCGACATTGCGGCGGACAGATCGGACCCTTGACTGACATTTTTGACACTTTTGGGGTTACCAGTGACATTTCTACAGTAATCAGTGCTATATACATGCACTGTTACTGTAAAAATACACTGGTAGTGAAGGGGTTAACTTTATTTGGGAGGGAGGGGCTGTGTGTGTCCCTAGGGGCATGCTTTCTACTGTGATTGCCTGTGGCTTGAGCTGTAAGGACACTGATCAACGGATCTACATAGTAGATCCATGTGATCAGTGTCTTTACAGCGAGGAGAATGACAGGTGGCTTGTTTACACAAGCTGCCTGACATTCTCCCTCTCCCCCGCCGATCGCCGAGTGGCCGGCGGACATCAGGTAATCTATATCAGTGTTTCTCAACTCCGGTCCTCAGGGCACACTAACAGGCCAGATTTACAAGAAAACTGAAATGCATCACAGGTGATATAATTTGCTGCTCAGTGATTTCAGTATTCTAGTCTGCATCTGCCCAAGGTAATACTTAAAATCTGGCCTGTTAGTGTGCCCTGAGGACCGGAGTTGAGAAACACTGATCTATATAATCTATAGCCGCTGGCAGAAATTGCATGTAGAAAAACTCCAGCAAGCAGGTTATACCCAAGCTGATCAATGGATCAACTTGGGTACAATCAGCCTGCCCATACATGGATCGAATCTTGGCTGGTTCCTGCTGAATCAGCCAAATTTCAATCCATGTACAGTTAAACCACAGAGATTACCTATTCATTTTCTAGGTCCTAATAAATCAGTTGGATGTTTAAGATGATATTTGGACTTACTGTGTAAGTGTCTAAAGCTCACACCGATGTGTGCAATGGCATTTACAAAATTGCAAACATTAGGACATCATACGTTCTACACAAGCCCAGTTTGATCTTGGTGTAATCCTAAATGAAAGGTGAACTTTAAACTAAACAACTTCTTTATGCTACATAAAAATCATACTTCTGTGGTATCCATGTAATCAGGAGTCTTTGTTGTTTTCGTATTGGAGTATTTGGGGCTTTTTGCAAAATTACTAATTTGGGAAAAATTACTGGATTTTTCCCTCTATATTTCCTAGTTAAACGCTTTAGAGTAAAAATATATATTATCTACTACAAATCTAAAACTATATCTATCCTCTCCACAAAATAGATGTATAATATGTTTGGATTAACTTCAGATACATAGTTTTTTGGTTGACTGACACATCTATGAATCCTAAAAAAAAAGCTGTGAAACTTAAAGTGAACCTACTTAGCATCATATACAGTGGGTTAAATAAGTATTGAACACGTCAACATTTTTCTAGGTAAGGATGGACATTTCAGCAATGATCCCAAACACAAAGCCAAGGAAACTCTCAATTGGTTTCAAAGAAAGAAAATAAAGCTGCTAGAATGGCTCAGCCAATCACCTGACTTGAATCCAATAGAAAATCTATGGAAATAACTAAAGATCAGAGTTAATAGAAAAGGCCCACAGAACCTTCAAGATTTGAAGACTGTCTGTGTGGAAGAATGGGCTAAAATCACTCCTGAGCAATGGATGGTGAAAATTTCATGTCATGTAAAAAATGGTGACATGTTTAATACTTATTTTACCCTCTGTATTTGTTTTCATGTGAAAAGCCTGCAAGCGTAATAATAGGGTTTACCATTTAGAGGTCATTGGCATCACCCTCTAAAGTGGATCGCTATTCAGACAGCTTTTGACAAATGGTGAGATGTTATTTCACTTCCTTACTGCCTGTTTTAACCCCAAAAAGCTTGCACTATTGCACCACAACTGCATGTGTTGCACGCAGTTGTGGGCAGGGCCATCTTTAATATTGATTGGACCCCGGGCAAACATTTTCTTGGGCCCTCCCAAATCCACTTGTCAACTTTGTGTGGGCAGTGCAGGCTCAAGGGGAGCTGCTTTGGGCCCCACAGCAATTACTGGGCCTGGGGCAGCTGCCCCTTTAGCCATGTGTTAAAGACAGCCCTGGTTGAGGGGCACTTGCAGAGCAGCCTTATTCACTTGAATGGGTCATGTTTAGCAGGTGGGAGATCATTTTTACTGTGCCGTAATACAAAGATCATGGGCATGGCATGTGTATATTCCCTTACAGATATTTATTACTTCTCACAGAAATCACAGTACTCCCTCTGACAATGTGGAATCTACTTTTCTCAATAGTCATCTTTGTTCAGGCATAATCCAGAATCAGCATCTACTTCTTGACAGAGATGCTGACTCAGAGCTGACACAGTCATGTAAATCCTTTACAGTTCTTGATTTTTGATCGCAATTTGGGTTGAACTAATTTTTTTTGTTGAACCCAGTTAGAACCTATGGTGAACTTGACCACACTGCTGGCCCAATCAGCTGTGGCCAGAATTCACCCATGAGCAGTTGCACATAACAAACAGCTAGGGATGGTAATGATATCATTGGCCTAAAATGGCCATGTGACCATGTTAGATCAATGATGTCACTAGCATCCCTTCCCCATCTGCAGCTATTTAAGCCAGCAGACTACTATCATGTGGCAGCTTCCCATTGGATCCTGAGCGAACCTAACCTCATTACTAGTCACAGTTGTCTGACACAGATCAGTTTCTGCTGCAGCCTTGCTACATAATTACAATGTAAGTGTTGGATCACCAGGGGGAGAGGGAACTGAGCAATGGCTTCCTGCAGCCTGCAGCAGACTGATGATGTCATCTTAGTCTAGTCAAAGCCACTTGACTGAGCTCAAGGAATGTGTTTTAATGATAAAAGGTACACTTTTTGATATATATACTGTTGCTATTTCCTGTCATTTTATTGAATGGCAAATGGAAGTGAACCAAGAACTATAATAAAGCTATGAAACCACCACTTACTGTGTAAAGAAAACTCCCTCAGGTGCCTGTGGATTTAGCAACATTTTCTTCTGACCACCCTAGAAGACCTAAACACCAGGAAGCCCTTATATGCAAATAGTGACCAGGTGCAATGGTTGGCAGTTCTGCCTGCCTCCTCTTATCTCTTTACTCTTGCTATTTGCCCATTACGTTGATGGCTGGCATAACTAACCAAGAGTGGGGTTTAGGAGGCAGGAGTGTATGGGAGCAGGCATACTATGCTGCTAGTTGCATATTCGTGCCCATTTATTATGGTCTCATGGGGCATTTTTCTGAAATCTATTTGCACATTAAGAAACCTGAAGATGTTTGCTGTGCACAGCAAGTGAACGTTTTCTAATTGCTCTGAAATAACAGGTGTATTTTGCTTTGCAGCACTGGTACTGAAGTGATTACCTATGTAAGCTCTGAGTCTTTAGGCCCCTAAACATTATAAAATGGAGTAATTTCCACAAAGATTATGGAGAGGGCAAGCTTATGAAATCTCTTCTTTAGCTCATAGTATGCAAAATAAAATGATGGTGTGAATTTAAAGTGTTACTGATACACTTGCATGTATATGAGATTACCTGTACTGCTGCTTACTTGCTCTTCAGTCAGTGGGCTAGGGGTATGTTGCATTGTTTACTGAACTGTGCCTGCTGCAGTGGAGGTTGGGATCTAGCTATGGTGTCTGGCAGGGATACCTGGGTCAACTTGATGGGCAGACTTCTACATCCTTCAGCAGGTAAACTGGTTTCCATATATGTTTTATAGTTGTGTATTTAGCTACTTATCTGGAGCTCAGCTTTAATAGATCACTTCAGGGCAAAACAAGAAGGTTTACATTAATGTATATCTCCCTAGCAGCATATGCTTCCCTTCCTGTGCTCCCATTCCCCCAGTCCAGCCTCCAGTAGTGAAAGGAAACTCCTATGTAAACTGCAGGTCCTTAGTAGTATTACTGGAAATAGCTTACATAGGGCTTTGGACTCCTCATATGAAAGAAATAACTGGTCCTGAACAGTCAAATGGAGTGAGTTGCATACCCAGAAGTAAAGAGTACTGTATTTCCTGCGGACTCCATGGCAGCGTACATCTGGGTAGCTCCACCTTTGCTCCTACCGCGTAGGACCCCATTCCTATAAATTTTGAGGCTAAGCCAAAGGGCATGTTCCTTTTTTTCCTCCTTATAGGACCCATCATGTTTGTTACTTACTGTAATTTTCCTTTCCTGATGGACTTCAGCATGGGCAACCTCCCAGTGTCATGTGTAGGCTAGTTACGTAACATGGCAAAATCTGTGGGAGTGGGGTCCTATGATGTAGGAGCAAGAACGGAGCTACCCAATGCTACTAAGGAGTCCATCAGGAAAGGAAAATGATGGTATTGGGTAGGACATTTTCTGTTTTCTTTCAAAAACCAGCACTGGACAAAGTGGTAAGGGAGAGAAAAAAAGGTAAGTATATGCTGCTTGGAATGGGAAACCTGTTGATATGGTATCTTTTTTTATCACTAAGAGCCGGTTCACATTATTGCGGATGCGCTGATCGCATGTAATTCGGAGCGCACTGCTCCTTCATTACATGTGATCTCCTGTGCGGATCCGCAGCAAACACGCACATGAGGCATTTTTTGAGTCGCCTCAGAATCGGATCGCACAGTGGTTCAAACTTGTGCGATCCGATTCTGTGCGTACTTGCAGATTGCACTGCGATATGCGATCAAACTGGGGGTGTCATTAACATTTAATTGACACCCTCTGCGTATCGCATATGGCAGTGTGAACTGCCAGATGTGCGGATACGATGCGGGAACAGGCTGCGAATTTGCAGCGTTCCCGCATCGCACAAGTGTGAACCGAGCATAAAACATTGAGGGCTGCAGAGAAGGTATAAGAGGGTCGCGTGGGACCCATGAAACAACAGTTTGGCATGCTTGCTCTAAATGGTCTAAAGCTTTTGATAAATATCTTTCCCCTATGTTTTTTGATTTATAATTTATACTGTGTTTAGGATTAAAAATATTGTTTATAAGTATGCACAGGATAAATAGCTTTGATGTATATATTATATATATATATTTGGGGCTGTATAGATATGCATCATACAAACAATAATGAATAAAGATCTGGGTATACTTGTATTTCTTAATTCCAATATCTTTGTGCAAGTCTTTAGTTTTTAAAGCTTGCAATATACTCTTTTAGAGTCGGTTCACACTAAGGCGACACGACTCCTTACTACTTCGGGGGCGACTTGTGCATTGCCATGCACCACGACTTCGGAGCGACTTGCAGGGACTTCACATAATGGAAGTCTATGCAAATCGCTCCGAGGTCGCCCCGAAGTAGTACAGGACCCTTTTTCTAAGTCGGAGCGACTTGTGTCGCTCCTATTAGAACGGGCCCTGTAGCGGTCAATGGACCGTGAGGGAGTGCGACTTGTCAGGCTGACAAGTCGCCTGACAAGTCGCGCTAGTGTGGACCGGCTCTTATGGTAAAACAGGTATAGGGGTTGATTTACTAAAGGCAAAAAGACTGTGCACTTTGCAAAGTGCAGTTGCACTCTGTAAGTGCAGTTGCTCCAGAGCTTAGTAAATGAGGTAAAGCTTCACTTTGTAAAGAATACCCAATCACATGCAAGAAAAATAAAAAAAGACCGCATTTTTGCTTCCACATGATTGGATGATGGAGGTCAGCTGAGCTTTTGATCATTTACTAAGCTTTGGAGCAACTGCACTTGCAGAGTGCAACTGCACTTTGCAAAGTGCTCAGTCTTTTTGTCATTAGTATATCAACCCCAATGTCTTATATAGGCTTAGACAAGTGAGAAAATTCATTTTGCCCCTATAAAAAAAATGACCTCATTGTGATTATACATTGATCCTTTTGGTATCAGTTTACCAATAGGATGTTCTGGAACTGAAAATAAGTACCGTACAGTATATACTCAAGTATAAGCCGACCCGAATATAAGCCGAGGCACCTAATTTTACCACAAAAACTGGGAAAACGTATTGACTCAAGTATAAGCCTAGGGTGGGAAATGCAGCAGCTACTGGACCCAACTGGACCACCACGAGACCCAAAACAAGGGCTGCGGGCATGGTGCAGGGGCTGTGAACATGGTACAGGAGATGCAGGGCTGTGGGCATGGTACAGGAGATGGTACAGGCATGGCACAGGAGATGGTACAGGCATGGCACAGGAGATGGTTCAGGCATGGTACAGGAGATGGTTCAGGCATGGTACAGGAGATGGTACAGACATGCTACAGGAGATGGTACAGGCATGGCACAGGAGACGGTACAGGCATGGCACAGATGGTACAGGCATGGTACAGGAGATGGTTCAGGCATGGTGCAGGAGATGGTACAGGAGATGCAGGGCTGCGAGCATAGTACAGGAGATGCAGTGCTGCAGGCATGGTACAGGACAATCTCCTGTACCATGCCCGCAGCACTGCATCTCCTGAGGAGATGCAGGGGCTGCGGAGGAGTCTCACTTACCTTTCAGTGAGGCGCCTAACATTTAAAAATGTCGCTGCCCGGCACCAACACGTCACCGCGCATGCGCCGTCTGCCAGGGAATAGCCAAAGGTGTACAGGCTTTCACGAGCGGCGGCAGCGCATGTGCACTGACTGGAGAACAGGTAAGTGAGACCATGGCTGGAGTATAAGCCGAGGGGGGCTTTTTCAGCATAAACAAACGTGCTGCAAAAGTCGGCTTATACTCGAGTATATACAGTATATAAATATCTGTAGTTAAAAAATAAATAATAATAAAAAAATAAAGTGACAACGGAGAACCTCTGCTGGAGTTGGGGGCCTAAGTGAATTTAACTGGTCTAGCTTTGAAAATTAATGATTACGGTAAAACTACCGTTTTCTATGTATATATGCTCTATACAGAAAATCGATTGGATGACTGCCACCAAAAAACACACAAGAGCATTTTTTGCAGTTGAAAGAACAGAAATGTAATCTTCAACTAAGAAAAAAGTTCTTTCCTTAGAATCTTTGAATGTGTGGAATAGTATTCCACAGAAATGTATGGTTGATTGAATAAAAACAGAGATGCACACTTTCCTTAACTACATGCCACCCAGGCCACTTCTGACTTTTCTCTCCTACATGTAAAAATCATAATTTTTTTACTAGAAAATTATTTAGAACCCCCAAACATTATATATGTTTTTTTTAGCAGAGACCCTAGGGAATAAAATGGCGATCCTTGCAACTTTTTATGTCACAGAGTATTTGCGCAGCAATTTTTCAAACACTTTTTTTTGGGGGGGAAAAAACTAATGAATTATAAAAAAAAAAAACACTAAAGTTAGCCCACTTTTTTTGCATAATGTGAAAAATTATGTTACCCATAGTAAATATATACCTAACATGTCACTCTTCAAAATTGCCCACACTCGTGGAATGGCGCCAAACTTTGCTACTTAAAAATCTCCATAGGCGAAGTTTTAACATTTCTTACAGGTTACCTGTATAAAGTTACAGAGGCTGTCATGGGCTACAATTATTGCACTCGCTCTAATGTTTGCGGCGATACCTCACATGTGGGGTTTAAATGCCGTTTACATATACAGGCGCGATGTACACTTGCGTTCACTTCTGCGTGCGAGCACGCGGGGATGGGGCGCTTAAAAGTTTTTATTTTTATATTTTGACATTTTCTCTTTACTTTTTTTTAACACTTTTATTCCTATTACAAGGAATGTAAGCATCCCTTGTGACAGGAATAGGGCATGACAGGTCCTCTTTACAAAGAGATCTGGGGTCTATAAGTCCCCAGATCTCTCCTCTAGGCTGGAAAGCCTAGAATTAACCACTTGCCAGCTGCTCCCAGTAATCCTACTGCGGCAGTGCGACTCCTCTGGGTTCAGCGACGTAGACATACGTCGCTGGACTCCTAGTGGTCTCGTCGGCACGTGTGCACCGCCAGAGGCTCGCTCCCGCTGTGTTTAGACACAGCGGGAGTCGAGCCGGAGGAGGAGGAGAGACGGTAATCGCCGCCTCTCTTCCCCGATCGTCAGGGAAAGTGTGAGAAGACCCGCCTGCTTATGTAAACAATTCACCCATAGGGTTAACCTCTTCTCTGCCAGTGTCATTATTACAGTAACAGTGCATATTTATAGCACTGATTACTGTAGTAATGTCACTGGTCCCCCCAAAAGTGTAAAAAATGTCAGTTAGGGGTGCAATCTGTCCGCCGCAATGTCGCAGTCCCGCTAGAAATTGCAGATCGCCGCCATTACTAATAAAAAAAAAAACAATAAAAATTCCATAAATCTTTGCCGTAGTTAGTAAATGCGATAACTTTTGCGCAAACCAATCAAAATACGCTTATTGCGATTATTTTCTACCAAAAATATGTAGCAGAAAACAAATTGGCCTACAATGTTAAAAAAATTTGATTTTTAAATTTTTTTGGGGAATGTTATATAGCAGAATGTGAAAAATATTGTTTTTTTTTTTTTTCAAAATTGTCGCTATTTTTTTGTTTATAGCGCAAAAATTAAAAATCGCACAGGTGATCAAATACCACCAAAAGAAAGCTCTATTTGTGGGAAAAAAAGGACGTAAATTTTGTTTGGACATAGCGTCGCCGTTAAAATAATGCAGTGCCGAATCGCAAAATAGGGCCTGGTCATTAAGCAGCAAAATCTTCCGGTCTTAAAGTGGTTAAATAATATAAAAAATTGATCTCAGCTTCCCAGCCAAGGCAATGGCGTTGTTTACAACTGCCGAGGCCGGACGTGACATCATAACGTCACGCCCGGCCTCCGAAGGTCATAGAGATCCAATCCTCGGACAGCTCTATGGTAAATGACCACTGGCTGATTCATTCTCCAGCTCGCAGATCTCACGGTCGAGCTGGTAGAGGCACCGGAGGGTGGCAGGAGGGGAGGATGTGCCCGCCACCTGTTAAAACAATCAAGTGGCTGAATTATGATTGTTTTTACGGTGCAGGCAATCGTTGGCTGAAAAAGAAGATATCCCCATTCAATGTCCACAATGTCATATGACGTCGTTGGGCAGGAAGTGGTTAAAGAACAAGATGACATGTCTAAATATTTTCCCAGGTTCATGCTTTATAGCTAGGGTTTCTGATCATTTGTTTTTTTTTTCTGTTTTAGTTTGAGGTCAAACCAGGGGATATGATGTTTTTCCACCAATGTAATCCGAAGGGAAAAGGGTTGGGTACAAAGGGAAATGTAGCAGCATTTTTAAATAGATACATAGGTATCTAATAGGGGACAAATGTACATCAAGTTCAACCAAAATGTACCCTTTCATCTTCAAAACTGTAAACCCACATCCAAAGACAATGAAAAAAAACACCTTACAGGTATAGTCTGAAATACTGTAGCAGGGGAAAAAAAAAACATCCTGATCCCCAAAGGTAGACAGAAAACTCACTGGGTCCTATATATATATATATCAGTATCCACTATTATGTTGTGCATATATTGCAGAAAATAATATATTGTTTATAGTATATTATATCAGGTGGTGGGAGAGAGATGTTTTGATCAAAAGCTGCCCCGCCCTATACTTCTCTGTATGTGTATACGTTATATTCTTTGAGCAAGTGATAAACCAATTTAAACTGTGATAATTACTATGTAATTACCTGGATTTCTTATTTTCTTCTTCTTTATTTTAAACTCCCATCATGCTTTGTATAAGAGGCCTTACCTCTCCCCAAATAACCCCCTCTGCAGGACCAGACCCAAAAATACATACTTAAAGTGTGTGCCCAGATGATGGACATTAGGCAGGGCTGATGCAAGGATATTTATCTACTTAGACAAAAGTGCATTCTGCCGCAACCTCCCCCCATCCTTTCAAAACCCCCTCCCCACGCCATTCTCCCATCACCCCCACCATTGTGACCGGAGGGCAGTGTGACACAAGAGGGGTTATCTGGGCAGTGGGACAAGAGGGGGCAGTGGGACCAGTGGGGGGCAGTGGAACTGGTGGGGGGCAGTGGGACAAGTGGGGGGCAGTGTGAAAAGAGGGAGCAGTGGGACAGGAGGGGGGCAGCGTGACAGGAGGGGGCAGCAGGACAAGAGGTGGGCAGGGTGACAAGAGGTGGGCAGGGTGACAAGAGGGGGGCAGCATGACAGGAGGGGGGCAGCATGACAGAAAGGGGGCAGCAGGACAGGAGGAGTGCAGTGGGCAGGAGGGGAGCAGCATCACAGGAGGAGGGCAGCGGGTCAGGAGGGGGGCAGTGTCACTCTGGTCACCCACACCTTGGGAATGATCAGTTCTTTCAGGTGAGGGGCAGTGTGACAGGTGGGGGACAGCATGATAGGTGGGGGGCAGCGGGACAGGAGGGGGCAGCAGGACAGGAGGGTGGCAGGGTGACAAGGGGGGGCAACATGACAGGAGGTAGGCACCACAGGAGGTGGGTTGCGGGCTAGGGGAAGCAGCAGGACAGGTGGGGGGCAGCATTCCAGGAGGGGGGCAACAGGACAGGAGATGGGCAACGTCACGGGGGCAGCAATGGAAGGGGGCAGCATCACAGGAAGGGGCAGCAGGACAGGAGGAGGACAGCATCACAGGAGGGGGCAGCGGGACAGGAGAGGAGGGGCAGCATCACAGGAGGGGGCAGCAGGACAGGAGGGGGCCAGTATCGCAAGAGAGGGGCAGGGTCATGGGGGGAGTGTCACCAGTCCTCCTAGCTCTCAACTGTCCCGCAGCAGCTCCAGATGGTGTTAGTGTGAAGTATCTGGTTCCAGGAGTGGTAGCTCTGACCCAGCCAGGCAGCAGCTGCAGCACAGAGCAAGGGGGCTCCTTCACCCTGACGTCCTCCTCCTTCTTCATTCTCCTTCCCCTGGCCTGACTTACCCTGCACAGCCGGGCACACCCCGCCATTCCTCATTGGAGCCTCCATGATAGCGGGCCCCGACTGCTCCCAGCATGCCTGGATCCGCCCACTGCTCTGCCCTCCTCTGCATCCTTGCAGGCCTGCTCTGATGGCGGGACACATAAACCTCTCTGCCTGCCTAATTCTTTCTCCTTGCTCTGCCAGTAGCCAAGTAAACAGCAGGCAATCTAAAACTTTCACGCTGCACCTTCTCTCCTACTGGGAGTTGCGTAGAAGTTTTAGTCTGCCTGCTGGGGGCAAAGAAGACATAAGAAATCTGAATCCCCAGCAAGTGGCTGGGGATAAGGATTTTAATGAAACCCCCTCCCCCCTCCAACCTATGCTGCCCTATGCTGGTGCCGGCCCTGACATTAGGTTATTTACATTGTATTAACAAGCCCTTACTGACCTATCTGGCTGCTTGTATTATGAAGTAATTAGTTCCACAAAGATCACAACAAAGACTCTTTAAAAAAAAAAACCTGCTGTGCATTTACATCAGGGGCTGGCAGGTTTCCAAGATTGGGCTTCCCACAGAAAGTAAAGGGGAAAAGAGTAGTGATTGGAGTGCTTCCGTTGTGAACTTTGAAGATGAATTTCTTCACAATGGTTATAACTACAACAGGAGTACGAGGGCTTGTTTGAAAGTGCTTTTACCGCTTGTTCAGAATATGTTTATAATACATATATAATACTTTATTGTGCATAGTTTGGGTGCAGGATAATTTTAAATTCTACAAGCATAACAACATAAATGGCAACCACTCAAATCAATATATACTTGTGACAGACCCAACAAGGACAGAGGCTTTTGGAGAGGACCAGGGGCAAGCTTCCTACCCACTGACTATGGGCCCTTGTATTTGAGGGAGCTACAAGCATTTAGGAAGATGTCCTGGTAAATAATGCAAAGGGACATTATTACATTTAACAGTCAAGAAAGCCATGATGGTCTTGGCCAACTTGAAACTCAGTGAACAGATGTATGTGAATAGAAAGCTGGTTAACAAGATTTGGACAGCCCTGGGTCTTCTTGAATACTGTTTCCGGATAATCTGAAGTGGGGCGGGGTTTGGTATGTGTTTATTGTTAAGTAAGTAGTTCCTATTGTTCTATTGTTTCTGTCTGTTTTATCATTTCTTTGAGATGAGATTAATCTGGTGACCACTTTAACTTGTTACCAAATTATTGTGGGACGCTATATGTTTGTTGATTAACTTACTATTTAATTAATTTACTGTTTAATTAAGATCATTGTTAGCTATGTTAATTATAATCCTGTTTACAGTTTTTATTGTTAGGGTAATTTGATAAGGAGAGGAATACCCTCCTGTGGGGTATAAAGAAGTATGTATATGAGTTTCAATAGAGTCATTCCTTTGGTGTAAAGGTCTTACCTTGCCCTCCAGCCATCTTGGACATGTGCAGACTGCTGCCTCTTATAAACTGATTGTATCATCACTTGCCTGCTTCCTGGGTTTCACACAGTGATGATGCTGCACATCTGACTATATCTATCACCTGAAGGGTTGCAGTCCTTGCCCTTGCGTTTGTGCACAGAGGTGCATCTCTGCTAGCAGCCCTCTGTTCTCCGTGTTCCTCCTTGTATGACCTGGCTTGGCTGACGACTCTCCTGGCTCTCGACCCCTCATCGGCAGACGACCTCGTATCGGCAGACGACCCCACATTGGCAGACTACCCGCTTCTGAAATCGACCCTGGCTTGGATGACTACCCGCTTCTGGACTTGACCCTGGCTTGTTCCTGCTCTCACTTCTTCACTCTTGCTGTGCGTTTATTGTCGTTGTGCTCCAATAAACTGCTTTATTTTACCTGCATCCCCATGTGGTCTGGTTTCCTGGTACCCTGACATTTGGTTCTATCCCCACATCTTGTCCGTGTACGATGATTGGGATAACAGGGCTGGTATTGGCTCTCGGCCTGTTGAACAGTTTGGAGGGCAGGAGGCACTGTTTGGCGTAAGGAAGCACCTAATCAGGGCGCCAAGCAGTTCTGTCACAATACTATAACTAGAAAAGGAAATTTTAAACACAATAGTTTCTGTTTACTCTACTAAATCAGAGCAGCTTAGAAAAGTGTGGTCCACCTCTACCAAACTGGGACCTGTATGCTACTGGTAATTTCATATCATTTTTTACCAGTATTACTAGTTATGTCTAAAAGGGCCCTAAAGTGACACATGCCCTCAAACAAAGAATTCATGGATAGTTCTTCATCAGTACTTTCAGTTGTACTATACTGTGGGTGCTCCATAAAATCCCTTTGGAGGCACTCCCTAGCCAGTTTCCACAAGGGGATTACACATGTGTGGATCAAACAAATAACCACTATAGTGTTATCCAAACTTTTTTTTTATAGTGCCCTCTGCAATCCATGTCTATCACTCAGTCCCTGTAATGATAACATAAATGTATGTGGACCACTGACTTTGAGGTAAAGCAGTCATACTATGTAGGGACATTGATGGAAATAGCACTGTCTGCACTGAAAAATAAAAGACTCAAAACTGTTTTATTTTCAAAGGATTGTCTCCAGTCTTTAAGTTACCTCAATTTGTTTGGAATAATGAATGTTGGCATTGCTTGGTTAAACTTTGCCTTATAGTAACTCACCCTTTGAGTGCTTATGTAAATGGCCAGGCAGATAACTGTTGATTTATTTATACATGCATTCCATATATTTAACTTTGTTTATTCATTTTCATTATGATACATTTTTAGCTATTTTAAATATTTCTCTTCGATAACCGTGTATTAAACCTTAAATAAGATATAATAAAGGCATGGTTAGAGGCATAATAAAGGCATAATACATGGGTAATTTTTGCTCATTTGATTGTACAATTGGTATACCTCAGAAGTGATCTTTAAATTAAAAAGCCAAACAAGTATGATCAATTGCACATGATCACACATTTTATTTGGGTTATAGGTACTTCTGTCTATCTACTTCTCTTTATTGAAGGTTTTCTCATTACAGGTTGTTACAGATGAAATTCATTAGAATCAGCGCTTATTAACATGTCATAACTTATCCGTTTCTCCTCCATCTAACCCTCTCTCTCTCCCTGCTTTCACGCATGGTAGAATTCACATATGAGGTTATATAACAGTTAGTTCTTTGCTACAGTTTATATGATCACATTCAGACAGTATTTCTTCTATCCATTTTAGATAATGTTTAGGTGGGTTTTATACAAACTGGTTTCTGGAAAACTTTTTTCTCAAAAAAAAAAAAAAGGAGGGCATAGACAAGCAATATACGTAGATATAAAACAGGAAGAAAATCCATGCTAGGTCAAGCAAAAAGATTGAAAAAGGTAAGCAACCACTAAAGAGACTATGATACCAGCTGTAAAGGATCAATAAAAATAAGAAGTGGTGCTAAATCCTAATAGTGCAATCAGGAAAAATCATATGGTAAATAATGTGGCATGAAAACAACTAAACATGCAGTGAACAAATTATGAGCAAAATATATCATTGAAAAAAATCAATCATATGAAAGTGATATAATAAAAAAAAGGCCCAAACCCATTGTTAACCACTTGACGTCTGCTCACATTGCTGCTACTGCAGCAATGTGGCTCGTTATCGTCCAGCGATGTAGACCTACGTCGCTGGACTCCTCCCCCTGTAGGCGGCGCTCGCGCGCCGCCGGAGGTGCGCTCCCGCTGTTTTCAGTCACAGCGGGAGTCGGGCCAGGGGAGGAGCGGCGGCGATCGCCGCTGCTCTTCCCAGATCGTCGGGGAATCGAGTGTGGAGATCCGCCCGCTTGTGTAAACAGAGCGGGCGGATCTCCTAAGGGACAGGCAGGGACAGATAGCATGGTTCAGCATAGCTGAACATGCGATCTGTCCTTGACTCACTTAGTCACCTCCCCCCACACACATTAGTAAGCACCAGGCATACATTAACCCCTCCCTCTCCAATAAAATTAACCCCTTCCCTGACAGTGTCATTTTTACAGTAACAGTGCATATATATAGCACTGATTACTGCAGTAATGTCACTGGTACACCCAAAAGTGTCAAAAATGTCAGTCAAGGGTCTGTCCGCCGCAATGTCGCAGTCCCGCAAAAAAAATCGCAGATCGCCGCCATTACTCGTTAAAAAAAAAAACACCAAAAATGACAGAAATCTTTCCCTTAGTTATTAAACGCAATAACTTTTGCGCAAACCAATCAAAATACGCTTATTGTGATTTTTTTTACCAAACATAGGTAGCAGAAAACAAATTGGCCAAAAATGTAAAAAAAAATTGATTTTTACATTTTTGGGGGAGAATTTCATATAAAAAAATGTTAAAAATATTGTTATTTTTTCAAAATAAACGCTCTTTTTTTGTTTATAGCGAAAAGTAAAAATCGCACAGGTGATCAAATACCACCAAAAGAAAGCTCTGTTTGTGGGGAAAAAAAGGACGTAAATTTTGTTTGGGTACGGCGTCGCACGACCGCGCAATTGTCAGTTAAATTTGCACAGCGCCGAATCGCAAAAAGTGGCCTGGACGTAAGACAGCAAAATCCTCCGGTGTTAAAGTGGTTAATGGAACATAAAAAAGTCCTTTCAATGAAAAATTCCTTTTCAATTTCAAACAAAAGTGTCCATAAAGTGCAAAAAAGTGTATAAGTAACGTTGATTGATGAAATCTACTACCAAGCACCAACTTAGCATACGCTTCTTACTAGAGAGCATAGACCATAAATTATAATGATCATAAAAGCACAAAATAACCTGACATCTGAAATAGGCGGTGGCTGCTCAGCAGCAGCTCCAAATGGATCGGTAATAAAAAAAATGAACAAGCATAGTGAAACCTGCAAACATTTAAGTCCTTTTTTTTTAAATATATAAAAAGTACCTTCGATGAGTTGTAAACAGGCACAAACGAATAAAAAACCAGCAGACTGTCAGCTCTTGAGAAAGGAACACCAGGAGTGACGGCTAGGCAAGTGTGATGTCTTCAGTCTTGGGATTGGATGTTACTGAAGACATCCCACTTGCTTAGCCATCACTCACGGTGCTCCTTTCTCAAGAGTTGAGAGTCTGCTGGTTCTTTACTCATTTGTGCCTGTTTACAACTCATCAAAGGTACTTTTTATATATTTAAAAAAAAAAGGACTTAAATGTTAGCAGGCTTCACTATGCTTGTTCATTTTTTTTTTTATTCCCCATCCATTTGGAGCTGCTGCTGAGCAGCCACCGCCTATCTTGCCTATCTTGGATGCCGGGTTATTTTGTGCTTTTATGACCATTATAATTTACGGTCTATGCTATCTAGTAAGAAGCGTATGCTAAGTGTTGGTGCTTGGTGGTGTATTTCATCAATCAACGTTACTTATACACTTTTTTGCACTTCATGGACACTTTTATTTAATATTGAAAAGGACTTTTTCCTTGAAATAACTTTTTTTTGTTCACCTACTGTAACACTGGATTTTGCATCTATTTCATTGTATCACTTTCATATGATTGTTTTTTTTCAATGATATATTTTGCTCATAATTTATTTTACTGCATGTTCAGTTGTTTTCATGCCACATTATTTACCATATGATTATTCATGAGTGCACTATTAGGATTTAGCGCCGCTTCTTATTTTTAGTAAGCAATATAGATACCTCCTGGTACAATTCTTACGTTAAAGTAGTACTAAACCTAGGACACTGCATTCACTATATCTGGTCTCCCACAGAACACGGAAATGCAATTATTTTAGTAAATATAAACTGCTAAATACCTTTTCTCATTAGCAGTATGTAGCAGTCTTGTGACTTCTGAGTATCTGGCTAAAGCTTATTGGAGAAGTTTTCATTCTCCTCTGACTGTCCTATGAGGTTGCAGGACCCCTAACCCTCTGTCTTGACAGTGCTAATTGGCCCTGTGCTGATCACATTTACCCTCCCAAGAAAAAGTTCTCTAGCAATACACACTAAACTGAGCATGTGCAGAATGACTCCAAAGGCTCTGTCTTATCAGGAGATGGATTGGGGACAGTGGAAGAAGGAGGGAATCGTAGAAGACAGAATCAATTTTTACACAATGTGAAGGATTAAACCCTTAGGTTCAACAGTGAGTATAACAAACATGCTTTACTGCATATACAGACTGATTTTCCTGTTGTGGGTTTAGTAACACTTTAATGCTTAAAAAACACAATAGTGTACAACCCTAAATAATATTACCTGGCCAAAAGTTTGTCTCACTACAAAGAGACACATATCGCCATGGCCAAGAACTATAAGCCATATGCATATTCAACTAAAATAAGCAGGATTGCTCACAAATCATTAAATTGTAGTCTTTACTCTTTATAGTAAAAAGCACTATCTCCCTAAAGTATCTTTGCCTGTCTATTCTTAACTGCAATGATGTATTCAAGCTATTAAAAAGGTACATTTTTTTTTATTCTAGAACTAGCAGAGAAAATTAAGCAGCTATTTGGCAGATATTTTTTGCCTCATTGACCCTTGCATTACATATGTGCAAACCTACCTTTTCTACAAGCTAGCATTCCCCTAGACATTTTGTTTTATTTGCAAAGTTTTTTTTTTCTGAAAAAAAAAAAAAAAACAGTTCTCAAATGCTGCTATTAGGAGCCTAATCCATTTCTCTCTTTCATTTCCTGCTAATTGGCCTTCCGCTCAGAAGACTCTTGCCCTCAGACTTTATGTAGGAGTCTGAATATTGTAACCAGACACAGTCACCACACAAATCACTATGGAGCGGATGCTCAGAATGCCTCTCTTTGTCCTTCTAAATACAATCTAAAATTCTATCTTTAACCTAATAAATATTTCAGCACTTTGCTCATTTCTGTATCCACAATTTTTAATTACTGTCCTAATGACTTAAATTCTGAATGTCATGTTAGCCCACTATTTTATTTGCCTATTTTTTCCTTGGCATATGTTCACCTGGATATACAATAGATGGAGGTTCAGTGTTAAATGTGAACTCTGGGAAAAGCAAATATTGTTTAAATACATGTGCTCTGTATATATTTTCCGGATGTTTTGCAGTAGTCCAATGTGAAACGTTTCCTTTGTGCAAGAGTGTCATGTAATCAAGACCAGTCTGTGCTGTTCGATTTCTTTGTACAGGGTGATTGGTCTTGTCTCCACCCCTTCTGTAATTTTCTACATGTAGCCTGTGGTGGGAAGTGCTGCTGGGTCCCCCCTACATTTAGCCTCTCTGTGGGGTACACAAAGTGGTTGGGCTCATAGAGAAGATTTGTGTGAGGTCTTTCTTGCCAATAGACTCCATAATGGCCAGATTGGCTTCTGTAGTGGTATGCAAAAAGCCTTTGGATGGATTTCAGCACCATGCTAAGGCAGGTAACTTACCAGTTAACAGGGGACCACTTATACCGGTTTAAGTTTAAAAACAAATTTAAAATTCTTCTACAGCTTAAAGCGGAGTTCCGGCCACAAAATCGACATAGTCGATTTTGGGCCATCCGCTTGCTCTTGGTCACCTGAAAAATAAATGGATAGTTACGATTTTTTTTTGTTTACTTACCTTTTTATTGAAGAAAAATATACTCACCTTTCTTCCACTTCCTCCCTCTGCGGCCGCGGCCCACGGCGTCACTTCCTCTTTGCATTGATTCCTGGGAGCTGAACATCATCGCTCCCAGGAATCAATGCGCCTGCACTGGCCCCGCTCGTCAGTTCCGGTGCGGGCGCGTCATTCCCTGCTAAACAGCTTCTGGGCATGCCCAGAAGCTGTGGAGGGATGACGGGCCCGCACCGGAAGTGACGAGCGGGGCCGGTGCAGGCGCATTCTGGGAGAAGAGGACACGGAAGAGGACGCAGAAGAGGACGCCACATCCGAGATGGCAGCGCTGGAGAAGAAATTTTCAAGGTAAGTATTTCTTCTAAAAGGTAAGTGCCATTGTGGAATGTACAAGCTCTCACTGTCCCGGGGGTATTTTTATTGAAAAAACATTCTCCTGGCCGAAACTCCGCTTTAAAAGCGATAGGTATGGCCAAGAGTAGGTAGTGATGTGGAAATCCTAGAAGTGGTGAGATGGGTGGAAGAACCAAAGAATTACTTTGTTTTCGGGCAAACCACATACATGTTTACCTAACCAGTATGTCATAGCTAAATACATAATAAATATAAGGTTGCAGCACTGTGTATACAATGTTATCAAAATGATATAGTGCACAAACAATATAATATCACAAAAATGTGACTAAACAGATAAAGTCTGAAACTTTATAAGTCCAAAATTATATGGTGAACTAAAACGGTGAAAATTCTTGGTGCTCAATATTTCTACGATGTGTCAACACGGTGATATCCTCCACCCAATAGTAGAATTGCGAACTCACCAGAAAGATATGCTGTCTAGATAATAGGACAGCATACATGCCATGGTATTAATAAACTCCTTCTTAGGAAGTGTTCTCAAATGCTGGTATTTCTGTGCTCCTGCATTATCAAACAGATGTCCTCACCCAGGATATTCCCACCAGCCATGAAGGATATGACACCAGATACGAGAAATAAAATCTCATAGCGTAGTATTTATTTAAAATTCATATGCAAAAATATAGAACAAACATTGACTCACTCTAAAATCGGGTGGTCAATTAAATCATGTATAAAATATGTTAAAAGTCCACATAGGTCCGTAAAGTGCAATAATGGTAACAGTTGTAAATACTGCACTTACTGTAAAAGCCGCCAAACTAAAGGTAGAATGGCGGCTGGACCTCAGACTTATATCCCTGCTCGATGGCCGTTTCGAGTCACGCGCTTCCTCAGGAGCTCTGTGTATGGCATGTATGTTACATAGTTACATAGTTAGTGAGGTTGAAAAAAGACATCAGTCCATCCAGTTCAACCTATGATGTGTGTGTGTGTGTTTGCTGCTAACCATACATTGTATACCCCTGTATGTTGTGGTCTTTAAGGTGCCCATCTAATAGTTTTTGAAACTATCAATGCTCCCTGCTGATACCACTGCTTGTGGAAGAGAATTCCACATCCTTACTGCTCTTACAGTGAAGAACCCCCTGCATATTTTAAGGTTAAACCGCCTTTCCTCTAGTCTTAGTGAGTGGCCACGTGTCTTATTGTATTCCCTTTCTCTGAATAGTTTGTTCCTTATGCTAGGGTCACCAGTACAGTATTCGTACATTGATATCTTATCCCCTCTCTTCTCCAGTGAGAATAAGTTCAGTGCTTGTAGTCTTTCCTCATAGCTGATGTCCTCCATTTCCTAATTATTTTTGTTGCCCTTCTCTGGACTCTCTCGAAGTTCCAGCACATCCTTCCTGAGGACCGGTGCCCAGAACTGGACAGCATACTCCAGATGTGGCCGGACCAGAGTCTTGCAGAGACTCACCCAGAGGTATGCTGTCCTATTATCTAGACAGCATATGATTCTGGTGAGTTTGCAATTCTACTATTGGGTGGAGGATATCACCGTGGTGACACATTGTATAAATCTTGAGCACCAAGAATTTTCACACTTTTAATTCACCATAAAATTTTGGACTTATAAAGTTTCAGACTTTATCTATATAATCACATTTTCATGATATTATATTGTTTGTGCACTATATCATTTTGATAACATTGTATACACAGCACTGCAACCTTATATTTATTATTTATTGTTAGTGTTGGTATATGTACACTGTTTGCATGCTGCTGACCTTGAGTGGCGCTGACATACCTATTTTTCTTTTACATAGCTAAATACAGTATGTATTTGACTTTGAACTGTCACACTTTATTCTCACATAGACACGCAACATATGGATTCAATTCAGAATAGAGTATTTTTTGAGCCCACTTTGGGCATATACCCTAAGTGCTAAGTGACAGGCAGCCACAGGTGCAGTGGTTAGTAAAACTTACTCACTTTCTGTAGCAGGCAGTCTCAGCATGTTAACATGCCTTGTGTCTGCTTAGTTACAGTTCAAAGACTGTTAGTGGTCTGTAGAGATAATTTTAATGATTTTCAGGCTGTTGCTGGTGTAACCTGCCTTCTCGGAGCAGGGGTTACATTTTGGTTGGTTATTTTGCTGTACAGTGTATAATTTGTTGTTCAATTTTGCTGCTAGCAGTCAATGTTTTGTTTGTGATTGGGCCAGAATTGTTACATTGAGTTTGTCTGCTGTTCAACCAGAGCTGAATTACATTTTTTGGAAAGACTGAGTTGGGTGAAGACCTGTCAGTGCTCTCTTGGGCCAATCCTAAATTTATATCATCGGTGGAGTATTGAATTAGGCATATGTTTAGGGACAGTCTTGTACTGGTGATGTACTGAGTCAATATTAGCTTTTCGTCTGGGCTGAGATGAGGGCTTCTGGCAGGAGAAATTGTCAGTGAGAAGTTGGCAACAGGGGAGTACAATTTCAACCACAATTACCTATCTGCATTTACAAGCTTTCCAAAGTATCTGGTTCAGCCCCACCTTATGTGATGTTATCTCACGTTTATGTAATCTGCTCACAGAATCTTCCAAGCAACCAAATCACTGTACAGCTTCAAATAGAACAGTTTCATTGCAATATGAAATATGTGCTAGTGGGGTTGTGAACGGCGCTACCGTGTTAAAAAATACACTTGGTGAATAAATAACGTAAAAATGTTGAAAGTGCTTGATATTAAATAAATAGATATAATTTATAAAGTGCACATGTGACTCATAGTTTTCAAAGACTATTTGTAGTGAAGAAACACACATACCCTGTGCCTTTAAAAAGTGCGATAATAAAGTGCATAAGTGCTAGTGCAAAACAAAAGACACAAAACTGAAATAGGGCAGTGGTTTTTTTATTTTTCATTAAACATACCATGTGTGATGTGTGTCCAATTTAAAGAACAAATCATAAAGTGGTTGTGCACAATAAAAAAACTCTCAAAGGTTCTGTGCTGCAGTGAGCAGAAATGTGCAAAAATGAAACATTCAGTTGAAAAATGATTGTGAGTAAAAAGGACTTTAGGGCTGCAGACACCTGCGTGACCGCTAGGTGTCGCACCCTGTATACAACCTGGTGAGGCTTTTCTGCTGGATGGGTACCGTGTAGGGGTTATTTCCTCCTCTGGTTTCCTAATGTGCCGCGTGGTGCCTCAAAAAAGAAACACAAAGACGAAAACCCCCTGGTGCCGTATCTCAAAAACAAGGGCAGAAAAAATGTAGTGACTCACGGTGGAAGATGCAGGCTGTCCGCGATCAGTGTTGTTGTGTGCCGGGAAGCTTCCGCGTTCCACGGCTCTGGCTCCGAGTGCCGGAAATGACGTGTTGACGTCGAAGACTCCGCCCTACCGGTTTCGTCAAATGACGTCTACAGGAGCGGCGCTCCTGTAGACGTCATTTGACGAAACCGGTAGGGCGGAGTCTTCGACGTCAACACGTCATTTCCGGCACTCGGAGCCAGAGCCGTGGAACGCGGAAGCTTCCCGGCACACAACAACACTGATCGCGGACAGCCTGCATCTTCCACCGTGAGTCACTACATTTTTTCTGCCCTTGTTTTTGAGATACGGCACCAGGGGGTTTTCGTCTTTGTGTTTCTTTTTTGAGGCACCACGCGGCACATTAGGAAACCAGAGGAGGAAATAACCCCTACACGGTACCCATCCAGCAGAAAAGCCTCACCAGGTTGTATACAGGGTGCGACACCTAGCGGTCACGCAGGTGTCTGCAGCCCTAAAGTCCTTTTTACTCACAATCATTTTTCAACTGAATGTTTCATTTTTGCACATTTCTGCTCACTGCAGCACAGAACCTTTGAGAGTTTTTTTATTGTGCACAACCACTTTATGATTTGTTCTTTAAATTGGACACACATCACACATGGTATGTTTAATGAAAAATAAAAAAACCACTGCCCTATTTCAGTTTTGTGTCTTTTGTTTTGCACTAGCACTTATGCACTTTATTATCGCACTTTTTAAAGGCACAGGGTATGTGTGTTTCTTCACTACAAATAGTCTTTGAAAACTATGAGTCACATGTGCACTTTATAAATTATATCTATTTATTTAATATCAAGCACTTTCAACATTTTTACGTTATTTATTCACCAAGTGTATTTTTTAACACGGTAGCGCCGTTCACAACCCCACTAGCACATATTTCACTCTTTAACCCTTTTGGGTTTGGTTGTTGGCAGCTTACACCGTACCTACTCTCACTGTATATTCCATAGCGCTGGTCACCTTAGTTTCAATCATTGCAATATGAGCCTTGAGGTTTTTTACACGAGGCTCAATGTTGTAAGAGTTTACCTAAAATAGACTATTTCAATCTTGTTTGTTTAAGATTGGATCTGGCAGCATTTATCACTTTGCCAACATAGGATAAACTGCTGAAGACAATTTTCCTGGAGTAAAGATTCAGCAGGAATTTAGTGGCATAAAACTGTAAAAAGGAGTATCTAGAGGCCATACAACATTGATTGGTTGGTTGTTTGTTTCAATTTAGAGAGGAGTATATTTTGTAAGAGTTCCAAGGCTTATACTTAATGTGCATCGGTTATCCATTTAATGAAGAATATGTTTATTCGTAGTACTTCAAATGGAATTTTGCTTCTACTGGCTCTGACTATCACAATAGTATTTTACTACGCAGGAAGGGATTCCTCTGTGTGGTATGCCCTGGTTGCAAACATGTGGCCCTCAACAGTTGTAGTTTAAGAAACAAGTGAATTATAGCAAAAAAGAGACCTTTGTATTGACTGGTAAAGGAAATTTACCTGGAAGAAGACCCATGAAGGAGAAGACCATGGTTATGGTTTGCAAAGATCATTTGTACAGAAAACTCCAGATTCAATCAGCTTATAAGATTTAGAAGAAACAGAAGACTGTCAGTCATCCACCCGTCCTCTATTCATAGAAACTATTTTATTCATGGGAGGCTGTAGTAAGGGCTACTATGAGGAGAGTAACTGGGCGGAAAAGGCAGGCATAGTTGGGCACTCTTGATAAGAGCCTGTGACACCCCCCCCCCCCATATTCTTTTATACCCCCTGTGTTGATGGGCCACCTTGCTCTTGTGCACACCTCTCCTCTAGTGTATGTGCTAATCAATGCCCGCAACCGACCACGCAGGGCTGTGGAGTCGGTAGATAAATGTTCCGACTCCGACTCCTCGGTTTTTTGTACTTCCGACTCCGACTCCTCTGTATTAATATGTATTAATCTTTCGACACTGACTTGGGTGGGTGGCATTGCAGTAACTATTCTGGCCACATCACTAACGATCTCTGGATAAACAAGGATGGCTTCTTCAACAGTACGTTTTGATGAGCGATCATACTTTTCAACTTCTTTTAGTGCTTTATAAAACTCCTGTTGGAATTTTCTTATTTGGACATTTACTGGTTCTGTAACGCTTATGCGACATCACTTTCCTTTAGCAACTTCCATTTTGTCTAAGAAGGAATCAAAGTCTAATTCTTCATTTGAAGAAGATGATCCTGAGTTACCACTATTGCTTAAAAGAACTTCATCCTGTGGTATTTCAGGTCGTAATCCCTTCATGCGAACTGCTACATCATAGAGGGCCTTTTTCCCAGTAGCAGTCTGTTCACTGTTCAAAAGTCGGCTCATTGGGTCGACATACATAGCCGCTAACAAGATTTCATTTTCCAGCAAAAGACTCTCTCTTTTCATCAGTGAAGATGCAATGCCCGCAGCTATTAACCCTCCATTTTTGTTCAGGCGATATAACAGGCTCTTCCATTCCAAGAGGAATTTACCCAGGGTTAGATCGTCACATTGCAACCTCTTGGTGACAGTGAAGGGGTGAGAAAGAAGGTTCTCCAGCTCTTTTGTTTGTGTCCACTGGCTTTCAGTTAATGCAAGATTTTCATTGTCCATTTCTTCTATGAAGTCTTTAAGGTTCAAGCAAACGCTTCACCATTAAATAAGTGCTTCCCCAGCGAGTTGTTTGATCCAAAATGGCTCCTTTTCCTGCACGTCTTTTCAAAATTGCCTCTATTTTTGGGCCCTGGCTGCAACAGTTACATGCCGTAATTTGCCAATTAGTGTAGCTGCATGACGATCTTTTAATCCATCTCTTATGGCAAGTTGCAGTGTATGAACAGCAATGCTTCTTCAACAAAGAAGAAAAAGATTTGTTGTTGGGACTTTTAAGGTGTATAGAAAAAATCATTTTTGGTAAAAACAAATTTTATACATTTTATTTATTCAAAAATGACAAACAATTATTCTTTTAAAAACATATAAAAGAAAGGAGAAAAAACTTGATAATATCTGCTTAACATGTTTCGCCATCTTGTAATGGCTTCTTCAGGAGACTAACGAACATCTTTAACAAGTAATTTTTCTCAAGAAACCCAATTGTGCCCTCTATGGAAGAGATTGTAGATGACAATTGCCTCAGAACAGGAGAATCAAAATTGGGACCACCCACTATGCATGTGACACACCATAGAAGAGGAAAAATCCAAGCCTGAATATAGGAATCCTTTAATCCAAAGATTAGAAGTTAAATCAGCAAAAAATGCTGTATAACAGATTTTATGAAGATTTTGTGTCGATTTTATATATATATCTCAAAAGCTTTTTGAAGAAAGAGAATGATTTTTCAAAAGGTTCTTTTCAAAGCTGAAAGCTTAAAATGGAGTGACTTCACACATGGATAGAGATGGTCAGGTCAGGACTGATTAATATGCAGAAAACTATCCCTGAATGATCAGGCTAGGAGATAAAATCCTGTATGGACCTCTTCCTAAAGCCGAGCAGTCAAACTCTCAGTAGAAGAGCTGGCAACCCAGCAGAAGAGCTGGCAACAGGGCAGAGTGTTACCGACCTCTGCCCAGCACCCGCAAAAGCTACAGTCTTCATTTGTACACCCCAGCAGACAACAGACCTGATCCCAATGGTGCAGATGGGACCGCAGTCTCTGCAACAGACCTACAGGGATGCTGGGGGGCCGGTCCAGATCCCCAACCTACCCCGCAGGAATACAAGGAGGAGGAGGTAGGCGATCCCTCCTCTCTACAGCAGACCCCCAACCAGGTTCTGGGGGGAGTATCACCAACGCTAACCCAGCAGAAGAGCTGGCAACAGGGCAGAGTGCTACCAACCTCTGCCCAGCACCCACAAAAGCTACAGTCTTCATTTGTACACCCCAGGGATGCTGGACAGTCGGCCCAGATCCCCAACAGCCTGACGAAGTGAGCCCCACCACCCTGTCTTCTCTTCAGCGGCTGAAAGGACTCCCACGAGAAGGGCCAGTCCACACTTATCCCAAGCAGCGGGTATGTGTTGCGAGAGAGGCAGAGGTTGGCTGGGTGAGTAACACCGACAATTTGTTTGGGGTACTGGGTGGGTGCAGATATTGGGAGGGCCTGTGGAACACAGCCTACCTTGGAGAGGTTGGAAAGTTCTTCTCTCAGCCTGCTAGGCTGCTCTTATGTCTAAATCACCCTGTGTCTCTTAGGGACACAGGGTGCTCAAGAAGCCCAGTCTGGCCTGCCCAAACCAGACTTTCACAGACTGATCGGCTATGAGAGCTCCATGCGCCTTGCCAAGACAAACTTACAAACTATGTGGCATTTTGTCAAGGAAGCTGCCATGATGGATTGACTCTTTGACTGGATTGACTAGTTGGGTTACCCGACTAACTCAGGCACAGACCGATTGGAGGTCTGGTACCTGGTTCCTCTACCTTTGGGGGGAAGATATGTGACAGTATTCACCGTCACTGGAAGTTAAAGACAGAGGATTAATGGTTTGAATTGCTTCAGATGGGACGGTCATATTTGCCAGCCATATCTCCATATAGGAATATAAAGATTTATTCCCATTTGCCATGAAATCTGTTCTTCCTAAATGCTGTGTATAATACATATCTTTCAATGTCAGACAGGTTTTCCTTTTATTGTGTATTGGGAGGGAATGTGGATTGCCCTTTCGCATTGTTAAGTGTTAATGACCTCCCATTGTTCTGTCTGTCTGCCTTAAGAGAAACTTATAGGTATGTGGATTGGATGCAAAGGGGGAGGGGGGATTGTCCCACATTGTATATTTTTGTGTACACTGTATGAGAGTGTAAAACTCTGTTCCTATTGGATTGTGAATATCACGTCCAGTCTTCAACAAGGTCCACCTGGGTGGTAACCTGTGGGTGAAAACTGTATATAAGTCTGTTCAATAAAGAAGAAGGGAGTTAGTTCTTCACCCTCAATCTAGAGTCTTGTCTCTTATTGGGGGAATCTGCTGCAAGGGATTGCTATGGTCCTCCATACTCCCTTAGAGAATCACTAAGCTCTTGTAAGAGCTTGTGTAAGAGCTTGTTCGTGCTGCACTCTCTGGGGAAAGGAGGTTCACCCACAGGAACCTGGAGCCTTGTCGTAGGCCCAGGGTGGGTAGGAGATTGCGAGACCCTAACCAAGCTGTGGTGGTTCGTGGGGTCTGAAGTGGTTACGGTGTCTGGTGGAGTGCTTGGAGCCCCTCCGGAAGCACTAGGAGCATTTGTCAACGGAGGTACCCGGTCAGGGGTGTCCAGTTCCGTTACAATATATATAAAATCGACACAAAATCTTCATAAAATCTGTTATACAGCATTTTTTGCTGATTTAACTTCTAATCTTTGGATTAAAGGATTCCTATATTCAGGCTTGGATTTTTCCTCCTCTATGGTGTGTCGCATGCATAGTGGGTGGTCCCATTTTGATTCTCCTGTTCTGAGGCAATTGTCATCTACAATCTCTTCCATAGAGGGCACAATTGGGTTTCTTGAGAAAAATTACTTGTTAAAGATGTTCGTTAGTGTCCTGAAGAAGCCATTACAAGATGGCGAAACATGTTAAGCAGATATTATCACGTTTTTTCTCCTTTCTTTTATATGTTTTTAAAAGAATAATTGTTTGTCATTTTTGAATAAATAAAATGTGTAAAATTTGTTTTTACCAAAAATGATTTTTTCTCCATTATTTAAATGTATATATGCACCTTGAAAGTCCCAACAACAAATCTTTTTCTTCTTTAACTACTATTAAGGGATGTGGTGCTTTTGAATCAACTCTACGGCAATATACAAATGAAAACTTCTTCAACAAAGTTGTCTAAAAAAATGTCAGCATTCTCTTCAGTTTCTAAACTTTCTCCAATACTTGCAGAGCTGTCTTCCTCTAACTCTAATATCTGTTTGTTACCTTCTTCATCTGCGTTCATCTTCTCAATTGTGCTCAACATGTTAGAAGCATTATCTGTCACAACACATAAAATCTGTTCCTTTTTCATTTCAAAATCTTCTAGAACACCCTCCATTAACTTCTGAAGGTAATCACTGGTGTGATGTTCCTGAGTGTCCTTTAATCCGAGGGTCCGTGTTATTGTTTTGTTATTTTCATCCACAAATCTAACATTAATAGCAAAATAATTGACTCTGTGACTTGTGCATGCATTCATTTTACGGAAGACAAAACGTCCTTTCAGAACTTTCTGTAGTTCTTCCTTTTTACATTTGGCCTCCTCAATTATAAGTTTCCTTATACGAAGTCATTCATTATAACTTTTTGTGAATTGGGACATTTAAACTTGCTTTTTTTTAAATTCCAATCTAAATTTAGTCTGAGTCGGAGTCGAGTCTGAGTCGGAGTCGGTGCATTGTTTGCCGACTCCGACTCCAGGTACCCAAAATTTCCTCCGACTCCGACTCCTCGACTCCGACTCCACAGCCCTGGCGACCAGGCAGAGCAGCGTTCATTTGAAAGTCAACATTATGGCGGTACCAGGGCTTAGAGATGAGCCGTACACCATGTGCAGTGATGTAACACACAGAGATCCTCTGTAAAGCATTCTGTCCCAAGTCACAGCACACCTTCCCTGTTGTATATTGCATTTAGAAGGGACACCACTGAGCCCATGCCATCTCCATTAGTCCAGTGCAACTCTGTCACCTCACTGCCAGTGACAGAATGGGGTCCTGCTGTGTACATACCTTACTCATGCACTTACTTACTGTAACCCCTTCAGCTCTCCCATACCATGCGGCTAGGTATATGGGGTCTCTGTACCATGGGGTTGGTCCCAGATGCTTTTAGGGAACTGACCGCTAGGGAGGAAGCCAGAGCACCAACCCCCTCTCTACCCGAGGACCTGTCGCTTACACCACTTACAACGTTAATTGACCGGCTGCTATATATTCCCACCAATTCATGGTTACCTGTGGCAACTGCTCTCCTACTCCGATTCTTCTGCTGAGTTAACCCTTTGTAGTGGCCTTGCCTTCATACCCCATGTGTGCTTTACAGGCCCTGTTCCTTTTATAGGCCATTTATCACCATGCACCTCTTTGAATAACTTCAGACCAGGCTTGCAATGGTTATCGAGTTTTACTGAACATTTGAGAATATTACAACTAATAAGGCATCTCAGTCCAACTACTAACTGCCTATTCTGTGGCTGCTGCTGCCCTGGCATACCTATAAAGGTTGGGGTCCATTTAGGTAGTGTCCATGACTGGTGAGTTCCCTTGGGACGGCAGACAAAGGCTACACCCTTCCAGATAACACAGACCCTCCAACTCCCATGCGGTCCCGATCAAAAGCTCTCCCCAAACCCGGTCTTCCTTCTATATACAGTATGTATATGAACTGTGAAGGAAGACTGGAACCAAAAAGCCTGGAAAATCGGTGATCCAGAATAAATCTTCTTCTAAACCTTATATGTTTACAACCACTGATCCAGCTTCTTGATCACCAAGCTAAGCAGTGCATGGTATGCATAATTTCTTGGCCTAGCAGGTGCCTAAATCTGGAGTTTTCTGTATATATTATCTTCTGTAGCATAACATATTACCAAGCTAGGCAATGCATGGTATTTACAGTATATTTTCTTGGAAGCTATATTAATAGCTACTATGAATGGAGCAACTGGATTTAGTCCCTTAGTTCTATCGACCCCTGCTCCACCATAAGATTGCTAGAGTGAGGGGGATCAGAGGAAGAAGATTTAGAGGAAAGGAGGACAGAGCAGCACAAGAGACACATCCCACTGAAGGTAAGTAATGTCTCTTGTGCAATTTTTTTTATTTTTTTAGGTAAACTTAAGCCTAGTACACACAGTAAGAATATCGGAAAAATGATCCTCCATTTTTTATTGCATGCTAGTCTCATACTACCAATACTACTCATACTACCAATAGGTTACTAAAGTAACAAAAATTCTCATACATCAGAATACAACTTTGGATGTACTGTAATGCATTGTATAGTATTGTAATGTATTCTTTAATTTTCGAACATGCGTGGCCTTGGTCCCACAATTTTTTATGTACAAATACTGTACTAATTAAATGAAAATCATTAGTTCTGTTATTGTACATGGAAATTTTTCGTGCTTGTTCCTTCTAATATTTTCACGTGAACTGTTGTGATTGGTTCTCAAAAGCTGTGTACTAATAATCAGATTTTCGGATGATCGCTCCAAAAAACAGTATTTTTTCCAGTTTTCTCATGTGCACTAGGCATTGGGCTTTAAAGTGGTTGTAAACCCTTACATATACCCAGTGAAATGACTGGCCTCAGGTGATTCACAAAGATGAAACAAATCCTCCTACACAAATTTTAACTGTTTATCTGCAGTCTACTTTTCTCTACATCCAATAAAAGTGCAGAATGTATAAACCTTGTCTGAGTTGTCAGAAAAAAATGGGGGCTGAGAGCTGAAGTTACACTCAGTGAGGAGAGCTCTGATTACTGATTGGAGGGAAGGAACACACCCCCATCACACAGGACACAGGAGCAGAGCTCAAGCTGTCAATAAGTTGCAGCTCCATCCCTTGTCATCTTTTTTTATCTTGGCCTCAGGAAAACTTGTCAGAAGTGATTCTTGCTGATAGCAGATGAACAAAGCATCAGACAGAAATTACACTTAGTGCTCTTAAAGCGGAGGTCCACCCAAAAGTGGAAGCCCGGCTTATTTGCTACCTCCCTCCTCCGGGACCACATTTGGCACCTTTTGGGGGCGGGGGACCGAATACCTGTCAAAAAACAGATACCCGCTTCCACTTCCGTGTAAGGGCGCCGTGGTAACCTACATTATTTGCGGCCCCTCTCCCCCCCCCCCCCTGCTGCCTTCTGGGAGACTCACACACGTCCCAGAAGACAGCAGGGCCATTTAGAAAGAGCAGCGTGCCTCTCACATGTGCAGTAGGAAACAGGCTATGAAGTCTCAAGACTTCACTTCCTGTTTCCCTTAGTAAGGATGCTGACGCCTGCACCCGGAGCCGATGGATGGGTCAACTTCAGGTGCTGACATCGGGGCTCCCTGGACAGGTAGGTGTCCTTACATTAGTCATCAGCTATAGTATCTATAGCTGCTGACTTTAATTTTTTTTAATACAGGCTAGAACTCTGCTTTAAAGTGATTGCAAAGTCTAGTTTTTTTTTTTCTATTAAAATAATTTTATACTTACCTCTGTGCAGTAGTTTTGCGCAGGGCAGCCCAGACCCTTCTCTTCTCGGGTCCCTGGCTGGAGCATCTAGTCCCTCCCTCCTGTTGAACGCCCCCACAGCAAGCTTTTTGCTATGGTGGCACCTGAGCTGAGCTGCAGCTCCGTGTATCTATTCAGACACGGAGCTGCCTTACAGCCTCGTCCCCTCTCTCCCGATTGGCTAACTGAGTTTGATTGACAGCAGCAGGTGCCAATGGTGCCGCTGCTGGGTCTCAGCCAATCAGGGGAGAGAGTCTCAGAAGGTTGAGGACTCGTGGACATTGCTGGATAAAGAGGGGGCCTAGGTAAGTGTTAGGGGGCTGCAACACACAGAAGGCTTTTAATCTTATTGCATAGAATGCATTAAGATAAAAAAACCTTCGGACTTTGCAACCTCTTTAATTGAGACACACTATAGAGGGATATGCTTTGTTCATATTTCATTTCCGAAGTTTACAACCACTTTAACGATTGTCCCTGTCTGGATAAAAAAAAAAAAACTACATTGAGTCCAATGCTGTCTTGTTTGCTACTGAAGTTCTCCTTGCTCCACTTTCCTTCCATGCTGCCATCTGGAAACCCCTGTTCGCACATGCGCAAACACACCGCAAGTCTCTGCCAGATATTTGGGACCTGGAAGACCTGCGGCATGTCTGCGCATGCGTGAGATCCCAAGCATGCGCAGATATACTGCAGGTCTGCCAGGTTCCGCGATACTTCGCCCCTGAGTAAAACACTGCCTCCTGGGATGTGTGATGTCGATATCCAAGGAGGCAGCAGAGACCAATTGTTACATCATCCTCGCCTAGGTGATAGTGAGGCATAAGTAAGTAGCGCCCCACACCACGTTAAAAACAGTCTGCTATTGTTGAAAAGGGAGGGGTGGGGAGCAAAAGAGAGAAAGTTAATTTTATGAGTGAAGGTCTGCTTTAATATTCTACTTCACATAGAAAAGGGAATACACATAAATGTATTTTGAATAAATGTGAAGAAGTTTTAATTGCCGAGTGTAAATTAATTCAATTACTGTGGATTGCCCAATGGTCTGTGAACTGGCAACAGAAGCACTCTGATGTTCACTTGCTGCAATTTGCATGCCACACAGTCATAAGTGATGTGAATTTCAAAGAAAACTAATCACAAGTGACAAACCACTTCTGCTCTCAAGGAAAACATGGGGGTATACAGTAAATAAGTTGCAAACGGTAGTGTTAAAAAGACAAATATTTAACTATTTGTTTTGTAACATAATATTTGTAAGATAAACTACTGATTGTTTCCATATACTCTTTAATACATGATTTGTTTATTTTCCGATCGATCTCTCCAAATAGGAATATTCAATCTATAGTCAACAGCCTATTTGATCTATATGACACACACACGGGGAGGTGGATTTTGATCGATAGTTAAGATGTGATCGTTAGTTATGATTGTACATTTGTAATCTCATATTCTGATCGATTGGAATATGATCGTATTCATTAACAATGTATCTCAGTGGTGCCAAACCTTCCAAGACGATCGATAATATTTTGCTCTGGTCGATCATGTCAATTTAATCAAATCTGAATGGATGTCAGTCTAAATCAGGAGCCTCCAAACTTTCTAAACAAAGAGCAGGTTAACTGTCCATCAGAATTTAGGAGGGGTGGACTATGGCCAGTGAGAGTAGAAAATGTTCTATTGTTAGTTGGTGTAGACAATGTCTCAGTGTTTGTGGTTAGTGGGAGTAAAAAAAATTATATAGAGCATGGTCAGTAGGAAGAGGAACAGTGCCCCATCATTAGTGTCAGTGGGAGAATCACTGCCACATCGTTGGTGTTGGTTGGGGGGGGGGGGGCTAGTGACCCATCATTGTGGCAGTAGGCAGTAGAAGGAAGTAAAAATGTCCCATCATTAGTGTCATTGGATGAATAGTACCACGTATCATTGTGGTTAACAGTGCCCCAAGGACCGCATACAGGCAAGAAAGAGATCACATTCTGCCCACAGGCCACAGTTTGGAGACCACTGGCCTAAATCAATCAGAAGAGAAATTTTAACTATTTGTTTGCTTTCAGATTTGATCATTTTGATCAAGTCGCACATCAGTCAATACAAAAATCGAGTGTGAATTAGATGTGGGTTTCCCCGCATCCAATTCACCTAACAGGAAATTTGACCGGCTCTCAATGGAGCCGGTTCACTTATCTCCATTGCAGCGGCGGAGCGGATTGCACAGGGGTCCTGTGCGTCTTTGGCTCCATTTCAGGTCAGAATTTAGGGAAATATTTGGGCCTGATTTGTCCCTAAAACGGAGAACAGGGACCCACCGGACCCCTGCTGTGAGCCGCATCCGATTCAAGTGTGAACCCAACCTAAAGCATGTGCCCACCATTAGAGATGCATTATTTCTAGTGGTTATCATTTGGCTACTTCCAGTCTTGTGGCTCAGGCACCCTTGCCAGACAGTATAGGCAGACTGGTGAGATCACTTTTCTCACTGCCGTTTGGGCCAAACTGTATTCTATGATGTCATCTGCCCACTTTTCCGCCATTTATAGAATACAAAGCTTCCTGAGTATCGCTCTCTTTCCCGGGAGCAGGACAGGAAATCTCCATCCCACTGCCCTGTATACCCACTTAACCGCTTGCCGACCGCCGCACGACTATTTACTGCGGCGGTCAGCCCCTCACAGGCAAAGCGACGTAGGACTACATCGCTAGCCTGTGAGGCTCTAGGGAGCAAGCACGCGCCGCCGGAGGCGTGCACCCCCTCCCGTGCGGTCACGGACCCCGTTACTTCGCGGTCGTCCGTTACACCAGAAGAAAGGCAGACGGCTAATGTAAACAAAGCCGCCTGTCATTCTTCCCTGTGTAAGAATTTAGAAACACGCCCTTAGGGACACACTTAACTCCTCCCTCTCCAATAAAGTTAACTCCTTCACTGCCAGTGTAATTTTTACAGTAACAGTGCATATGTATGCACTGATTACTGCAGTAATGTCACTGGTAACCCCAAAAGTGTCAAAAATGTCAGTCAAGGGTCCGATCTGTCCGCCGCAATGTCGCAGTCCCGCAAAAAAAATCGCAGATCGCCGCCATTACTCGTTAAAAAAAAAACAACAAAGAGGACAAAAATCTTTCCCTTAGTTAGTAAACGCAATAACTTTTGCGCAAACCAATCAAAATACGCTTATTGCGATTTTTTTTACCAAACATAGGTAGCATAAAACAAATTGGCCTAAAATGTTAAAAAATTTAGATTTTTACATTTTTTTTGGGGGAATTTCATATAAAAAAATGTGAAAAATATTGTTATTTTTGCAAAATTGACGCTCTTTTTTTGTTTATAGCGCATGATCAAAAAATTGCACAAGTGATCAAATACCACCAAAAGAAAGCTCTGTTTGTGGGAAAAAAGGACGTCAAATTTGTTTAGGTACAGCGTCGCACGACCGCGCAATTGTCCGTTAAAGTAACGCAGTGCCGAATCGCAAAATAGGCCCTGGTCAGGAAGGGGGTAAAATCTTCCGGGGCTTAAGTGGTTAAGGACCAGGTCTTTTCTGAAACTGTTTGTTTACAAGTAAAAATCAATATTTCTTACTATAAAATTACTTATATATATATACTAACCATTATATATTTTTTTTAGCAGAGACCCTAGAGAATAAAATGGCCATCGTTGCAATTTTATATGTCACACAGTATTTGCGCAACGGTTTTCCAAATGCAATTATTTTGGAAAAAATACACTTTAATGAATTTTAATGCAAACAAAACAAAATGGAGTTGATTTACTAAAACTGGAGAGTGTAAAATCTGGTGCAGCTCTGCATAGAAACTAAGCTAAAGCTTAATTGAACAAGCTGAAGTTAGAAGGAGATTGGCAAACAATTGCAGCAGATTTAGCAATCTCCAGTTTTAGTAAATCAACCCCAAAATTTAACCCAATTTTCTGGTAAAAGATAAAAGATGTTACGCCAAGTAAACAGATACCTAACATGTCATGCTTTAAATTTGCGCACTCTCGTGGCGACAAACTATGATACATAAAAATCTCTATAGGCTACGCTTTTAAAATGTTTACAGGTTAGCAGGTTAGAGTTACAGAGGGGGTTCAGCATTAGAATTATTGCTCTCGCTATAACATTCGTGGCAATACCTCACATGTGTGGTGTGAACAGTGTTTACATATGCGTGCGTGACTTATGAACCTATGTGTTCGCTTCTGCACATGAGCACTTATTTTATTATATATGCTTTTCTTTTTACACTTTCCCTTTAACCTCCCTGGCGGTATGATTCTGTCAGGAATTCTGTTCCAAAAGCGGTACAATTCTTTTCATGGAAATTTGGCGTTATGTATTATAGGCCTACAATTCTTAGTAATTACTGACTTAAACCTGACCAAAACAAGACTCTAGTAGACATCCCAGATGTGATAAATTTGAAACACAAACAAGTGAATTATAATTGAATCAATAATATTATTTTATTATTTAATATATAATATATATAATAAAATTATATTATTGATTAGATTATAATTCATGCGCTATATATTATATATATATGTGTGTATATAGATATATATATATATATATATATCTATGTGTGTGTGTATATATATGTATATTATAATATATATATGTGAATTATAATCGAATCAATAATATAATTTTATATATATATATATATATATATATATATATATATATATATATATATGTGTGTGTGTATATAGGTATATATATATATATATATATATATATATATATATACATATATATATATATATATACATATATATATATATGCATATATATATATATATATTTGCATATATATATATATATATATATATATATATATATATATATATGCATATATATATGCATATATATATATGCATATATATAATATAAAATGTGTTATGTGTTTTGTGCAACGTTTTTTTTTTTTTTTTTTTTTTTAATTTCCCTCCCTAGTTCCGCTCCCATGCAGCATTGCTGCTGCAGGGAACGGAACTAGGAAGTCCTCCTACCGACAGACGAGCGGCGGAGATCTCGCTGGCGGTCACAGCAATGAGAGCTCATCGCTGGATCGCCAGGATAAGGTAAGAGAAGCTCCGCTGCGCTGTCTGCACGCTCTGCCCATTGACCCCGAGCGTGACTCGGGGATACCGCTAATAGCAGAAAATTCCTACCCCGAGTCACGCTCGGGTTTACCGCCAAGGCGGTTAATTTGTTTATTTTTGTATCACTTTTAGTCCCCATTCACACTAGCGCGACTTGTCAGGCGACTTGGTTGCCTGACAAGTCGCGGTGGGTCGCCTGCCATTGATTAGCACAGGACCCGTTCTAATAGGAGCGACACAAGTCGCTCCGACTTAGAAAAAGGGTCCTGTACTACTTTGGGGCGACCTGGAGGCGACCTGCATTGACTTCAATGATATGAAGTCTGTGCATGTCGCGCCGAGGTCGCGGTGCACAACTTCACAGGTCGCCCCAGCAAGTAGCGTCGCCCCTGTGTGAACGGGGTCTTAGGCCCCTTTCACACTGGCTTTCCGATCAGGTCTGCCTGTCAGTTTTTCAGGTGGACCTGATCGGATGCTCCATTCACCCCTATGGGGCAGCGGATGTTAGCGGTGACATGTCCGCTGACACCCGCTGCTGTCCGCTCCGATCCTGTCTGATAAATTCAGACGGATGGTAACCCTATTTTCCATCTATCTGCCAGATGGGATTGGATGGGATCAGATGAAAACGGACTGGCAGTCCGTTTTCATCCAATATCCCCATAGAGGGGAGCGGGGCTCTGATAGGTCTGTCTCAGCTCAGTGAGCGAGGACGGACCCGTCATCCCCCTGCTCAGCGGATCGATCCCCCGCTGAGCAAAGCAGAGTCCGACGGGCAGAACGGACCCGTATTCTTATCACAAGAAGTGTAAACATCCCTTGTGATAGAAATAAAGGATGACAGTTTCTCCTTATGGAGAGATCTGGGGTCTATACGGCCCCAAATCTCTCCTCTACCTTTGAAAGCATCAGATCAAAAACAAAAACATTGATCTTATGCTTTAAAAAAAAAAAGCACTCTGGTCTCTCATAACCTCTGTGGCCAGGTGCCCAGCAGAGCCATGAAAGTGAACACTTGCCACGTTGTCACAGCTAGTTGGGGGTGCAGCATTTTATAGTACTGTCCAACACTTTTGCCGAGTTGTCACAGCTAGTTGGGGGTGCAGCATTTTTTAGTACTGTCCAACACTGTTGCCACATTGTCACAGCTTGTTGGGGGTGCAGCATTTTATAGTACTGTTCATTGTCCAACACTGTTGCCACATTGTTACAGCTAGTTAGGGTTGCAGCATTTTATAGTACTGTCCAACACTGTTGCCACGTTGTCACAGCTAGTTGGGGGTACAGCATTTTATAGTTCTGTCCAACACTGTTGCCACGTTGTCACAGCTAGTTGGGGGTGCAGCATTTTATAGTACTGTCCAACACTGTTACCACGTTGTCACAGCTAGTTGGGGGTACAGCATTTTATAGTTCTGTCCAACACTGTTGCCACGTTGTCACAGCTAGTTGGGGGTGCAGCATTTTATAGTACTGTCCAACACTGTTACCACGTTGTCACAGCTAGTTGGGGGTGCAGCATTTTATAGTACTGTCCAACACTTTTGCCGAGTTGTCACAGCTAGTTGGGGGTGCAGCATTTTATAGTACTGTCCAACACTGTTGCCACATTGTCACAGCTAGTTGGGGATGCAGCATTTTATAGTTCTGTCCAACACTGTTGCAACATCGTCACAGCTAGTTGGGGGTGCAGCATTTTATAGTACTGTCCAACACCGTTGCCACATTGTCACAGCTTGTTGGGGGTGCAGAATTTTATAGTACTGTTCATTGTCCAACACTGTTGCCACATTGTTACAGCTAGTTAGGGTTGCAGCATTTTATAGTACTGTCCAACACTGTTGCCACGTTGTCACAGCTAGTTGGGGGTACAGCATTTTATAGTTCTGTCCAACACTGTTGCCACGTTGTCACAGCTAGTTGGGGGTGCAGCATTTTATAGTACTGTCCAACACTGTTGCCACGTTGTCACAGCTAGTTGGGGGTACAGCATTTTATAGTTCTGTCCAACACTGTTGCCACGTTGTCACAGCTAGTTGGGGGTGCAGCATTTTATAGTACTGTCCAACACTGTTACCACGTTGTCACAGCTAGTTGGGGGTGCAACATTTTATAGTTCTGTCCAACACTGTTGCCACTTTGTCACAGCTAGTTGGGGGTACAGCATTTTATAGTTCTGTTCAACACTGTTGCCACGTTGTCACAGCTAGTTGGGGGTGCAGCATTTTATAGTACTGTCCAACACTGTTTCCACGTTGTCACAGCTAGTTGGGGGTACAGCATTTTATAGTTCTGTCCAACACTGTTGCCACGTTGTCACAGCTAGTTGGGGGTGCAGCATTTTATAGTACTGTCCAACACTGTTACCACGTTGTCACAGCTAGTTGGGGGTGCAACATTTTATAGTTCTGTCCAACACTGTTGCCACGTTGTCATAGGGGGTGCAGCATTTTATAGTACTGTCCAACACTGTTGTCACAGCTAGTTGAGGGTGCAGCATTTTATAGTTCTGTCCAACACTGTTGCCACGTTGTCACAGCTAATTGGGGGTGCAGCATTTTATAGTACTGTCCAACACTGTTGCCATGTTATCACAGCTAGTTGGGGGTGCAGCATTTTATATTACTGTCCATTGTCCAACACTGTTGCCATGTTGTCACAGCTAGTTGGGGGTTCAGTATTTTATAGTACTGTTCAACACTGTTGTCACAGCTAGTTGGGGGTGCAGCATTTTATAGTACTGTGTAACACTTAGGGAGGTGAAAACTTTGCCATGGGCTCCTATGTACTTAGACGTTTGCCTTCACAAGCTATTTCAGACCTGTATGTCAGGGTGCCCCAGTTTGTCCCTAGTGTGTACAGGGTGTTAGATTAACAATATTTTATAGGAAATTATTGGGCGATCGCAGAAAGATTAATTTCAAGAAAATAATTCTGCAGAGGTAGTTTAACAGAAAAAAAAAAAACTATCCAACAATCTCATGAATGAGCCGTTAATTGCTTTTTCTATTCAATCTCACAAAGGTAATTAATCATGGAATGTGATGGGACCTAAATTGAGGCATTGTGTGATTGCACAAGCTCATTCACAGAGCTGAGAGATTTGTCTTTTGTGTGTCTGGTCATTTTCGAAGCCCTCAATAGAAAAACTGATCTTACCGAAGAGAATTCAGTTTTACAAACTTATGTGATAGCTGCAGTGGCGTGCGGCGGTAATACACGGTACAAAAAAATTGGCTTTGCAAAGTTAATGTACAGAAAAACGTATAGTGCACCGTACGACGCATGTACAGAATATGATAGGTACTAGTTTACACATACGGGGTGTCATTGTCTCTCCCATTAAAATTCCTCTCAGGTTTCATTGAGGAATTCAATTTGTTCAAACATGAGGCACAAAGGAGTGAGATGAGGAGACCTGAGACTGCGGTGTGTGTGGATGTGTGTGAGCGCAATGCGTGTAACAATGTGTGGACGGAGTGTTTTTCTCCATTTAGACAGTTTATCCATGGTCTGCAGAGATGTAAGTGGCAACAGCATAAAAAAAAAATAGAACAGCAGACATTGCAAACTATGACTGCTAGGAGATGATTAAAGAAATTCAGTCAGAGCTTGCCTGTTTATGTGTGTGTAAGTATACTGTATGTGCATGTTGTGTATGTAAATTAAGTGTGTGAAGACAGCATGTGTATTTTCACTGGCTGCAGTGTGTATATATGTGCATACTTTGCCCTGGCTGCAATGGAGGGGATGTTTACATTCCATGGCTGTTATATAAAGTGTATGTGACAGAGATACTCCGATGGTGTCTAATGATTTGTGTATGCACATATGTGTGAGACTATAGTGGCTGTCTGTTTACAGTAATCCGTGTTCTCCTCAGTGTAGCACGTGATTGCAGTTTATCTCCAGGTGCTGACACTCATTCTTCACACACACACACAGCTTTGATGGGGTTTCCTTCTATGATTGTGCAACACTGCAGTACATTTATACATGTCTGAAGCGCAGTGCGAACACAGAAGGTTATAATCATGACCCCATGGTTTGTCATTCCCCACTAGATTTTCCTCCTCCTCTCCCCTCACAGACATTTTTTTTTTCCCAACAATATTGTTACATAATTCAGCCTGCATTTCAGTTGCTTTATAACACTCTTTCTGTATTTTTTTTTTATTTCAAGCATAAAATACATGCTATGAAGTATAATCAATGACATTTAAGGCTCTTCTGGAGATGTGACCTCTGCAGTGACATTTCTCTGTTTGATTCCTATTCTAGATGTGCGCTTTTTAGTTTAATGCAGAATTTTTATTTTTTTAAATTTTACTTATGTAAGCGATCTGCAGACCTTCCCATATAACGAATCCATGCATGTGTATTTTTGTGCATATATATATATATATATATATATATATATATATATATATATATATATATATATATATTCTTTTTATACTAAGATTTCTTATTGAGTGTTTTCAGAAAGAGAGGATGATGCATACTTGTAAAATACAAGATGGAGGCAAAGTCTGCTTACAGAATTGCAGTGTGATCTTTAAAAGTACATGCCCTTTTTTTTGTGATGCCTGCCCTATCTCTGCGTAGTATCGGTCTTTGTAGGCTTGTTGGTATCTATTGGAGCATGAATATCTGTCACAGGTGAGAGTGATCTGCCAGAGCTAAACTGCAGCAGATTTATGAGGCAGGGGACTCAAGGAATAGGTATGTGCAGTCCTAAACCATCCCTAGTGTGCTCACATTGAGAAGTTACAGTTCAATACATTTTGCTGCCAAATAGTTTTATTCCATTGTTCCCATTAGGATTGTCTGAGGAAATGCGCAATGGAGGTTCACCTAAGTGCACAGCTGGAGCCTGTCTTGACTAAGCAACCACACACTTTTCACTTGGCTTAAGGTCCCATTCACGCTCCTGTGCTTTAGGCATACTTACATCTTAAACTATGCAAAATCTGCACAGAGAGTTATTTTCCTCCTATTTTCCATTATACATTTTCAGCCAGTACATTTTCATGTGCTGTTTATATACTAAAATCCTGCATTTGCAGCAGAATTAAAGTGTTTCTAAGCCCAAAAGTGTAAAAATGTATAGTACTGCTCCTTAGATGTCATGGCGGTATTACTTTTTTCTTTTCTCACCATTTTTTTCCTTTGTTTTAACCTGATAATCCTTCCATTAACTCATTTGTGTCCAAGAGTGACAAACTCTACCGGGAAGAATTGTTACCCTGGGACAGGGAGTGCGTTAGGACCAGATAACACTATGTGAAAGTGGTTGTAAAGCCTAAACATTTTTTACCCTACTGCATTCCTTGCATTAAAGCGGAGTTCCGGCCACAAAATCGACATAGTCGATTTTGGGCCATCCGCTTGCTTTTGGTCACCTGTAAAATAAATGGATAGTTACGATTTTTTTTTTGTTTACTTACCTTGTTATTGAAGAAAAATATACTCACCTTCCTTCCACTTCCTCCCTCGGCGGCCGCGGCCCGCGCCGTCACTTCCTCTTTGCAATGATTCCTGGGAGCTGAACGCCATCGCTCCCAGGAATCAATGCGCCGGCACCGGCCCCGCTCGTCACTTCCGGTGCGTCGCCACATGCCCTGCTAAACAGCTTCTGGGCATGCCCAGAAGCTGTGGAGGGATGACGTGCCCGCACTGGAAGTGACGAGCGGGGCCGGTGCAGGCGTATTCTGGGAGAAGAGGACACGGAAGAGGATGCAGAAGAGGACACGCTGGCTTCAGCTGCCCACATCCGAGATGGCAGCGCTGGAGAAGAAATTTTAAAGGTAAGTATTTCTTCTTGCAGGTAAGTGCGACCCGGTACAGTTCAGAGGCTATCCATTGTGGAATGTACTAGCCCTAAATGTCCCGGGAGTATTTTTATTGAAAAATGTTTTTTGTGGCCGGAACTCCGCTTTAAGGTAAAAAATGTTTAGGTGTCAACGTTCCCCCCCCCCCCTTTTACTTATCTGAGCCCTCATTTGATCACGTCTGCAGCTTTGCTGGGGCACTGGGAGCCATTAGCTCCCAGTGCTGTCAATCAAAACCAGTGACAAGGGAGTGGGGGGGGGGGGGGCAAGTCTGAGTCAATGGATGCAGCTGCAGGGTTGGGTGCACTGGACAGAGGGGAGGGGTCAGGAGCGGTAAGTAAATATAGGCATGTTTGTTATATATTTTTTTTTATTTACCTTTACAATTACTTTAAGGCCCCTTTCACACATCTGTGACTTGCCCTGTGATTTGGGACTGCAAAAGTCGCATGACAAGTGGTACTCCATGATTTCCAATGAGTACCGTTTATATCTGTGCGACTTCAAGTTGTAACAACTTCAAAGTAGTCCCTGCACTACTTTGGTCCAACTTTGATGCGGTTTGAGGTCCATAGACATAGATATTGCTTCTAGTCCAGTCTAAATCACGGCACAATCGCGCAACTTTTAGGTCGCACAAGTGTGAAAGGGACCTAAGACTACATTACCCCTCCCTTTCTTTGGACTGGAAGTGTGTTAGGACTATAATGCTGTGTTAAGACTACATAACACTTCCCTCTCTTCTTTATAATGAAGGGGGTATGTTCTAGTCTACAGGGGTAGCAGGGAACAATGCTAACTGATAGTCCACAGGCAGAAAGAAAAGGGAGATATCAGCGCACAAGATTTATGGCTGAATGAACAACTTTTTTGCACTTGTTGAACAAATGTAATAAAGTGATTTAAATGTTATATTTAACAGACCAAAATGGAGCAAATAAGACAAATTTATTGTTAGAGTTTACATACACTTATAAATTTTAAGTTTTCCCTGGGAGCTTATATCATATTGAGCAAATAAGCAAAGCATATTTGTGCAATATGGCACTTTCACCTTGTAAAAATGACCTCCTCTGGTGCTGCAACATCCACAATCTCTCTATTCTGTCACTGGTGCTCTCGTCTCCTCTCTGTTTTCTTCCAGATTTTGGAGTCTTCTGCCATCTTGATTGGCCAGTCTGGGATGACAAAACACCCATGCATGTGCACAGGGGTTCATTCATCCTTGCACCTTCTTACAGATGCTGGGATTGTACACTAAGCTGACAGATTTTATGGCAGAAAAAATGCAGGCATACATAGTCTTTGCTACCATAAATATCTATCTTGCTAGCAGTTTTTTAGATGTAAGGCTTAGTTCTGCTCTAAAATGTATCTAAAGCCAAATGTTTGTCTTATTTTTTTTTATTTTTGATTGAATGGTAACAGGTTGATACCCCTGTCAGGTTTATTTCATTTCGTATCCCATTGACACATCAAAGGATGAGATAAAATCTCCCGAAGGTGAGGGGAATCTTCTCTTGAACCCCATTGAAAGATTTTCAATTAATGGTCATTAGGACCAATGGAGAGGGTGAATGTCCCCAATAGGGTCACAGACAGAAATAAAAAAGACAGGGTTAATTTCCCTTTCCTGCTCTATCCATAATAAAATAAAAATACGTTTTTTTTATTTAGATATGCTTTACATTGGCATTTCAAATAACCAAATCTTCCATAGTTAGAAAAAGCAATAAAGGCTAATGCCTCGTACACACGATCAGATAATCGTCCGAAAATTTCAAATTGATCGCACGATAATCTGATTGTTAGTACACAGCTTTCGACAGCCGATCACGACAAAATCTAAAATCTAAAAATCGATAGACAAAGACCACGCATGACCAGAAACACGAAAATAACCTGGAAAAAGCCTGGCTGCCATTGTTTTTGTTTTGCACTATCCGATACGTAGCTACGCAACCAGGAAGCTTTTCCAGAATCGTATGAAAAAAATCATACGTTTAGTACACATTGTTGAATTCTATATTAGTATCATGCAACAAAATGCGAATGATAAGTCATTCGATTATCTGATCGTGTGTACGAGGCATAAGGACACAACTAACTTTTAATGTAAGTGGCCTCTCCCAAAACACAGCACCCAAACACAAAGCATTAAACATACATATTAAAATGGTTGACAGGTTTATTGAAAACAATGATAAAAATGTATACAGCGCTACTACTAAATTGCAACAAACTTAAAAAAGATTCAGTGTGAAAGCCAATATCGATAAATAAAGTGCAATCTAAAAATGCAAAAATCACAATAAAACATTTTTTTTTACAACATAAAGTGCAAGTGTGTAACGTTAAAAGTCCATTAGTGCAAAAAAGTTGTATGTGCTGTTTAATTCTTCTGCACAGACACCTTTTTTGCACTAATGGAATTTTAACGTTATGCACTTGCACTTTATTGTGATTTATGCATTTTTAGATCGCACTTTATTTATCGATATTGTCTTTCACACTGAATCTTTTTTAAATTTGTTGCAATTTAGTAGCAGCGCTGTATACATTTTCTTATCTTGTTTTAGCAATTTGAGGTTTAATACCTTATAATACAGCAGCAGCTAAACTTAGTTTTATTGAACACTTATAATTGTAAGCATAGCGCGGGTAGTCCATAATTAATTATCATTGAAAACAATGCTCATTATTTGTGCAACAATTTTCCACCCGGCTCGGCTTTGATTATGAAATTGACTTTTGTCAAGACAGATAGGGCCAACAGGCCACCCTTGGCTCAAACTGTAGCCAATCCAGCAGGAAATTCAAGCTGTGTATGGCCAGCCTTTGGGTCAGTGTAGTTGTAGTAGATAATCTATTTACCTCCAGTGGCTAATATAGAATTCCCTACATAAACAAACATAAAATACCAAAAAAAAAAAAAGTGAACGTTTGTAAAAATATGAAAATCACTTACTTTAAGGTATACGTTTGCAATAAACAACACATGAAAAATTTACAAAAATGCACATATTTAAAACTTTTTTTTCAAGGAAGGAACATTAATAACTCTTTAACCACTTGCCGACTGCCGACAGTAATCCTACTGTGGTAGTGCAGCTCCCCAGGGTCCAGCGTCGTAGACATACATCGCTGGACTCCTAGTGGTCTCGGCGGCGTGTGTTTAGACACAGCAGGAGTCGGGCCGGAGGAGGAGAGACGGCCATCGCCGCTTCTCTTCCCCGATCGTCGGGGAAAGTGTGAGAAGACCCGCCTGTTTATGTAAATAAAGCAGGCGGATCTTCTCAGTGAAAGACAGGAGGAGATCACAGGATTCAGCATAGCTGAACCTGCGATCTCTGTCTGAGTCACAGAGCCCCCCCCCCACCTGTCAGTAAGCATGAGGCATTCATTTACCCCTTTGATCACCCATAGGGTTAACCCCTTCCCTGCCAGTGTCATTATTACAGTAACAGTGCATATTTTTAGCACTGATTACTGTAGTAATGACACTGATCCCCCCCCAAAAGTGTCAAAAATGTCAGTTAGGGGTCCGATCTGTCCGCCGCAATGTCGCAGTCACACAAAAAGTCGCAAGATCGCCACCATTACTAGTAAAAAAAAAAAACAATAAAAATGACATAAATCTTTCCCGTCGTTAGTAAACGCAAAAACTTTTGCGCAAACCAATCAAATTAATTACGCTTATTGCGTTTTTTTTTACCAAAAATATGTAGCAGAAAACAAATTGGCCTAAAATGTTAAAAAAAATTTATTTTTATTTTTTTTTGGGGGGGGGGGGGATGTTATATAGCAGAATGTGAAAAATATTGTTTTTTTTTTAATTGTCACAATTTTTTTGTTTATAGCGCAAAAATTAAAAATCGCAGAGGTGATCAAATACCACCAAAAGAAAGCTCTATTTGTGGGGGAAAAAAGAACGTCAATTTTATTTGGGTACAGCATCGCACGCCCGCGCCATTGTCCGTTAAAATAACGCAGTGCCGAATCGCAATTAGGGCCTAGTCAGGAAGGGGATCAAATCTTCCGGTCTTAAAATGGTTAAAAGAGATGCTAAATGTCCAACCAAATCACAGCGGGAAGTAACAACAGTAACATGGCAAGGACTCAAGAGACTCAAACTCAGTAACATGCTGCAATTTCAGCACTTTATATATAGGTCCATAAACAGGGTTCTGTAGAGTTCAGCATGGATATTATTTTCTAAATCATTGGCTGTCATACAGGGCAAAATACCATACACTGTTATATTTTGAGGTAGCTTAACATTTTAATGTCAAACTCCCATAGAATAATTCCATGTATGCCACTGTATCATAATATGGAAAGGCATGTTGAGGTCTAACAATAGCTGGATAATCAAAGATTGACAAAAACACTGGACCCCAGGGAAAAAGCTTTCAGATGGAACATCATCAGTTATGTTTGACCTAGGACAGCTCCAGTTCTAAAATTGGCCATACATGCAAAATCCATCACTGGTTTTGCCAGAAGGTAAGGGTTCTGGCAGTTGTTGTAATGATCTCCAAGAGTATAAATCCAGCACTGCGTTTATTCCTTACCCATTTCTCTTTTCAGAGCACATTACATAATAGGCTTCCCTAAAGTGGTACCAGAGGCAAAAAAAAAAAAATGACATTACGTTTTGCTGTCCGTCACTGCCATTACCAAGCAGACTTTGCTTTTCTGAGTCCCCCTGCTTTTTACTTGTTGATCCTGCTGCATTTTTTCAGCTTCCTTTAAAAGACCAAGCTGCCCAGCAAAAGTGGAAGTTAGGGAGGGTTGAGACAAACCATTTACCACTAAGGTAAGGGTGCTTAGAGTTCTCAGATTTTATTCAATGACTTTAAACACAGCTATCGGAATACACTGATCAGCAACTGCATTAAACTGACTGCAGCGGTTGAACAAGAAACGTTTTCCATCGATTTCTGTCGAGAATGGACTGCCACACACTAAGTGCCGGTTCACACTGAAGCGGCACGACTTTGGGGGCGACCTGTGAAGTTGCGTGCACCGCGACTTCGCCGCGACTTGCACGGACTTCATAAAATGAATGTCTATGCAAGTCACTCCAGGTCGCCCCGAAGTAGTACAGGACCCTTTTTCTAAGTCGGAGCGACTTGTGTCGCTCCTATTAGAACGGTTCCTGTACCACACAATGGATCGCGATGGTGAACGACTTGTCAGGCTGACCAAGTCGCCTGACAAGTCGTACTAGTGTGAACCTGCACTAAATCTCAAGTTTTAGTTTATTAGGCTGGGTATAAACTACTAGATTTTCATTAGAAATATTATGCTTTAAGAACATTCAATTGATTTTCTAATCATTAGTGGGGTGATGTCAAAGTAATGAGAAAATTTGAAGGGAACTTTTTTCTTGAACAAACAAATTTCTAACAGTGTATGTGGTTTTCATTAGGTCCATTCACTCCAAAATCAAATGTTAAAAGCACATGAAATTTTTAACTATGTTTGAACGACATTTGTCAAGCTGTCAAAGGTACTTTGACTACTTTGACAAAGGAATTTTTGTACAAATGTTTCTTAGGAATATTCATACGGATGTTCATTTGAAAATCTACTAATGTATATCCAGGTTTAGTCACTTATGTAAATGTCCATTTAAAGTTACTAGTCCATCTAGCACTACCCTCTGCAGACACTGCTGCTGTCTAGGGGTGGAGGAGCCACCCTAAGACAGGGGGTGTGTTGCTGGCTGGGTCCCCAGGTGAAAATAAAGGAAAAAAACAGAAAACAGAAAACAAATTCAGCCATGACATCTAAGAATTGGTAAGCTGCAAATTATTATGTTTTTGTTTATGGGTTTAAATATGCTTTAATGTTTTTTATTTAAATTAATCCTACTCCTTGTGTATGAAACTTTTTTTGATATACAGGACAGGTCACATAGGTACAATGTTGTATTTATGTCAGTGTATCTGCACTGCCCCACTTAAGCAGCCAAGGCCAAAAAAATGAAGATTTAATGATGAAAGCATTTAAAATGTCAGGCAACATATCATAAATATTCTGTTAGGGTAGCCATGACCCACTTTGCAAAAATCATGCCCTTTTACAGCATGTTGCAGGGGGTGCAGAAGAGTGTGATTCTGCAACATATACGGTAGGTGTGGTAAACATAGGAAATTGATTTCTAGGAAATAGAAGGAGCATTTGAAAGAGAGAACAATGTCGGAGAGATAATTCCAGAAAAGGGAGCATTGCTTTGAGACAGGTGGCATCATGGTCAGTTCAGTGTTCTTTATTACCTAAAGAAAGTGCAGTATTCAGTGGCTTGCATAAGAATTCACCCTACTTGGATCTTTCACATTTTGTATTTATTGTATTCAATTTTACAAGTGTTCTTCCACCTTTGCTATGAAATCCTCTAAATATGTTCTGGTGCTACCAGTTGCCTTCAGAAATTTCAGAACAAAAATACCTGCTTGTTGAATGTCACAGAATACATTTATGGAGATGCACCCAAATTGGTTGCATTACATAAAAAAAAAAACTTAAAGGAACATCATACAGAATACTGTTAAATCCACTAAGAAATCCACTGAGAAAAATAGAAAATAATGACACAATCAGGACTTTAGAGAAGACCAACCAATAAAACTCAAGGAATGGGGAATCAAAGGCAGAGAAGTAATTTCTAACTCTGACAGTGAAGATAGGATAAACCAGCCATATGGCAGCTATAAGTACCTACACAAGGTTGGGCTTTATGCAAGAATGAAAAGAAGAAACCCATTGTTGGTCTGGGATTAAAAGTACCATTTCAGTCTTTGCAGATGACACCAAGCTATGTAGTGAAATAACTTCCTTACAGGACATCTGCAACTTACAAGTTGACACTATTTAATTGGGCAACTATGTGGAGTTTAATGTTGATAATGAATGAAGTTTAATGTTGATAAATTTAAACTTATGTACTTGGGGGCTAAGAATATGCATGCATCATACATACTTGGGGGAGTACAACTGGGGGAAACCATGGTGGTGAAGAATCTCAGTGTTTCTGGTAGATCAAGCAGCAGTTTCCAAAGCAAGCAAAATACTTTATTGTATTAAAAGAGGTAAAAACTCCAGAGAGAGAGAGATATCATTTTCCCCTGTACTAACCATTTGTAAGACCTCATCAGAAATATGCAGTACGATGTTGGGCACCAGTTCAAAAAAAAGGATCTGGAGGAACTAGAGAAAGTGCAGAGAAGGGAAACCAAACTAATAAGAGGCATGGAGGAGCTCAGCCATTAAGAAAGGTTAGAGGAACTGAAATGATTCTCTCTTGGAAAGAGGAGATTAAGGGGTGATATGATAAAAATGTATAAATACACAAGTGGTCCTTAGTGTTGAGTTATTCACTTAAAGGTCATCGCAGAGGACAAGGGGGCACTCTTTACATCTGGAGGAAAAGAGATTTATTCCCCAAAAATGTAAAGGTTTCTTCACAGTAAGAGCTGTGAAAATGTGGAATAGACTCCCTCAAGAGCTGGTTTTGTCCAGCTCAGTAGATTGCTTTAAAAAGACCTGGATTCTTTCCTAAATGATGTAAATGGATACTAATATTTATAGGTAAAGTTGATCCAGGGAATATCGAAATTGCCTCTTAGGGGATCAGGAAGGGCTTTTTTTCTCCTGCTGGAGCAAATTGGATCATGCTTTGCTGGGTTTATATTTTTGCCTTTCTCTAGATAAACTATGGGTATAGGATTGTGTAAATAGGATTGTATAACCCCCCCCCCTTTTTTTTCATTGGTTGAACTGGATGGACTTTTTTCAACCAGACTAACTATGTAACTACAGTATGTACTATGTTGAACAAAAAAGTTGTGTCAGATTTTTTTTTGCAGTTAACCAGAGTGCCAGAGGAAGACCCAGCACACAAGTGCTGTGCTATCAAGTGGTGATAGTTGCCCAGTTGTAAATTACCAATGCTTCTCCTAACAATGAGAAACCCATCCCCAAAGCGAAGCATGATTGTGACAGATATTCATTGGCAAAACTGTTCAGCAGGATGGTGGACAATACAAATGCTGCCAGATACAAAGCAATTTAGGACAATCAGTTTTGGTCTATGTCTGAAACTGGGATGGAGTTTCTAATGTTTCACAATATGGAACAGTCCGAGGGTTGTATTAAAAAATAAATTGAATGGACTAAAGAATTTCCTTCGTCAAATATATCAGTTTGTGGCCAATTGTTTGTGAGGACTTCAATGCTTGGAAAGGCAACTATTTTAACAAATAAACATTATATACTACTGTATTGTAATGATTATAATAACCTACATTGAAATATTTGTAGCATAAGCATATGAGTAGACGGATACTGTATCTTTTGGTGAATATTAAAAAACAAAAGCTGCACTGTTCTTGAACAGGTAATTTCCAGCACAAATATATGAATGTTTAGGGCTTCTCTGTTTATAAAACGTAAAACAATTAATGATCAGTATGTATATTACTGCATATAAAAAAACTGAATCAGTATGGAAATTTTGTTTAAAACAAAGTTTAATTGCTTGAACATTATGCATTCATTCGATTTTGAAAGAAGTAGATGAAACCAGCATGAGGTTCTTCATGAACACATATATAATGGCTTGGGAATGGTTAATCTTCTTTGTCTGTCTACACAGAGATTCGAGAAGCCTTCAAGGTGTTTGATCGGGACGGAAATGGATTCATCTCCAAGCAGGAATTGGGCACCGCAATGAGGTCTCTGGGGTACATGCCCAATGAAGTGGAACTGGAGGTCATTATACAGAGGCTGGATATGGATGGTAAGGCCTGGGAGCATTGTCTGTGCTTTATCTGGATACAGTATGGTACCACAAAAACTGTACCTGCTCTTTGCAAATATCCTGATTACAGTGGAGAGCATTCTGTCTACAGTCTTCTAAGCTGTTTTATATTTACAGGACATTCTTTGTGGATTCATGGAGTAGCCTGTGTTTGTGTTAGGCTCTCGACAACTCTAAATACTCTGTGCTTGTATATTAACAACTATGATGTAGAACCTAATTCATAAATGTAAAGAATTTTTTCTTCATCATAAAATTAGAATTAAAGGGAATGTATAGTGATTTCAGTGTTCAGCTAAAAAGAAATTATATTTTAAATTCTGTTGATGATTTAAAAAAACATGTCTACAGTATGTATAGCATGCTATTACATATGTTAATTGATGCAGCCAGCCATATTTACTAATACAAAAATTCAACTTTCTGTTTTTCTGATTACTGTTCCTTCTCACAATCCACAACTATGATTTAGTGGTATTCGCAAACTTAATATTTGTTCCCCCTTGTGGTGGATCTACAAACTTTTATATATTTATTACAATAACAAAAATATGAAAGAGCAAGCATGTAGGAAGCCTCTAGAAATGTGAAAATACGATAATAGCTAAAAAAGATTTGCTCACTGAAAAAATATTATACTTGGCTAGCTTGATTGTACTTGACCATATAATATCTAGATTTGGACTGTGAGGTATAAATATTTGGATGTATTTTTTATAGTAGTAGTATTTTGTTATATTCGTTTTTTGCTTGGATTTTCCCATGCATTTCTCTGAACGGTGTGGTAGATCGCTCTCAGTATGTATTCCCTCCAGGCTTGTCTGCAAGTTCCTTATCAGCAATTCAGGGAGTTACATGCATAGAAGACAAATTGATCCTGTACCAAAGATAGCTAAAACAAGCCTTTTGATAATAATATGGAATAGTGTCTGTATAAAGTGAAGTGTTTGGTTATTCCAAATCCTTTTCTTTAGTCTTTAAATTAGTGAAAAATCAGACCATGTAATGCTGAACAAATATGGCATATTATGCTCTTTTATTTTATATTTTTAACACAGGAAGCAACACCATATTGAGGTGATCCACTATGATGATATGCTTCTATGCTTCTTTTCTTTGATAAACTTGTAGATTGAAAATGTGCTTTGACCATATTCTCCACTAGACATTATTATTTAAGCATGCAAGTAATGATTTCCTAAAAATCATTACTTTATCGATACCTTGTATTGCTCCTTTTTCTCCTAACCAGTAAACACCTCAAACTCACACATGTATCTACTGTGTATCCAAAACCTGCTTTTTAATTTTGGATTAAATGGTTAAACCAACCCTTTTAAAGTGAAAAAGCAAAACTTACTGGGGGTTAAAGTAACCCTGTCAATAAAATAAAAAACAACAACTAGATATATAAACCAAGAAAGAAAACCTCTGCGCTTGTCCAAATAATAATTAACAATTACAGGTGGTGCAGCCTATCACCAAAGTGTAATCACCAATAAAAATCAAAGCTCTAACAAAGTGCAGCACAACCACAATGAATCTACAAAGACATGAGTGTATTAAAACTAAATAAAATTGTATTCCTGTAAAATAACTAAAAACAATATAGATCATGCATATAGGGCTTTACCAACCACAGAGTGCAAATAGTCCATATGCTTATGAGAAAAACATATATATGTGAGAAAAATTATATACAGTCTCCTAAAAGGTGTCCGTTGTGCTTCGTTCTCAAAATTGTATATACAAAAACAATCTTGCATGAAGAAAGTGCTCCAAGCAATATCTTGCACCACGGTGTACCACCACCTCTCACTGTGGTCCCTTACCTCAAATTTAGACCTACACAAAGGTAAGGTTGAAAATCGCTTGTCCCAGTGACTGGGTAATGTTCCACAGGTATCTTCAGACCCACTTGTATTATGTAATATATATTAACAGGGAAAATGGAGGCACTATCGTGGTGCAGTATCAAAATGTATCACAGTTTATTACAGAAAATACAATTAATTACAACTATAGTGCACTTGTAACATCCAGCACACAAGATAGTTCACATGCGGCATCAATAGTAATGACCATGACCCCCTTAAGAATGAGCATCCCTGGATAAATGCTAGAGATGGCCGAAAGAAACCCAAATGGGCAAAATGACGAAGCACAATGAACACTTATTTGGAGATTGTATATATTTTTTTCAAATATATATGTTTTTCTCACATACATATGGACTATTTGCACTCTAAAGCTTGTTAAAGCCTTATATCTATGAACTAGATAGTTTTTAGTTATTTCACAGGAATACAGTTTTGTTTAACTTAACCACACTCCTGTCTTTGTAGATTCATTGTGGTTGCGCTGCACTCTGTTGAAGCTTTGATCAAAGAGATATACTAGTGAAAAAAGACTGTAAAGATCTATCTTTCCTGCTGTCCATGCCACTGATCTCCACTATATTTAATAGACATACTCCATTAAATTGGTTGTAAACCCTGCTTTGTTATTTTTACCTACAGGTAAGCCTATTAAAAGGCTTACCTGTAGGTAAAATGAATATCACCTAAACATACTCCATTTAGGAGATATTCACCCTGCATGCAACCACTGACGTCAGCATCACATGCGCTCTAAAGGTCCGGCATATCGTCTCGGAACTTCAGAGCTTCTTGCCGGAACCAAGGGCTCCCACGCGCATGCGCGAGAGTGACGTCATTAAGTGCCGGAGCCAGCGAACCCAGAAGAAACGGTGGGAGAACATGTCAGTTCCATAAGCGGTGACCGGGCACTGCTGCGGGGGCTTCATTCTAAGGTAAGTAATTCATAGGTTGAACTGGATGGACTGATGTCTTTTTTCAACCTCACAAACTATGTAACTATATAATGTGCTAGCATACGATGCATACTAGTACATTATGCTATTGTCTTGCAGGTTTTTTTTTTTTTTAAAGGGTATACAACCGCTTTAAGTAGAAATCCTCCTCTAAAGTTTGTAGGGAAACTGATATTTCTGGGAATGTTGATCTTCTGTGTCCTCACAGCTCTCGCTGGTTCCTCCATTTCTTCATATAATACAATAGTGACATGGAGGTCAGCATGAGGAACCAGAGAGTGGGGACAAAGGAGATCAAAATTCCCAGAAATGTCAGTTTCCTCCAAACATCATAGGAAGATTTCTTCTGAATTGAGCAGAGTTTGGTGGGATGGGCAGCAAGGAACACTGATATTTACAGTCTTTTTTTTATGAGTATATCTATTTGGCATTTTTTCTTTAAAGGCAAGGTTCCTTTATAACTCCTGTCCAGTTTTCTTTTACTTTTTGTCCTGGAAATTTCCATTTTCTTCCAGTTTTGTTGACAACTGTATACAAATTAATCAAATAAATATACATACTGGATTTTTAGTAATTTTTCTCCTATTGACAATGGTCACCAGGACTGATAGTAAAGGTGAATTTAACCAGGGGAGACGCAGACATAAATAAAATCCTGACAGGGGTCCTAACCCTTCTCTACTAAATCAAAAATAAACTTTCTATCTGTTTTGATTAGAGAGACTTAACCTGAATTGCTATTCCAGTTACATGGGGGACAAGAAGTGAGGCCAATTAAAGCAATTTAGACAGCAGTTTGAGACTTAAACCTTTCCCCAATTGATCTAAAATGTATATAAACATTTTGTCCTCATACATACGTAAGAATGGCTGACTGACTAGCTGTATCTTAAGGATGGATAACCATGCAACAATAATTATGAATCTACTGTTATATATAAAATACTGCAAGAAAAGGTAATATAATACGAATGCTGAAAATTCAGCTGTGCTGTGTGCTAAAAGCTTTAGCGAACTGAAAAATTAATCTTCTTTAGTAATTGACCTTAGTGCCATTATTGCTGTCCTCAATTATTGCAAAAATATATTTCTGATTTACAAAAGGGCATGTTGTTTAAGATTTTTGAACCCTAATTTTTCGGAAACACTATATGGAGACTGTTAAAAGATAAATTGAGCTGAAAGCAAAATTTGAAAGATACCAAGGGGTATATTTATAAATGTTTTCACACAAGATTCACCCAGCTTTCACCCAAGATTTGCACATTTTCCTAATTAAGCTCAATCGGAAAAAAATTGTGAATCTTGGGTGAACGTTGTATAAATCATGTGTGAAAACATTTATAAATATACCCCTTTGTATCTTTCAAACTTTACTTTCAGTTTATTGTATCTTTTAACATTCTCCATATTTGCAAACTCAATAACTAATAAAGAGCAGTATTTAAAATACAGACATAATTTATATTGAGTATATTAAAATTTTATATATAGTATGCTATCTTCAGAGAGATAGTATTGTCAAAGAAATCTTGGGTACCAAAGTTTAGCAGCAAAGTGTCCTTGAAAACCATTTTTAAATACTGGCAACTATACAATTCTGGGTGGGTGGGTTTTTGACATGTCTCCCATAATCTTAAAAACTGTACTGTATCAATGCTACTCTAAAGAAGAGGTTTCTATATCTTCAGTTGATGAGTGTCAACAAGCCTTAGGCAGCTGTTGACAAGCTGGATGCATGATTATATAGTATATTACCTGAATTTGTGATGTAAAACCAGGTCTGGCCTTTTGCATGTATCATCTGCACTGCTAGAAACCCTCCAATATCCAAGACAGATCTTGAAAAGTAAAAGGTACCTGTAGCAATTCTACCTTTGTAGGGTAGCTCATTCAATACATACCACTATTACCAAGATGTCAGATGAATAAAAGCCCAACAAGACCAATCAGAAGCTGCCCTTGTTGAAGCTCACATCCTCACAAGAAATACAACTGCTTCAAACTTTATCAGAAGGTGAATGAATTTAAATAATTATTTTCTACAGTTGTCAAGATAAGGACATTTTTCATTAGGTTAAAATCTGTCCCTCTGCATGTATAACGATAGTTATTTAATCACATAAAGTATGTAAGATTGACAAAAAATAAATGTCCTCCATCAATCATGTAACCTGATTCATAGGGCAGATCAGGTGTTTCCTGTCAACTACTAAATGATAGCATACATTGCTTTTGTCTGGATTACAACAACTCTGTCATACTTTACTTTCCCATTATGAAATTAAATGACTTACCAGGCACTCTATTTTTTTTCTTCTTTGGACAAGCGTTAATATTGGTGAATACTTCAATGAAAACCTCTAAACAGTGCTTGAATACTCTTGAGATTCTTTACAAGTCTTACATAAGTGGGCTGCTATTCATTATAGGAAGACGATCCTGCTCTATGATGTCAAATACACAAGCATTTTAGATCTGGAAACATTGCTTCTTTCTAAGGCTAGCCATAGATGGACACATGACGTGTGAATACTTTTAACCATTCTCCCTGGAATCAAAAGAGAAAAAATGGGTGTGGGAGCTGGGCGTGTAAAAAGGAGAAAAATGAGTACAGTAACCCTCGTCCCTTTACTGAAAGTAGACGAACAAGAGGAAAACCCCCTAATGGGACTATACCGGATACCAACTCATATGTTCAAATTTTCCAAAATGTTATTAAACACATAATACAAAAAATTGAACAAAAAAAGTACGACAAGATTACAATTTTGAAGAGAAACTTAAAAACGTTGGCGACTAAATATGATTCTACTGAACATGTGACGACAACATGGAGGAACCTGAAAGTCTTGTTCTGGAGACCCTACGCGTTTCAAATAAGTCTTCCTCAGGGGTCTTTAGACCAAAGTTCCAATTTATAATATTCTATAATAAAGAAACATATTTATTTACAATATATTCATTAAATGTAATTTTGTTTTGTATAGAGAAGAAAATGTTGGTTATATACCTTAAATACACATACCATGTATTGCGTCACAATTTCAAACATAAAGTCGCCTCTATTTAAAATCTTGGTTGATCAGCTCCACATGCAGAGCCACATACCCGGAATTACTCTGAAGAACTCGCACAAAGTGTCCTCACTTTCCCGCACACACCACTGATGGACAGGTGTAGGGTGAAGCAACAGTGAGTGTGTGTGTAAGGGGGGGGAGAAAATAGAGAGAGGGGGAGGACTCAGACCTCCTACAACATCACATGGGGTCCAAAAAGGAACGATGCTTAGGTGCTCAGATCTCCACTCATAATTCTGAAAAATTGAATAACATATATATGTATGAGTAGATATATAATAATGATAACTTTTGCAAGTAAAAGCAATGTTACCGCAAAATTATCAAATTTCTCCACTGAGTATATTAACATCTCGCATCAAAAAGTACGAAATTTATCTTTCACATGTCTATATCTAGATCTTCAGTAAGTGAATGAGAGGAAAACCCACCTTAAGGGTAGCAGATGATTGGGTGTAGAGGGCCCACACTTTAGGATAGCAGGTCCAATAAGAGGGAAATAGAAGTTACCATCTATGCATAAATGTAAAACAGAAGTAAGTAAGTAAGTAATATAGCCTATTCATAAATCAAGTGGTGTCACCCAAATTTTCCCAAAGAGAAGGGAGGGGACGTAAAGACTTTTTTACCTCTCATGAACCAGCAGATCTCCAATGTGTAGGCTGTCCTCCTAAGTGGAGTGTCTTAAACATACTGAAATAACCAGCCTATTTATAGTGGTTAATTGAGTCGAGATCTGAATCAGCTGCATCGCTTAGGGGCCCCCCGGGTGGGCGGTGCTGAGGGCGGCCCCACGTGAGCACGCCGACCAATAGGGGTATGGAGCCATGACAGGTCTGGAAAAACATCCGGGCCATCGTCATGACAACCCCACGATCGGCGTACATGGAGTCCCGATCAGCATCCCCCTCCCGCCGACGCACGAGAAAGGGAGGTGGCGGACAATACAGGCCGCTTATTCCCATAAAGCCACTCATCTCCAAGGCACTGTTGTGCCAGAGTGAGTGGCCTACGTGCGCCAGGTGGCATTGTGAAGGTCCGCCCTCCCCAACCAAACATGACTCCACCCCATTACCTCACAGTGCGTTCATGGACGGATGACGACAGTGCGGCCAGAGATATCCAGTGCCTACAACTCCCATGATGCCATTATATTGGGCAGACTAGATGGGCCAAATGGTTCTTATCTGCCGACACATTCTATGTTTCTATGTTTCTATGTTTTCTATGATGCATGTGGAGCCTCTGAATCCATATCAAAATCCATACAGAAAAGAGCAATCAAAATGATATCAAAAATGGCACATAACAACTTCAGCATTCTATACATACATTTAAGGGCAGATTGTTAAAATATGATCATATAGTTTTCACAAATTATGATGATAGTTAAGATATCAAATGAAATGCAGGTGCATAGTATAGCATTATTTTCAATGTTGACATCACCTATTTGTTGCTTAGTACATCATTTTTACAGTACCATATTAGCACATATAACCACATCAATTCAGAATCAAACTACCATGTTGATGTCCTTTACAAACGTACAAACACCAATTTTCAATTTTTCAACCAAAAAGTCACGGATACACTGGGGATAACAGTATCCATAAAGGTTAGTGGCTGATAATCATATCTTATTTTAGCAACGTTAGACATAGTAAGACCATCTCCAACAGAACCCATAATTCCTATCTCTTCCAAGATAAACATCAATGTACAACTCCAGTGTTGATGTCCGGGCGCATTTACACCATGTTAGATAATTTTTAACATATTATTAATATCTATATTGGGCTTATAATGCCCTTTTAAAAATGTTAATAATGTGGTTTCAGTATCAAGATCCAGATATGTAAGAAAACTGAAGACACAAATAAAAACAGTGTTCTTCCGAAACAAATATGGTTCCCTCTTCTGCTTTGTTGTTGGAGATGGTCTTACTATGTCTAACTTTGCTAAAATAAGATATGATACTGAGCCACTAACCTTTATGGATACTGTTATCCCCAGTGTATCCGTGACTTTTTGGTTGAAAAATTGAAAATTGGTGTTTGTAAGTTTGTAAAGGACATCAACATGGTAGTTTGATTCTGAAATGATGTGGTTATATGTGCTAATATGGTACTGTAAAAATGATGTACTAAGCAACAAATAGGTGATGTCAACATTGAAAATAATGCTATATTATGCACCTGCATTTTATTTGATATCTTAACTGTCATCATAATTTGTGAAAACTATATGATCATATTTTAACAATCTGCCCTTAAATGTATGTATAGAATGCTGAAGTTGTTATGTGCCATTTTTGATATCATTTTGATTGCTCTTTTCTGTATGGATTTTGATATGGATTCAGAGGCTCCACATGCATCATGGGAGTTGTAGGCACCGGATATCTCTGGCCACACTGTCGTCATCCGTCCATGAACGCACTGTGAGGTAATGGGGTGGAGTCACGTTTGGTTGGGGAGGGCGGACCTTCACAATGCCACCCGGCGCATGTAGGCCACTCACTCTGGCACAACAGTGCCTTGGAGATGAGTGGCTTTATGGGACTAAGCGGCCTGTATTGTCCGCCACCTCCCTTTCTCGTGCGTCGGCGGGAGGGGGATGCTGATCGGGACTCCATGTACGCTGATCGTGGGGTTGTCATGACGATGGCCCGGATGTTTTTCCGGACCTGTCATGGCTCCATACCCCTATTGGTCGGCGTGCTCACGTGGGGCCGCCCTCAGCACCGCCCACCCGGGGGGCCCCTAAGCGATGCAGCTGATTCAGATCTCGACTCAATTAACCACTATAAATAGGCTGGTTATTTCAGTATGTTTAAGACACTCCACTTAGGAGGACAGCCTACACATTGGAGATCTGCTGGTTCATGAGAGGTGAAAAAGTGTTTACGTCCCCTCCCTTCTCTTTGGGAAAATTTGGGTGATACCACTTGATTTATGAATAGGCTATATTACTTACTTACTTCTATGTTTTACATTTATGCATAGATGGTAACTTCCATTTCCCTCTTATTGGACCTGCTATCCTAAAGTGTGGGCCCTCTACACCCAATCATCTGCTACCCTTAAGGTGGGTTTTCCTCTCATTCACTTACTGAAGATCTAGATATAGACATGTGAAAGATAAATTTGGTCCTTTTTGATGCGAGATGTTAATATACTCAGTGGAGAAATTTGATAATTTTGCGGTAACATTGCTTTTACTTGCAAAAGTTATCATTATTATATATCTACTCATACATATATATGTTATTCGATTTTTCAGAATTATGAGTGGAGATCTGAGCACTTAAGCATCGTTCCTTTTTGGACCCCATGTGATGTTGTAGGAGGTCTGAGTCCTCCCCCTCTCTCTCTTTTCTCCCCCCCCCCCCTTACACACACACTCACTGTTGCTTCACCCTACACCTGTCCATCAGTGGTGTGTGGGGGAAATTGAGGACACTTTGTGCGAGTTCTTCAGAGTAATTCCGGGTATGCGGCTCTGCATGTGGAGCTGATCAACCAAGATTTTGAATAGAGGCGACTTTATGTTTGAAATTGTGACGCAATACATGGTATGTGTATTTAAGGTATATAACCAACATTTTCTTCTCTATACAAAACAAAACTACATTTAATTAATATATTGTAAATAAATATGTTTCTTTATTATAGAATATTATAAATTGGAACTTTGGTCTAAAGACCCCTGAGGAAGACTTATTTGAAACGCGTAGGGTCTCCAGAACCAGACTTTCAGGTTCCTCCATGTTGTCTTGACATGTTCAGTAGAATCATATTTAGTCGCCAATGTTTTTAAGTTTCTTTTCAAAATTGTAATCTTGTCGTACTTCTTTTGTTCAATTTTTTTGTATTATGTGTTTAATAAAATTTTGGAAAATTTGAACATATGAGTTGGTATCCGGTATAGTCCCATTAGGGGGTTTTCCTCTTGTTTGTCTACCTGGAATCAAAAGAGTACCATGACAGTTTGCCATCTTCTCTACAGTTTATCTAACATGTACACTAGATGCATCACATGCATGGTAAAAGTCTACTTTAATTTTTCTCCATAATATTAGGAATGAAGGAAGTTTTTTGGCAGAGTGAATGTCAAAAGCATGCTCAGACATTTTATGTCCAGCTACCCTAATTGTACCATAGCATTAACTAAGACTTTGTTACCAAGGATTAGATTCCTCCTCCATTGGTGCTCCTCCTTTCCATTAATCACTTACAGAATGCCAGCCTTCTACACTGGAAATGGAAATTAAACTCTGCAATACAGCTGCACAATGTATTACAGTGCACTTTTGTTCATACTTTAGTAAAGCCAATCTCAACCAGGGTTCCTAGAAACCCTGTGGTTCCTCCAACGGTTGCCAGGGGTTCCTTGAGCTGTGGCTGATTGACCTCTCAAATGAATATGTCTACATCATTCTGGGCCCAGTTCCACTCTTCAGAGCAAGCATCATAACACCAATGATCTTTTTTTAGCTATCTGCAGATCATTTGACATATTATCTTAATTTTAAATATACCAATGAACTTCTCCTTTTTTAATCTTTTTGACCTGGTAAATATGCCATTGAATAAGTTTTGTTCTATCTGTTCGATAAGTGCAAAAAAAAAATGTTTTTGCAAGAAATCTTGAAGCTGACTTCCTGTGCTCTGTGTATGTGAACACGATGGGGTTATGGAGATGAGGAGGGGGAGACAAGATGAGGAGAGCTCTGTGCTCCTTGTAATCCATCAGAAATTAGGTAAGCAGGCCTGACATCACATGCCTTTGAATTCTGAGCCAAAAATACACTTTGAGCAATTTTGTAAAGTATTTGCAACCCTTTTCTGGTGCTATTGCCCAATTAGAAAGTCATGCACCTAATTCATCAAAGCCTTGCAACACTTTTGTCAACAGTTTTAACACATATTACAAATTCAGGTACAGTCAGGTCCATAAATATTGGGACATCGACACAATTCTAATCTTTTTGGCTCTGTATACCACCACAATGGATTTGAAATGAAACAGACAAGTTGTGCTTTAACTGCAGACTTTCAGCTTTAATTTAAAGGTATTTACATCCAAATCAGGTGAACGGTGTAGGAATTACAACAGTTTGTATATGTTCCACCCACTTTTTAAGGGACCAAAAGTAATGGGACAATTGGCTGCTCAGCTGCTCCATGACCAGGTGTGTGTTATTCCCTCATTATCCCATTTACAAGGAGCAGATAAAAGGTCCAGAGTTCATTTCAAGTGTGCTATTTGCATTTGGAATCTGTTGCTGCTCCAGTGACAACTGTACAAGGGGGCAATTCCCCCCACTTTGGAGTGATTTCTTCTTACTTCCGCTTTTGTGTCTGGAAGAGAAAGTGAAGGGAACTCTCTCAAACAGGACACAAAAAGCAAAAAGAAAAAACCTGACAGGGTTAATCCCTTCCCTACTCTTTACATAACTAAACACACCAAAATAAAGTGTTATGCAGGCCTTACATGGAGCAAATTTATTTCCTGCAACCATGGGTTGTAGGAAAGAAAATTTACTAGATCCCCCTATCAACAAAGACAGTGTTGAGCGGGAAATCTCTCTCACCGAACCATTGTTTTCTCCCGGCAAGGAGGCGGGGGAAGCCCTCCCCACCAGAGAAGACAGTGATTATTGCTAGTGGCTATACCAGCCGCTAAAGATAATCACATTCAAAGTCCGGCAGGCTAGTTGTACCCAAGTTGATCGATCGATCAACTTGGTACATTCAGCCCGCCTATACATGGTTCTAATCTCGGCCACCTCCTGCTGAATCGGCAGAGAATGGAACCATCTATGACCGGCCTTATGCTCCAAGCATTACATGCAATACTCTGCCTGGCACTTTTGTAATTAGTACTATTGGCTTCTACTATGTTAAGTTACCAAGATGTTACAAGAAACAATGACCCAACTTATAAGTGTTTCAAGAAATAATAGCTTGTTCCTGCAGTAAGATTGGCCTGCAAAAAAATTGCTTTGCATACAGTATCTGGTGCTCAGTTATTCTTAAAGAAAAACCAGAAGACTAAGCCAATGAAGTGAATCATCAATATGCCACAGGCCTATACTCAGCATACAGCAGGGAGGTTCTTTTCTGTAGTGTAGATTTGTTTACACATGCACTTGTCCATGTTTGCACAAAATAGGAAACATGACAAGCAACACAATAACTTAAAGTAGTGCTAGACTCTAAATGTAATTTTACCCTAATGCATTCTGTGTAAAAAGGTAAAAAATGCCCATTTTTGGGGAAAAAAAAGGTAAAAAATGCCTTAACAATCTGTCCTCTGTCCCTAAACACTTACCTGGCTCCTTGTCAACTCCCCAGTGCTTTTTCTGGTGAGGATTCCAGGTCAGAAAATGCAGAGGCACCAGGTTAGAAAATGCAGAGGCACCAACCCTTAAATATGTAGTGTACACAATGAAACAAAAGGCAAGCCTAAATAGCACAAGGACTAAAGCAAATTATTTTATATATAGCAATCTTGGTCTTTATTGGGTTAACCTTTCATTATCCACTTATTATGGGTATCAGCCTGTAATACCCGTTACCAGGCCTTTTTCAGTTTTCGGTGGTCTGATAGTTTGACTAACAATAATTAGCTCATGCAACACTGTACCCAAATTAATTTTATATAGTTTTTAGATACATATAAAGCACCGTTTTGGTGGTGGTATTTATTAATTCATTCTTTACAGGTTTTTGAAAATGAAGAAACATGCTAGGATCAAGGTCATTGAAACATGGAGCTTGGTAATGGTGCACTAGATACAGCAAATCTGGGTCATACAAAGTGTAAGGAAGAGGTGAATGGGTAATGTACAGGTCACTTACAGTGACAGGATGGAGATGATCGGGTTAGTGTGCAGATTTGCAGGATAAGGGAGGTTAATATATTGGTCACAAACTGAGACAAGCTGGACATCAGTTGTGTAGGGGAAGGTGTGAAAGGGTTAAAAAAATTATATCAAAATCAGTGAAAAAAGAATGCATGTATCAGCTGCTGATGATCCATTCATTAGTGGATTACTACTATTTCCTCTCCCTCCACCCTTCCTCTATTTCCTCCCCCTCCCCTATTGAAAGAGGAAAGGGAGGGATCAACAATCTAAACATTAGTATGTCTACATCCGATTGGTCATCACAATGATCACATAGTACAGAGCCACTTAGATTGGTTCTGTATACTGTTTGTGAACTGAGTGGTCTAATGACAGCTCAGGTGACAGCCATTAATGGGCACAATGGTCCCCTGCAGCTCATTTATCCAAAAGCATTTATAAACAGTTTTGAGAAAATACCAGTCCACCACTCCGCCTTTCATAAAGTATGTGATTGGAAAGGTTTTTAAAATAATCAACATGTATAACTTACCTGATCTGTGCAATGTTTTTCACAGAGTGGCCCCGAGCCTTAGGACATTTCTAATAGCTTACAGTACTTGGTCTTTTTTAGTAGGTTGCCAGGCTGACAAGTCTTTTCTGCAGGAAAAAATAAGCAGGGAAAAACTGAGCTTGTGCACATGGACCTCGTACACCCCACCTGCAGCACCTCGGAAAATGCCAGGAATTTTATGCTAGGCATGATTTATACTGACAAACTTCCATGTGCATGAGGCTTAAAGAGGAATTTCCCCACAGTACCTGCAACTACAAAGATGGACAAGACCTTGTTAAGCAGGCCATACACGATGCAGGTTTCTTCTCGGGTTGCAGGAAAGAAATTTTCTTGATTGCCTCATCAATACAGTCAGCGTTGACAGGGGAATCCCTCCTACAAAGCCATTGTATTCTCCTAGTTGGGGGGGTGGAGTGGAGTTGTCCCTGGCAGGAGAAGACAGCGATTATTGCTAGGGGTCATACCAGCCACTAGCGATAATCGCATGTAAGATCCAGTAAGCTGGTTGTACACAAGTTGATCGATTGATCAACTTGGTACATTCAGCCTGCCCATACTAGGTTGAATCTCAGCCGGTTCCTGCTGAACCATCTGAGATTCCAATTGTGTATGGCTGGCCTTATACTTTTTGTTAAGAAAATGCAAATACTTTTAATGTCTATAGCCTGGGCACAGATGCACTCTAAATAAATAGAAAGATATGAATGAAGATTCTGGTTTGATCTCTGACCTCTATTCCCCTCTACAGATGCTGTCCTAATTGGAACAAACAGATGTTTCCAACTAGTCAGCTCAACCTCTTATCTAATTATCTTGCTGTAATCTGCATTTTACACACACATACATAGTCAGTTACCTGGCAGCTATTAGGAAAAGTACATACGGGCAGACCTTTTTTTGCTGTGAATGGGTGCTTTTATGTTAACATGTACTTATACATATTTTATATTTTCTTCAATATTTGTAACATATAATTGAAATCATAGTTTTAATCTGCCTACATTTTAATCTACTTCACATAACCTAATTAGGAAGCTGCAAATTTCCACTCTGACATGAGGCTCTTTTGTAACTGTAGAAAGACAGTTTATGATATGTATATCTCCAGGTGGTACACTTTTAAATTATCATTGCCCTTAACAAATGCTACAGAAATTAAGGACACTTCTACTCTCCCTTGTTATCACATACATCTAATCTAGTTCGGTCACAATATATTACAGTAAAGCAGCTTCATTCATTGTTAGCTGAGTCTTGTAGAATCTACTGCATTGCATGCTCAGTCCTTAGAGCTGCGAAGTTAGATTGCCTGCGGCACATCCAGGCAGCTCAGGCTCAGGCTAATGTGTGATTGGCCTGTCATGCTGGTCTCCAGGTTAGGAAGCATTCATGGATTAAACTGCTATTTGAACTCTAAGGATGTGCCTGGCAGGCACTCTGACATAACAGCTACATGCAACAAATACCGAAGGGAGAAATATTTACAGTTATTTAAGGCAGCTGGTAAAGGTCTGTTGCCCACAACAGCATTGGTTCATGACATCCCACTGGTACTTATGTGAGAAACACAGATATGTCCTAGGTCAATGCCCAAGCATCCCTGTGCAGAAAATATACTAACGCATACAGAGATTTCCATCAGCAGTACTACATATGTTGGAACTAGTTGTTTAGGTAGATGCTAGATGTCAAGTGTAAATCTGTGCCATTGTGTCTGCAATATATTTGCTTTAGGGTTACATTCTTTATTTCAATGCAGATAAACTTTGTGAATTTATGGCAGAATAAAAAGCAGTCTCTACTACAGCACATATTAGAAGATTGTGGCAAACACAGCTTATTTATAATAGATAACTGGGGCAGTTTGTGCAATCACTATACCAACATTTGGACTAAGGGATTTCAAAACTGTCTACTGTTTATACAGTACTGTGCAAAAGTTTTAGGTAGGTGTGAAGAAATGCTGTAAAGTATGATTGCTTTCATATATATATTTTGTATTAAAATCGTGTAGCTTTAACTGCGCTAATTAACATGTAGGTTTGGCAATAACCTCTGAAGAAGTCATATATGATGAAACGTGTCAGTGCTACATTATATGCAATCTGCCATCATTAAGATTTCTATGTTGACTTTACCTGGAAACTTGTAAGTCATTTTAATCCCTTTTTAATACATTTTTGCAAAGCGGAATCACACTATGTTTGTGTCATCTGCTTTTATCTATGGATAATATTTCTGGGAGCCTCGGTCATCCACCTCCAAAGTTTATTTCCATCCCATGATTAACATCTTCTGAGATTCTCATCTAGTGTGGGATCCACGGATGATATTAAGCGCTGTAGACCCATTTGCTATGCGGTACTTGGGTCCATACCGTCTGGTGAGCATATTCCTATATTCGTGGTGATGGTGTGGGAATCTGTACCTGGTCTGATCACCAATACAAGTTCACTTGGCTGGATTACTTATATAAGTGTTTGGATGTTTCCCTTTTCAGCACTTGGGACTTATACATTTTTAGTTTATGTATTTGCTTCTCTTCCACTTATGTTTTGATACATTGTCACTGTATTGTATCAATCATTATTTAGCACTGCACTTTTTATTATAATATAGTTTTTATTGTTTATTTTTATCAGTTCACAAAATGCAAAATGAGCAAACAGAAGAAAAATCTAAATAAAATCAATATTTGATGTGACTACCCCTTGTCTTCAAAACAACATCACTTCTTACACTAGCATAAAGTCAGGTTTTTTTTTGTACCATTAGAGTAAGGTGTAGGATTAACTAATTGTACCAAGCAGGTGCTAATGATCATCAACTCCATATGTAGGCTGCAACACAATCATTAAATTAAATGAAACTAAAACAGCTGTGTAGGAGGCGTAAAACTGGTTGAGGAACAGCCAAACTCTGCTACTAGGTGAGATTGAGTGAGGTGAGTAAAAGGTAAGATTGTGGACGGCAGTTTCATGTCACAGGTCATACACCATAGCAAGGCTAAGCACAGCAACAAGACACAAGTAGTTATCCTGCATCTGCAAGGTCTTTACCTAGCAAAGGCTTCAAAGCAGACTAGGGGTTTGTGATGTGCTGTTTAAGCTCCTGAAGAAGCACAAAGAAACTGACAATGTTGAGAACCGTAGACACAGTGGTTGGCCAAGGAAACCTAATGCAGTAGATGAAAGACACATTGTGCATACTTCCCTTTGACGTTGGAAGACATCCAACAGTGCCATCAGCACAGACCTGGCAGAAACCAGTGGAACCCAGGTATACCCATCTAGTATCGGAGACATCTGGCCAGAAGTGGTCTTCGTTAGAGGACTGTGGCCAAAAAGCCTTACCTCTGACATGGAAACAAAGCTAAGCATCTTCGCACAAAGATGAAATTGGGGTGCAGAAAAATTGCAGCAGGTGCTCTGGAGTGATGAGTCAAGATTTGAAATATTTGGCTGTAGCAGGAAGCAGTTTTTTAATCGAAAGACTGGACAGTGAAGCATGGTCGAGGTTCCTTTCAAATTCGGGTTGCATTTCTACAAATGGAGTTGGAGATTTGGTAAGGATCAATGGTATCCTCAATGCTGAGATATAAAGTATTTATCGAAAGTAAGTACACCTCTCACATTTTTGTATATATTTTATTATATCTTTTCTTGTGCCAGCACTGAAGAAATGACACTTTTTACAATGTAAAGTAGTAAGTGTTGCTGTCCCCTCAAAATAACTCAACACACAGCCATTAATGTCTAAAACGCTGGCAACAAAAGTGAGTACACCCCTAAGTTAAAATGTCCAAATTGGGCCCAATTAGCCATTTTCCCTCCCGGTGTCATGTGACTCATTAATGTTACAAGGTCTCAGGTGGGAATGGGGTGCAGGTGTGTTAAATTTGGTGTTATCGCTCTAACTCTCTTATACTGGTCACTGGAAGTTCAACATGGCACCTCGTGGCAATGAACTCTCTAAAGATTTGAAAAAAAGAATTGTTGCTCCACATAAAGATGGCCTAGGCTATAAGAAGATTGCCACGACCCTGAAACTGAGCTTCAGCATGGTGGCCAAGACAATACAGTGGCTTAACAGCACAGGTTCCACTCAGAACAGGCCTCGCCATGGTCGACCAATGAAGTTGAGTGCAGGTGCTCAGCGTCATATCCAGAGGTTGTGTTTTGGAAATAGACGTATGAGTGCTGCCAGCATTGCTGCAGAGGTTGAAGGGGTCGGGGGTTAGCCTGTCAGTGCTCAGACATACGCCGCCCACTGCATCAAATTGGTCTGCGTGGCTTGTCGTCCCAGAAGGAAGCCTCTTCTAAAGATGATGCACAAGAAAGCCTGCAAACAGTTTGCTGAAGACAAGCAGACTAAGGACGTGAATTACTGGAACTATGTCCTGTGGTCTGATGAGACCAAGATAAACTTATTTGGTTACGATGGTGTCAATCGTGTGTGGCTGCAACCAGGTGAGGAGTACACAGACAAGTGTGTCTTGCCTACAGTCAAGCATTGTGGTGGGAGTGCCATGGTCTGGGGCTGCATGAGTGCTGCCGGCACTAGGGAGCTACAGTTCACTGAGGGAACCGTGAATGCCAAAATGTACTGTGACATAGTGAAGCGGAGCATGATCCCCCCTCTTCAGAGACTGGGCCGCAGGGCAGTATTCCCTCATGATAAGGACCCCAAACACACCTCCAAGAAGACCACTGCCTTGCTAAAGAAGCTGAGGGTAAAGGTGATGGACTGGCCAAGCATGTCTCCAGACCTAAACCCTATTGAGCATCTATGGGGCATCCTCAAATGTAAGGTGGAGGAGCTCAAGGTCTCTAACATCCACCAGCTCTGTGATGTCGTCATGGAGGAGTGGAAGAGGACTCCAGTGGCAACCTGTGAAACTCTGGTGCGCTCCATGCCCAAGAGAATTAAGGCAGTGCTGGAAAAGAATGGTGGCCACAAAAAATATTGAAATAATATTCTTCAGTGTTGTCACATGAAAAGATATAATAAAATATTTAAAAATGTGAGGGGTATACTCACTTTTGTGAGATACTGTACAAGCAGAAACTTATCTATCAAGCCATACCATCAGGAAGGCGTGTAAATGTCCCCAAATTTATTCTGCAGCAGGAAAGGATTGAGCCAATGTCGCTGAGAACTATCTTCAGTGTAAAGAAGAACAAGTTCTTGAAGTGATGGTTTGGCCCCCACAGAGCCCTGATTTCATGATTTCAATTTCATCAAGTCTGCCTGGGACTACATGAGGAGACAGAATTTGAGATAACCTATAACCTATAACCGCACAAAATCTGTGGTTAATTCTCCAAGATTTTTGGAACAACCTAACCGCCGAGTCCCTTAAAAAACGTTGTGAAGTGTACCTAGAAGAATTGATGCTGTTTTGAAGGCAAAGGGTGGTCATGCCAAATATTGGTTTTATTTGGATTTCTCTTCTGTTCATTTACTTTCCATTTTGTTAATTGATAAAAATAGACTTTTAGCATTTTTATTTCTTATAAAAAAAATCACAAAGCAGCGGAAAGGAGGATCATGGGATATGTACTCCTGAGGACTGGTGGGCCCATTGCAATGCTACAGCGGAAACTACAGCCCCAGCATGCCCAGCTGAAGGGGAGGTAGAGAGAGCCAGGCTACGGGAGGCAAGTGACACGCTGCAACTGGTGGCAAGTGACACACTGCGACTGGTGGCAAGCGACAATGGAAAGTGACACACTGCATCTGGTGGCAAGCGACGATGGCAAGTGACACGCTGCATCTGTCGGTAGGCGACTGCGCTGCATCTGATGGCAAGTCACACGCTTCGTATGTCGCAAGTGACATGCTACATCTGGTGGCAGGTGACGGTAGCAAGTGACACACTGCATCTGGTGGCAAGTGACGATGGCAAGTGACACGCTGTGACTGGTGGCAAGTGACACACTGCATCTGGTGGCAAGTAACACGCTGCGACTGGTGGCTAATGACACGCTGCCTTTGGTGGCAAGTGACAATGGCAAGTGACATGCTGCATCTGGTGGCAAGCGACGATGGCAAGTGACACGCTGCGACTGGTGGCAAGTGACACGCTGCATCTGGTGGCAGGCGACGGTGACAAGTGACCCGATGCATCTTGTGGCAAGTGACATGCTGTGACTGGTGGCAAGTGACATGCTGCCTTTGGTGGCAAGCGACGATGGCAAGTGACATGCTGCATCTGGCGGCAATCGACGATAGCAAGTGACGCGCTGTGACTGGTGGCAAGTGACACACTGCAACTGGTGGCAAGCGACGATGGCAATTGACACGCTGCATCTGGTGGCAAGCAACGATGGCAAGTGACACGCTGCGACTGGTGGCAAGTGACACGCTGCATCTGGTGGCAGGCGACGGTGACAAGTGACCCGATGCATCTTGTGGCAAGTGACACGCTGCGACTGGTGGCAAGTGACATGCTGCCTTTGGTGGCAAGCGACGATGGCAAGTGACATGCTGCATCTGGCGACAATCGATGATAGCAAGTGACGCGCTGTGACTGGTGGCAAGTGACACACTGCAACTGGTGGCAAGCAACGATGGCAAGTGACACGCTGCGACTGGTGGCAAGTGGCACGCTGCATCTGGTGTCAGACGATGATGACAAGTGACATGCTACGACTGGTGGCAAGTGATACGCTGCATCTGGTGGCAAGCGGCAATGACAAGTGATATGCTGCATCTGGTGGCAGGCGGCGGTAGCAAGTGACAACCTGCATTTGGTGGCAAGTGACACGCTGTGACTGGTGGCAAGTGACACGCTACATCTGGTGGCAGGTGATGGTGGCAAGTGACACGCTGCAACTGGTGGCAAGTGACACGCTGAATTTGGTGGAAGGTGACAGTGGCAATTGACACGCTGCATTTGATGGAAGGTGACTGTGGCAAGTGAAAAGCTGCATCTGGTGGCAGGCGACAGTGGAAAGTGACAAGCTGCAGCTGGTGGCAAGCGAAGATGGCAATTGACAAGCTGCATCTAGTAGCAGGTGACGGTGGCAAGTGGCAGGCTGCATCTGGTGGCAGGAGATGGTGGAAAGTGACAAGCTGCATCTGTTGGCAGGCGAAGATGGCAAGTGACAAGCTACATCTAGTGACAAGCTCAGGGTTCCCACTGATTCTGCATTATGGTGAGTTGAGCTATTTAATGATATATTACAGTGTAGTAATAGAAATAATAATAATGTGATTCATCATCCTGACACCATATCAAGCATGGTGTCGGGATTATTTAAGTGCTAACAAGTCCTTTGGAAGGATTATTTCATTTTCCTTGATCTGTGTAGAAATGTTAAAGAAGCCAATGGGAGCTGCAGACTTTTACTGAATTCAAGTTCTTTATTTCTTGTTTCCAAATCCTTACATTGCTAAGTAGTAGAGCTGTGATTAGGTAATGCTGGTAAAATTCAGGATGTGGTTGGCATGTTTGCAGATTAGGCCTCCTGAAACAACTGTAAACTCAAAATTTTAGAATTTCTGGTGATAAACTGTTGAGCATTAGCCTCAGGTGTTGTGCCATTGACTCATTCCAATAGAAACATTTGTAAAGAGCAGGAGTTAGTAAGATGACCATACCCATGTGAGGGCGCCAGAAATATTTCTGCACCCAGGCGTCTGTGACCCTAGGATCAGCCCTGATTAGTGGTGTACTTACACTTACATTTAACCTACTTTTACATAAATGATATAGAGTTTGAGATTAAAGCACCATTTTAGTGTTTCCAGGTGACACTAAGCTATGCAGTGGAATAACGCCCTTACAGGATGTCTCCAACTTACAAACCGACCTCACTGTACTATTTAATTAGGCAACTATGTGGTAAATGAGGTTTAAAGTGATTATAAAGTCTCATTTTTTTTTCTATTAAAATAACAAACATGTTATACTTACCTTCTCTGTGTAGTGGTTTTGCACAGAGCAGCTCAGATCTTCCTCTTCTCAGGTCCTTCTCCCTTCTCAAGTGCTCCTGGCTCCTCCCTCCTGTTGAGTGCCCCAAAACTAGCAGCTTGCCATAGGGGCACACGAGCTGAGCTACAGCTGCTGTTAGGCCTCGCCCCCTCTCTCTCCTGCTTGGCTAACTGAGTTTGATTGACAGAGCCAATAGCACCGCTGCTGTGTCTCAGCCAATCAGGAGAGAGAGTTCCGGACGGCACTCGTGGACATCGCTGGATAGAGAAGGGGCTCAGGTAAGTACTAGGGGTGCTGCACACAGAAGGTTTTTTTATCTTAATGCATTCTATGTTGATAAATGTAAAGTTATGCATCTGGGGGCAAAAAACTTGCATGCATCTTACATTCTAGGAAGAGAACACCATGAGTACTCGAAGGTTGAGAAGGATCTGGGTGTTATGGTAGATCATAGACTTAATAATGGCATGCAATGCCAAGCTGTCTCTAAAGTTAGGAATATACTTTCTTATATTAAAATAGGTATAGACTCCAGATAGAGAGACACAATTTTGCCCATGTAAAACCTCATTTTGAATGCAGTTCAGTTTTGACCACCAGTTCATGAAAAGGTTATTGGAGAACTGAAGAAAGTGCCAACCAATCTGATAAGAAGCATGGAGGAGCTCAGCTGTTAGGAAAGAGTAGCTGGACTGAATTTATTTTCTCTTGAGAAGAGGTGATTAAGGAGGGATATGATCACAATGTGTAAATACAGTGGTCCTCATAGTGAACTTGGTGTTGAGTTATTCACTTTCAAGTCATCACAGAGGACAAGGGGGCACTCTTTATGTCTTGAGGAAAAGAGATTTAAACTCTAAGACTCCGTTCACATGTTAGCGTATGGATCACGGGCAGAACCGCCACGGTTCCGCCCGCGATCCGGAAATTATTGCAAATCGCGGGACGCCTGTGCATTGCCCGTTGATTTGCAATAGACCCCCAAACGCTGAGCGATGTTGCCGCAATTTACGCCTGCCGAATCGCGGTAACATCGCGCAAAAAAAAACGCAGGACGCAATACGATCCAAAGAAGCTCTTGTACTTTTTTGGTCGTAATGCGTCCCGCGATTTTTTTTTTGCGCGATGTTACCGCGATTCGGCAGGCGGAAATCGCGGCAACATCGCTCAGCGTTTGGGGGTCTATTGCAAATCAACGGGCAACGCACAGGCGTCCCGCGATTTGCAATAATCTCCGGATCGAGGGCGGAACCGCCGCGGTTCTGCCCGTGATCCATACGCTAACATGTGAACGGAGCCTTAATGCAGAAAGAATTCTTCACAGTAAAAACTGTGAAATTGTGGAATAGGCTCCCTCATGAACTAATTCTAGCCAGCTCAATAGATTGTTTTAAAAAAAAAAAAAGAGCTGAATGCATTATTCCTAAATGCACAAAATATAACTGGATACTAACATTTATAGGTAATAACACTAGGAGCAGTTTATCCAGGGAATATCTGATTGGCTCATGGGAGATCAAGAAGGAACTTTTTCCCCTATGTTTTTTCCTATATCATCACATGATGGAAGAAAAAATCTGAACTGACATGGATGTCACAAAAGTGACATCCATTCTATTTTGCTCCACTTCAGCAGGGTATCTGCTTATAAACCCAATGGTGATCGGAATGGACACCACCCTTACTGCTTTCCTTGGGGAAGGGGAGAAAAAGCTAAGTCCTGTCTCTATCAAGATGGTGACCTCCACACAGAGACACAGAACAAGAAATGGTAAGTCAGCAGAAGGGAAAAGATTATTTCAGGGAGACCACAGGCAATATTAGGGAGCAGGAATGGACTTTCATCCGTTCACTGTTAGTTTGAGAAAAACTCTCCATCCTGCCCCTTTGAATTTTTATTCTATTAGTGTATGGCAGGTTTTAGTGTGTATTGCTGTGAGCATTTTGAGTGCTAACATTTTGTTTTAATTGTTCTAGCACCTCATTTGTTATAAATAACAAATTTGTTTTTAAAGTGTTATTAAACCCACAACAGTAAAATCGGTCTGTATATACAGTAAAGCATGCTTGTTTTACTCACTGTGGAACCTATGAAGTTAATCCTCCACATTGTGTAAAAAGGCTGTTTGATTCTGTCTTCTCTGAATCCCTTTCTTCCACTGTCCCCAATCCATCTCCTGATAAGACATAGCTTTGGAGTCACTATGCACATGCTCAGTTTGGTGTGTATTGCTAGAGAGTTTTTTCTTGGGAGGGTGCATGTGATCAGCACACTGCCCATCAGCACTGTCCAGACAGAGGGTTAGGGGTCCTCCAGACTCATAGGACAGTCAGAGTATAATGAAAACTCCTCCTACAATCCTCCTAAATCTCCTCCTAAACAGACACTGATAGAAGTCACAAGATTGCTATATACTGCTGATGAGAAAAGGTATTTAGCAATTTATATTTACTAAAATATTTACATTTTCATGTTCTGTGTAATGTGGGAAACCAGATATAGTGAATGCAGGCCCCTGGGTTTATTAACACTTTAACCTCCCTGGCGGTATGATTCTTTCGGATTTTAGGTGCTGAAAGCAGTACCATTATTTTGCATGTAATTCTTAAGAATGAGCAGCCCAAACCAACTATTTACATGTGATTTTTTTTTTCTGTGCGTTCTTCTTTATAACATCTCGGGTATAATAAAGTTTGAAACACAAAACCATAAATTATAAATATATAATAAAAAACTATAAATAAGTTAAAGTATGTAAGTATGTGTATATATATATATATATA